>NC_057865.1:86169463-86485639 GCF_019393635.1 Dromiciops gliroides
TCAAGTGTCTGAGGCCGGACTTGTTCCCAGGTCCTCCTGAATCCAGGGCCGGTGCTCCATCCTCTGCGCCACCCAGCTGCCCCATTAATGTTCTTTTAAAAAGCATTATTGCTGCTTCCCAATGATTCCTCCCATGATCATGATAGATCCCTCCCTTCTAACAAAAAGGCACCATTAAGTGAAACAAATAAATACATTCACCATGTCTGACAACATACCTACATCTATAGCCAATCACCTTTCTGCCCAAAAGAGGGAGATTCACTTGAGCATCAGTCCTCTCACCCATGCATTGGCCATTGCATTGGCCACAGGTCTATTGTCTTTCAGTATTGTTTTCATTTATGTCATTGTGCAATTTTTTTCCGTGTTCTAATTCCTTCACTCTGTCAATTCATACAAATCTTCCTAAGTTTTGGGATTACTTTCCAGGTACTTCCCACATACTAAAGCTGAAAACCAAATTAAATAGGGGAAGAAAGTTTAGTCATACTTTGGGAAATTATGTTTTATTTCCTTCCAGAGTATGAGGATTCCATCTGTTTCTCCCTCATACCCCATTTCCTCTGATAACCTATCATCTGTACAATATCTTACCCTTTGAAAAGTGCTTTGATGTTTATCATCTTATTATAGAGTCACAACTTTGAAGATGTTGTTCAGTTTTTTCTGACTTTTTGTGAATCCATTTGGGGTTTTCTTGGCAACGCTACTGGAGTGGTTTGCCATTTCCTTCTCCAGCTCATTTTAAAGATGGGGGAACTGAGGCAACCAGGATTAAGTGACTTGCCCAGGGTCACATAGCTTATAAGTGGCTGAGATAATATTTGAACTCAGGGAGATGAGTCTTCTTGACTCCAAGTCTGGTACTCTATCCACTGAGTCCCTTTGAAGACATTAGTATTTTCACTTTATGTATGTAGAAACCTGAGGCCCAGAGAGGTTCAATAACTTTCCTAAGATTACAGAGCAGGACCTTGTTAGAAATAGGTCTAGAATTCGTTTCTTTTCAATCAGTCCAGATCTCATTCCACAGCTACATTCTGCCACCCAATTCTTTGCAACAGAGCTTTAGTGTTAGTTAGGTTTAGTGTTAGACTCTTAACTCCACTAATAGAACCTAACAGGAAAGGCAGTGGTTTTAGAAATGGTCTTAGTAGTTATTGTTTATACAATGGTGTGCCCAGCTGGATCTAGCAAGGTTTTGGAAAGCCTATTGTTAAATTTTCAGTGTGAAATTTACATCTCAGAAATTGGCAATTACAGAAAATTAGAGCTTGATTTATTTTGTTGATTGTCTAGATTTAAGAAAGTAATAATGTAGATTAAACTTAAAGATCTATGCATACATCCAACCTCTTTCTCCTCCCCAGCCCCATTGTTAATCAAGTATTACCAGCACACTGCTGTGTATGTGCAGCCTTCAATTACCATAAGCAGTGAAATTATCACAGACCAACTTCCTAATGATATAATATGTATCTAGAGTTCAGAGCAGCTTGATATGATCACTTAATACTTTCTAGAGATTGGTAGGGTACCAAGGGGACATACATACACTGACACATAGAAGGGAAAACTTCCTTAAAACCCCAGAACACTGTAGTCAAGGTCCTACCTGACTCCATCCCTCTCTCCAGATCCCTCTGCACCAACAGAGTTATAGAGACCATCCTTAAAAAGAAATCACCATTAATGTTTGTTACAACATTAATGTCGCCCTACTTAGTTATACTGGTTGGCATTAGAAGAAACTCTGGAATCCCCTCCTGGCAAAACAACTTCTTCTTGTTGCAATACCTTTTCTGCTGTGCTAACACTTAGCACTTCTAATACCCTTTTCCAAAAGGTGAATTAAAAATATGGCTCCTAAGCCATACTATTAGACATAGTACCTAATAAAGAATTCTTATCTGTGTCCTTTGTTTGCAGGTCTTCTGTGAAGCTGTAGACAGTATGACATCCATTCTTCAGAAAACGACACTGGTTTCCAAATAAAATTTTATGACACATTTACTCATGCTTTACTGTAGTTATATGCAATCTATGACTAGTGCTCTTGTTTTTAAATTACACATCCTGCACCCAAAGACTTGTTGTTGAAATGGATTGAAAAAGGGATGGGGATGGGGGGGCCATTAGGTGGAGGGGAATGTATCGATCTCCTTGGATCTAAAAAGATGGTAGTATTTGTGGCATATGGAATATATAGAGTATATGTGGTTACAAATGGGTCTTTATTCTTCTCTTCCCAGATTTAGAATCAAACAATGGGGGAAATATTACCACTCCTTCATTCACAAAGAAACACTACCTAAATATAAAATTTCCAATCAGTAAGACATTTACTGAGTGCCTGATATATTTGGATTAGACATATTTCTTCCAAAAATTATTTAGGTTGGTAAGTATAAATATGTACATAACTACAAATTGATTCACAAAATTTGGACAATTGGGATAACTTACAAATAATGCCCTATAAATAATTATGCTTTAAATGCTAGACAAAGTGAGTTACAAATTTAAACAACTCTTTGTCAACTGTGCACCAGAAAATATGTTAGGTAGTCTCTGGGTACAACAAAGAAGTGGGAACCTTTTGCCACCCTCCCTCCTTTGACTCTTCCTTCCTTTAAGACAGAGAAAAAGTCAATGTCAAATTTCTTGAGTAATGATTTGTGTTAGGTCACGTCTTGGTACCCATCAAAAAAGCATGATGGACTACCACTCCTCGCCCAATAGCATGTCTTCACAATGCCCTGGTTTCCTGCAATGCCAATGTTTCTGTGGGTTTGTCTTCTGCTTCTCGATTCCTGTTGTTGAATACACCCCTCTTGACATACCTCTATACTCAACCGAGCTGGTCTTTAGTTTCTGCTTCTGCCTTGAATTTGAGATTTCCAACTGGTTTCCTAGATACTGACTGATTTTAGAATGCACAAAGACCTCAAAGGTTACCTGCTACTTACTTACCTGAAGTAAGTATCCCTCCTTCCCCTCTACATTATCCCTAGGAAATGTTATCTAGGTTCCTGTAGAACAGTGTTTTCAAATAGAAACAGATCCTTGCAAGCCTGCATATTGACTTAGAAAGCCATAAATTGACATTATCTATGTTATGTTATGTTATGTCATCTTGTATAATATTATATTATATTATATTACATTATATTATGTTATATTACATTTTTATTTATTTTGTTAAACATTTTCCAATTATATTTGAACCTGGTTCAGCCCACACTCTGGAATTTTATAGGTAAGCAGAACTCATATCATGAACTTATTACTGCTTTTGGACAGTTCTAAATTGCACAAAGTTAGTGTAGTAGACAGAGTGCTGGTCCTGGAGTTAGGGAAGACTCTTTCTGAGTTCAAATGTGGCCTCACACTAGGTATTTAGTAGCTGTGTGACCCTGGGTAACTCACTTAATCTTTTTTGCCTCAGTTTTCTCATATGTAAAATGAACTGGAGAAGGAAATGGCAAACCACTCCAGGATCTTTGCCAAGAAAACCCCAAAAGAGGTCACAAAGAGTTGGACATGGTTGAAAAATGATTAAACAACAACAAACAATAACAGATTACACAAGCATACACAACTCTTCATGGCATCAAAAGAAATAATTTCTGCTACATTTATATCTACAAACATGTCTGTAAGGCTTATGAACTTAAATAATTTGCATTACAAGTACATGTACCATATAAGGTCAATCAAGGGAAGAAGGTTCCCCAGCAAATGGGAAGAGATTGGCAAGAGATCATGGATAGATTTATGAATCCTTTTCTGGAAGGAGGGACCATGGGGTTGAGATCATAGATGCAGCAATATGCTGAAGTATAAGCACATAAAATTAATGAAATGTATATTCTTTAGTCACATTAGCATAGCTAGCATTTATCTAGTTCTCTAAGACTTACAAAATGTTTTACAAATATTATCTCATCTGATGCTCACAACCACCCTGGGGCTAAGTGTTACAATTATCACCTCCATTTTACAGATGAGGAAACTGAGGCAGCAGAGGTTAAGTGATTTGCCTAGGGTCACAGAGCTCGTAAATGTCAGAGACTGCATTTGAACTCCTACCTTCCTAACTCCAGGTGTAGTGCTATATATGTTACACCACCTAGCTGTCTATTCCCAGGAATCCTGGAGAACAGTAAGCTACACAAAAACTCAGTGGAGGGGCAGCTAGGTGGCACAGTAGATAAAGTACTGGCTCTGGATTCAGGAGGACCTGAGTTCAAATTCGGTCTCAGACACTTGACACTTACTAGCTGTGTGACCTTGGGCAAGTCACTTAACCCTCATTGCCCCACAAACAAAATTTACAATAAAAACAAAAACAAAAAACCCATTGGAAGCTTTATCACTGATGGACCAGCATGGGCACACATCTGTAGACTATGGTACTGAGAGAGGCTGAGATGATCCATCAATTCTTTGAGCTTCATAGTTCTGAGCTATACTAAGTCTGAAGCATGTTAGGTGTCTATCACCCATGCAATGAGCCCCCTGGGAGCAGAGCATTACTAGGCTGCCTAAGGAAAGGCAGGCTGGTCCAGGTTGGAAATATGGAAGAGATAAAAGTTTGCATACCAATCAGTATTGAGATCTAGTCTGTCAATGGCTGCCAACCTGGGCAAGCTAGGGAAAGTAGGTCTTAAAGAAACGAAAACCAAATTCAGGCCACTGGTCTTCACACAGGAATGGCCTCTCCTCATTCCCTGATTTATATCTTAAAACAAACAGGCAGTAGATTTTTCTTTATAACACCAGGGAGCTAATCGGTCATGCTTCATTATCCCTTGTGTTTTATGAGATTGTCCTCTACCTATCAGGCTGCATTTATTTGGTGGTGATTGCCAAGGTGGCTCTTCTTTTGGGATTTGAAGATAGGATCATCCCCCAGGCTGATATCTATGGAGCCAGCATTGGAGCTGATGTGGTTGCAGGATAGGAGCTAAATTGTTTGTGAGAAAGTTGGGATTGAGGTGCAGAGTATAAAGAGGAGTGGAAGATGGATAGACACCTCAGAGCTGGAACCTGTGTGCTCAGCTGTAGAACTGCAGCTCCTATACATAGTCCTATTAATGTAGGGGATGGGGGAAAGGCGACAAAAGGAAGAAAGAGAGAATTAAAGGGGAAAACATCCACCTGTGTCCCAGGGCTAGGCTTGGGGGTAGGGAATGGTTTTCTTGCAATCAATGAAAATGTTGCAAGAATTTCCTTCCATCCCAGAAGCCTGGGGAACTTCTAGAACCATCATCTGTTGCAATTCCTTACTACTGTCTTCCTTCCCCTTCCACAAAGTGTTCATGTGATGACCTTTAATCTGTTTGCACTAAACCATGCCTTTATAACTTTTTGCTCTCTCTTCTTTCTTCCCTGCATTGACTGCCAGAATTGTGGCACTTCATAACCAATTTGTCAGCAAGGACTTGCAGTCCCAGAACCTCCTATCCAGTAGTAAAAATACAAATGCACTTGTAAAAAACAAAATAAAAATAAATGAACAACAGACCAATCCCCCCTCCCCCCCAAGAAACAAGATCACACCCCAGCCCCAAACCTTAATGACAAACTCCAAGCCAAAAGTGATCCCACAAACAAACCCATTCGTTGCTTGGTTTTTGTCTTGACATGTAAAAGTGTATCTGTTTATCAGATCTCTGTTTCTTTCTCCCAACTTTGGTCCTTGTCATCATATTGTAAGAGCCTCCTCCATAAGAGGTATCAAATTCTGGCCATGCAAGCTTCCATAGAACTCTAGGTGTGGCAAATCTAATTAAAATGTAATTGGGATTAACTAAATAAATAAAGGACAATATGACATAGATAATGTTAATTTGTGGTTTTCTAAGTCAATATGTGACCTGAAGGGATATGTTTCTATTTGTGTTTGGCACCACTGTCTTACAGTATTACACAGTGAGTGTTCCAGTTTCAGGAATTGGACAGTATGATTTTTATAAGGGATCCTACTTAAATCCTTCAGAATTTGCCTTTCAGTGTAGAAAGAGCAGATTGTGCTGGAAGGTCTGATCATAGAACCATGGAAGGGACATTAGAGGCTATTATGGTCTCTTGTTTTTTACAGATGAGGAAACTGAGGTCTGAGAAGGGAAGTGACTTGTCCAAATTCACGCAGACAGTATCAGTCAGAACCTTATTTGAACCTAGGTCCTCTGACTACAGATCCCAAACCCTTTACACCAGTGGGGTCAAACTCAAATAGAAAACCACAGATCAACATTATCTAAGTTGTATAGCATTTTAATTTTTTCTGTTAAATGTTTCCCAATTTCATATATATATATATATATATATATATATATTGCAGGGCAATTGGGGTTAAGTGACTTGCCCAGGGTCACACAGTTAGTAAGTGTCAAGTGTCTGAGGCCAGATTTGAACTCAGGTACTCCTGAATCCAGGGCCAGTGCTCTATCCACTGTGCCACCTAGCTGCCCCCCCCCCATTATATTTTAATCTGGTTCAAGGCTCAGGAGTTTTGCTCTCTCTTGCATCCAGGGCAGTGAGTTTGACACCTCTGCTTAAAAACTACCATAATTTCTCCCTTGCTTCTAGTTATTCCTTGACTATGGGGAGAGTGATGATGATGGACCTTCCTTCTTCTTTAACTGGCAGTGGTAAGTCATCAAAGATCATCAATTCCCTATCATCATACCGTCCCACCCTTTTGTGGCAGGACTCTACCACCCGAAGTGATGAGGGAACAAGCATTTCTTAAATTCCTACTGTGGGCTAGGCACTGTGTTAAGCACTTTAGAATTCAGCTATGTCAAACTCCCATTCTCTCTTTTTTTCTTTTTAAACAGGGCAATGAGGGTTAAGTGACTTGCCCAGGGTCACAAAGCTAGTAAGTGTCAAGTGTCTGAGGCTGGATTTGAATTTAAGTCCTCCTAAATCCAGAGTCAATGCTTTATCCACTGTACCACCTAGCTGCCTCCAAACTGCCACTCTCTTAATTAACTTGAAGTTCTTAACCAGTGCTTGCATAGCTACAGAGGAAAAATTATTTGACGGACAATAGAAACACAGAGAGAAAGAGACAGAGGCAGAGAGAGAAATAGGCAGACAGAGAGATGCAGAGAAAAACAGAGAGGTACAGAGAGAGGAGAGACAGAAAGACAGAAAAAAGAGAGTGAGAGGAGGAAAGAGAGATAAAGAGAGAGAAGAAAATGAAACAGAGAGAGTGAGAGAGGAGAGAGAAGGAGAGAAAGAAGTAAAGAAAGAGAAACAGACAGAGTGGGAGAGAGAAGAAAAGAGAGGAGAGAGAGTGAGAGAGCGAGAGAGCGAGAGCGAGAGCGAGAGCGAGAGCGAGAGAGAGAGAGAGAGAGAGAGAGAGAGAGAGAGAGAGGATCAAAACAAAAGTTCATTGTAGCCATCTTGGAAATGAGATCATCTTTTTCACATACACAACTTAATGATTTCTTTCATATGAAGCAATTTCAGAAGCAAGTAATTATTCTTATTCCTAATATCCTAATGCCAAAGTGTAAATTGGAAGCACTGTAGAAGTAAGTGTTGTAGCTAATGTGTATATGTATGTGATGGGCTACTGTTGATGTGGTGTATTAAATTTATTATATAACTGATCAAGTAGCCAAGAAATATGTAAGCTGCTTTCTTTGGCTTCCTTTCCGAGGCCGCCTACTGCACAGTTCCTAACCCTGAAAGAAAGCCATTTGCAGAGATGCATGTGGCTTAGCAGTTGTGGGATGGTTTAACACTGCTTAACACCTCAGGCATTCTGGAAAAGCTCTATTACATGAGGTATATATCAGAGGCTTCTCCATGCACTAAATGAGGCCTGCATCTCTGCCTTATAGCTTTGGAAATGCTAAGCAGGTAATTAACAAATCATAAGGCACAGGTGTGCCAGGTGAAGTTTGGTAACTTGCTTTTGATCTAAATTGAGATGCTTTGGGGATTTAACTTCTTAGACAAAAAGGGCATAAATAAATAATCAGGTTTTTAAGGTTGGAACTTGCAAGCAAGCTATAAAACGTCTTAATGTACTGGAGGAGGCAATGTGAGGGGATCGTTTAAGGCCAGTCCTTTATGTTTTCCATTGTGGTATTATATTTGTTCACCTGATTAGTTGAGAATGACATGTAATTCTTTGTGAGATTGCTGAACAGTAAGGAACACAGATTGCTCTCAAATGTCTCCTACCTCATTTTTCATTAAATAAAAGAAATGTATGTGTGTGTGTATCTGTCTTTCTGTGTATATGTGTGTGTGTCTCTGTATATGTGCACCTGCATGTGGGGGGGGGCAGGGGGAGAAGGGGGCACCAGGGTGGGGGAGGGTATCTGTGCAAAGGAGTAAATTATGTTATGGTCAATGAGATTCCAAAGCAAAGGGGCTGGACCCAGCCTTTAAGGTCCCTTCCATTCCTAAATCTATGATCCTATTATAGGGTACTATGGCAGTTATAAAATGAGTGGTAGGTTAATGAGCACTGATGTCCCTGGTGACCCATCATCCAGAATGCTTACATTTGCTTATACAAGCATTATAGTAAAGTCCTTTCAGTGTATTACTGTAGTGAGCTCTGGATGCTGTCTGGGCTTTCTTGGTCCCAGAAGGGGAGAAAGTGTTTTCTTTAAGTCCTCTTTGGCTGGGATTCTTTCCCCCTTATATCCACTAGAAAAGAGGGAGCATGGGAAATCTATCTTTTAACCTAGGAGGCACTTACCATCCTTGGGATTTCCCTAACCAAAGCCCACTCCTTGGCACCATTCCCCTAAATGTTGTCCTCCCTTGTTGCAATGTAAGTTCCTTGAGGACAAGGACTGATTTACTTTTTGCATTTGCATCCCCAGTCAGTACTTACTAAATGCCTTTTTCATTCATTCAATCATTTATTCATTCAATCAGTCAGTCATTTATTCATCTTATTCCTTACAGAGGGAATAAGACCTATTTTTCCAAATTTCAGTGTGCTCCTTAAAAAGCATATGAGATCCATATGCTTTTTAGAAGGCAGTGAATGACCTTTTCCCAGCACTCAGTTCAGTTAGTTCAGGTTCAAATCAATATAAGAAGTACACACCAATCATTTGCTAGTGGCTCTGTGTTACAGGCTGTTGGGAATAATCAAGAAGTTTCTGATATGATCACTCCCCTCAAAAAGCTTACAGTTAGGGGAAGCAAAACACACAATGAAACACCTTGGTGACTTTCAAACAGTCAAGTGCCAATGTGTCTAGTACAGTTTCAAGGAAATCAGGGAAGGAAAGATAGGCATTGGCCAGGGATTCTCCAGGAAAGCCTCATAGATTAAGGACAATTGGATTATAAGAAACTATACCACTGAGACTAAAATTTTTTAATAAGCTAAGTAACTTAGAAAATAATCATCTCTCAGACCAGTTAACCATCATAGTTCAACTGATTGTTTATGTTGGGAACTCCTTGAGGGTAAAGGCTAGTTGGTTTTTGTCTTCATACGCACCATGCCTAGCAAAATGTTTGGCACTCTTAATAATGCTTGCTGATTGATTTCAATGGGCTCATCTACAGAGGACATCTTAGGAGACCTCATCTAAAGATGACTAGCTTATTTAAGCGATTTTCACCTCTGAACATAAGTAGGCATTTAAAAAATGTTATTTCTGTTTATTGGTTAGGCCTAAAAAAGAATGTGAACTAATTTTCTAAAACTGAATAAATAAATACAGTTGATACAATTAACTAGTTAGACAATTTATGAAAGAGAAGGAACTGAATTAATTTTCTTTGGCTAGAAAATGTTTGCTAGTTGGTTGGACAACGATATCTTTTGTTCGTTCTTCTCCTTCCTTTCTCCATAATTATCCGTATTTAGTTAAATTCAGCAAACATTTTAAAGCTATTATATGTGCAGCAGAGCATTATGCTGGGGGAGTTACAAAGTTTAGAGATGACAAAGGCACAGAGAGAGGAAATCATGGAGCAAATCCAGGGGATGATGAGTAGTCTAGTTTAAATGGCCTAAATGGAGTATATAGAGAGGAGCAATATGGAACAAAGGGTATCTAGGTGGTGCAGTGGATGGATAGAGCACTGGGCTTGGAATCAGGATGACTCATCTTCCTGAGTTCAAATCCAGCCTCAGACATTTAGTAGTTGTGTGACTCTGGGGAAGTCACTTAAACCTGTTTGTCTCAGTTTCCTCATCTGTAAAATGAGCTGGAGAAGGAAATGGCAAACGGTTTTAGTATCTTTGCCAAGAATGCCCCAGATGGGGTCATAAAGAGTTGGGCATAACTGAAAATAATGGAACAACAACAATATGGAGCAAGGAAGAAGGGGGGTGGAGCAGTACCAAATGGAGAAGGGCCTTCAATGCTAGACTAATGACTTTGAGCTGTATTGGCTAGACAATAGGCAGCTATTCAAGAATTTTGAACAGAGAAGTATATGACCACATATCTACATAAAGAACCAAAGTCTGATAGTGTTAGAAAGAGGAATCAGTTGAAAGATTTTCACCAGTTCAGGCTGGTGGTGATGAGGTTTAGTACAAGGTTAGTGGAAGTGGAAATAGAGAGGGGAACAGAGATACAAGAGATATCCTGAAGGTGAAGTTACTAGGACTTGGTAACTGATTAGATGGGGAAGAAAGGATAGAGACAGGGACAAAGATAGCATTGGCTCATGAGAGACTGGGTAAATGGGGATGTTGCTGATAGTAATAATTAAGTGAGAGTGAGGAGCAGGCTATGGGAGAAAAGATAATAGAATAAGATAAGTTTTGCATATATTGAAATTGAGGTGTGAACAGGACATCCAGGTAGACAAATTCTGTTAATAATAACAGGCAGGGGAAGGAAATAGGTATTTATCATGTGCCAGGCGCTGTGCTAAGGGCTTTACAAATATTATCTTATTTGATCCTCACAACAACTTTTCAAGGAAGGTACTATGATTATCCTTCCCACTTGACAGTTGAGAAAACTCAAGTAGACAGAGACCTGGTTTCCTCAGTAGAAGCAGTAGTTTATACTTGTATATTTCTTTACTAATGTAGAAAAATGAATCTTTGTTTACTCATTTGATCCTCATTTGCGGAGCTGTGAAAAAACCAGATTTCCAAGTAAACAACAAGGAGCATAAGAAATATGATTTTACAGGAAAAAAATAGAGAAGAAAACTGGCCAGATTGGATTGTCAATATTAGATGTTGAAAAATGGTAAAGTTCTCAAGATATTGAGTAAAATGTGTGTTTTACGTGTTTTCTTCAGGGCATGAGACATTTTCAGGGGAATAGGCAGACCTTGGTCTACAAGGAAACTTGGACATTTAGTTTCAAGGCCTTATTTTACAGATGAGGAAATTAAAGTGCAGAGTGGTTATTAGGCATGTTTATCCATATATATCCATATAATTATGTTACATTCATGGTAACCAGAGTGGTTAAGCAACTTGTTCAAGCAAGGTGGTTCAGTGGCTAGAACATTGGACCTGGAAAGAGGAAGACCTGAGTTTAAAATCCACTCTAGACACTTACTGCTTGTGTGACATTGGGCAAGTCACTTAAGCTTGGTCTGCCTCAGTTTCCTCAACTGTTAAATGGTGACAATAATGGCACCTACCACTTAGTTTTAGTAGGTCAAGTGAGAAAACAATAAGGTGCTTTGTAAACCTTAAAGCACTATATGACTGCTAGTTGTTATTGTCAGTTCTCCAGGTTGGTTCATTACAGTTCATCAGCTTTGATTGCTTCCTAGTGCTGATATCATTTTTTTTTTTTTGGTGATCATGTATTCTGTTCTCCTGCATCATGCCATTTAAATACTCCTATATTTCTTTGAAAGCCTCATATTCTTCATTTCCACGGTGCAATAATATTCCATTACATTCCTATGCCAGTTTGTTCAGCCATTCCCCAGAGCTTGCTTTTTAAGAGCATCCCTCCAGCAATTCCTTTAAAGCTATGTCTCCTTTGCAAAGTGGATAAGTTGCCCTTGTGCAATTGATCGGGTTGGGGAGTCAGACTTTCTCTCATTCATTGGCTTTCTTAAAAGTGAGCTTCAGCCATGGCTTTATGACTGCCAAGTTAACCACTTTTATCTGGGAAAGTCGTATTGGACTTTGGCTGTTTGTTTTGAAAGCAATTTCAAAGGGCTGAGGAAATGTAGATTCAGTTGGTGCTACTCTGAAATAATGAGAGCAGTGATTCCCAACCATTTGGAAGGGGTGACATCCTGTCATTTGTCAATTTCTTGATTCTCCAGGCTTCTTCTTCCCAAAATGACTGTGTAGGATATATTAATATTTAAAGTTAATTTTGACTCGAGAATTTGGCGGAAGATATTCATGACAACAAAAATTTATTGGAGGCATATCAGGGTATCTTCAGGCTCTAGTGTTTAGCATCTTAAAGTAATATCAAATCTGGATAACATAATCAAAGAAATGATAATCAGTAGTGCGTTAATATAATGATATGTGATTTAGTTTATTTTTTCTTTCCCTTATAATATTCATAGAACAGAATTCTTTGGTCCAATTATGACCTGGGCAAATCTACTATTTCTATATGGTCATCTATCTATCCGTCTTTCTATCTTTCTATTTATCTATCATCCATCCATCATCCATCTATCCATCTATCCATCTATCTATCTATCTATCTAGATATAGAAATAAATAATGTTTATATCTCTGTCTATGTATGTATATATGCATGAAGTTGGCTTTTGTCTAGATAAAGAAAAGGATAAAAAGGTTCATCAGAGTAATGGTAAGAGGTTCATTTTCATCTTCTGTTTCCCAACTGAACCTTTAAATTGAATTAGGGCTTAAAAGAAAATAACTCCAATATGGTTTCTGCAAGTAAAGGACTTCTTATCTGAATAATGCTCTTAGTTGTTTATGTTGTGTGATTTATAGAGAGTAATAGAATTCTTCATAGCTATCATAGAGCATCCTTGAAATATCTTTTTCACAGAGCACTTTGGATAAGTTGTAAACCATTCTGAATATAGAAGTTAATTGTTGCAACATTTAATAGTGTGACAGTGTACCTTAGCTCCTAACCCATTGCTTTCACAGAGCATGATAAAGGATAAATACTTGTTGAATGAATTAATTCATTCCTGCCTGTATATAACCTTCAATCACAGGAATGAAAAAGACACAGATTCTAGGCTTAGCTCTTCCTGCTAAGTAGAGGATTTCTGAGTGATGTCCATTGTGGGGGTTATGGTGATTAGAAGTAGAATGGAGTCCTCAATGAAAGTAATGTATCACTACCCCCTTACAAATAGTAATAGTATCCTATAGGCAGAATCAATTAATTTCAACAATATTTGTTAAACACCTACTATATGCAGGACACTGTTCTAGGTTCTAGGGGAGATGAAATGATTTGTCCTCCCTGTCTTTCATCTCTTTCCTCTCCACACAGTTTTAATATTGACATTCCAAAATAGATCTGATCACACCACTCCCTTGCTTAAGATGTTTTATTAGCTACCTATTGATTCTCTGATAAAATATGGAAGCTTCAGCCTCAAATTTATTTTTTAACACTTTAAAATTTTCTCCCAATTACATATAAAACAATTTTTAAACATTTATTGTTATTGTTTTTAAAAAAATATTTTGAGTTCCAAATTCTATCCTCCCTTCTTTCCACCCCACCCCACCTTGCTGAGATGGTAAGCAATCTGATATAGGTTATTCATGGGCAATCATATAAAACATTTCCATATTAGATATTTTGTGCAAGAAGACTTGGAAAGAAAGAAAGGGAGGGAGGGAAGGAGAGAGAGAAACAGAGAGAGAAACAGAGAGAGAGAGAGAGAGAGGGAGGGAGGGAGGAGAAATATTATGCTTTGGTCTGCATTCAGGCATCAGTTCTTTCTCTGGAGGCAGATAGCATTTTTCATCATGAATCCTTTGAGATTATCTTGGATCATTGTACTGCTGAGAATAGCTAAGTCATTCACAATTGATTGTCGACAATTTTACTGTTACTGTATACATTGTTCTCTTGTTTCTTCTCATTTCACTTTGTATTGGTTCATGTTAGCTTCACCCTAGAATTTAAAGTACTCCACTACCAGACTCCCACCCAACTCCCTAGTCTTACTTCATACTACTCACTTTCTTTTACTTCCCATTTTAATTAAACTGGCCTGCTAATTGTTCCCTATATAGGACATTACATCTCTCACCTTTGTATGTCTTATAAGCGGTCTCTGTCTGGTATGTACTCTTTCTTCATTTCTGCCTTTTAGAACTCATTGCTTCTTTGAAAGTCTACTTTAGTGCCACCTCCTTTCCTAATCTCTCTAGAAATTAGAGCTCTCTGATTCTTGAAATTAGTGTGCATTTCTATATCAGTGCACAGGCTACATCTCTTCCTTGGAATACAAGCTTCTTGATGGCAGGTCATGATATTTTGTTAGTTTTTGTTTTTGGTATCCTCACCACTAAGTATGGAGCCTTTTACCCAGTAGAAATTAATAAATGTTTATTGAATTGAATAAAAACATGGTTGCTGTCCTTATGAAACATACAAATTTAGTATCATCAAAGAGGTGACTACCACCAGGGTGTGGGAGTAGAGTGGCAAGAATTGCAGATCTAGACTCCTAGAGGAATGAATGGGAAATTTTGTATAATTTCAAGGAGTTGGATCCAGATTCCTGGAGAAGAGAAACTGGGGCATGGCAGAGACCTATTTAGACTCTGCAGATCCCAAATCCAAGAAACCAAGTTTCTATTCACAGGGCATCACAAAGGCATTAGCAACACTGAATAAAGGGATAAAGAATTGAGAATCTGAACCATTTTTTTTTTTTTTGGTGAGGCAATTGGGGTTAAGTGACTTGCCCAGGGTCACACAGCTAGTAAGTGTTCAGTGTCTGAGGCCAGATTTGAACTCAGGTACTCCTGACTCCAGGGCCTGTGCTCTATCTGCTGCGCCACCTAGCTGCCCCAACCATTTTCTTATCTTCAATAGAGAAGCACCCCTATATTTGACCTGTACTACTGGTTGACTGGGAGGTTCAAATGCTATATACTCAATGAATGCTATGCTGATCTCCGCTGTTGGAAATGATCTTTCCCTCTGTGGACCTCACAAAGAACCTTGTTTGTATCTCTTGTGGACTTAGCATGATCCATATTGTATTATAGTTATTTTTGTTCTTGTGGTTTCCACCATTATGCTGGTCTTATCTACCATATATACATAACATTTATCCCAGGGAAAATTGTAGTAATAAAAATTTGGTGGGGGGTGACAGGGAGGTCTGGACCTGATTTTGTGTGTGTGTGTGTGTATAGGATTATTCTGGTGTGAAGACTCCCTCTGCTGATATAGAGCATAGGTTGAGAAGTTCAGCAATTCATTTCCAACACATGAAGATAATAAGCCTAAATGGCTCTTACAGGATAGAAGGGCTGTGTTTTTAGCTTTTTTGGTTCTGAGGCCTTTTTCTGTTAACCAAGAAGTCTGATTTGCTGAGAGGAAGTTTCAGGTGCGTTTCAACAGGCTGGTACTCAGAGCTCCCCTGTGAAGCAGCAACTTGTTCTCAACAACTGCCTCCAATTTATCAGCAGATGTGGCCTACTTCAAAAAGTAAGGGGGAAAAGGAGAAAAAGGAGAGACTTGTGATGTATTTCCTTTTTAAAAAATTGTTTGTTTCAAGACTGAAGTCTTAAGTATTTTTGGACAATGGAAAAGCAATTCATCTTTATTTTTTTTTGTTGTGTTGGGGTTTTTTTTTTGGGGGGGTGAGGCAATTGGGGTTAAGTGACTTGCCCAGGGTCACACAGCCAGTAAGTGTCAAGTGTCTGAGACTGGATTTGAACTCAGGTCCTCCTGAATCCAGGGCCCCTGCTCAATCCACTGCACTACCTAGCTGCCCCAGCAGCTCATCTTTAAACCTGAAGAATGATGGTCTCTTCCCTAAGTTCTGTGATGAGCAGTTGTCTAGGTCATAGGTAAGATGGCTGAGGGCTAAAGAAGACTATTGTAAAGCTATGCCTCTTAACAAATACTACATTTCTGTTATTTTAGGGGAAATAACTGATTAACTGTATGCTGAGTGTTTTCATTTAATGCATTTTCCCCCAAGTAGGACTATTTGATCGTTAAGGTATAACTGGGTTCTTCTCCAAAATATTATTGCTCTTCTCATCTTGAATAAAAATAATGTTTTATCTCCCTTATTTGGGCTGAGCTACAAAGGATGAAACTTTCCCCAGTGGGGAATTGTAAATTATGGACAATTAGAGTAAGCTGGAAGGAATTTTGGAAGACACTTCATTTAATACCTTTATCTTACAGATGAAGAATATATATATATATATACATATATCTATGTGTGTATGTATATGTATGTATGTGTGCATCTCTCACTATCATCATCTCTCTTTCTCTCTCTATTTCTATCCCTATCCCCATATCTATCTGTCTATATATCTGTCTGTCTATCTATCTATCTATCTATCTATCTATCTATCTATCTATCTATCTATCTATCTATCTATCTATCTATCTATCTATCCACACACAGAGGGAGCAGAGGGGGAGGGAGAAAGAGAACATTTCCATGGCTTCCAAAGTGCTCCATTTCTTGTTCATGGTCCTTCTTTTTTGTCCCCATGACTTTGCACTGGCCGTCTCTCATGCCTGAAATATATTCTCTCTTCTCGGCTCTTCAAATTCCCTCTTCTGTTGGAGGCCTTTCCCAGCTTCCAAAGTGGTCAACTGCCTTCCCTTCTAAAGTTACCTTTTATCTACTCTGTATGTACCTTGTTAATACATATGCTACCTCCCATATTCCAATGCAAAGTCTTTGAGGGCTGGACTTTTTTTTTCCCTTTCTTACATTCTTCAGAACTTAGCACAGTGATTGCTACATAGTAAGCATTTAATAAATGCTTTTTGATTACTTAATGACTACATTTTCTCATTTGATCCTCACAACTCTACCACTATTATTGTCCCCACTTTACAGATGTGGAAACTGAGGCTGAGAGAGGTTAATAAGAGAGTAAAAAATATCTCTAGTCTAGTACAGTGCCTAGAATGTAATAGATAATAAATGCTTGTTGATTGGTTGATTCATTGATCTCCTTACCTTTCACAATATCTCTCCTAAACCCACCAGCCTAACTTTACTCCTCATCCTAGCTTCTCCTGTCTTGCTCTACACTATATCTATAAATGGTGCAGTGCTAATAAATACCGTGATTATGATCATTGTACTTTGTATTTAAAAGACTCTATTCTTTATTTAAATGACCTGGAAAGCTTATTTGGCAACTATCTGTCCTAGAAAGCCCTTCCTTCTACTGAGCTAAAACCTGCCTCTTTTCACCCATTCTGAATCTTAGAGTTAGAAATGACACAGGTTTGAATCATTTCTTTTATTACTTGGTTTGGTCATTAGACACTCAGTTTCCTCACCTTTAAAATGGCAATAATAATGCTTGTACTAATGACCTCATAAGCTTATTGTGAGAAAGTACTTTGTAAATTGTCCTTTCTTTCTTTCTTTCTTTCTTTCTTTCTTTCTTTCTTTCTTTCTTTCTTTCTTTCTTTCTTTCTTTCTTTCTTTCTTTCTTTTTCTTTCTTTCTTTCTTTTCTTCCTTCCTTCCTTCCTTCCTTCCTTCCTTCCTTCCTTCCTTCCTTCCTTCCTTCCTTCCTTCCTTCCTTCCTTCCTTCCTTCCTTCCTTCCTTCCTTCCTTCCCTCTGCTGTGTAACTTAGGGTCTGAGAGAGAAGTTAAGTGACTTTCTTATGGTCACACAGAATGCCTTGAGGCTCACTTGAACCTTGGTCTTCTTGATTCTCAAGCTGGGTGTCCATAGACTATACCAATTCCCCTCTGCCTTTATTGTAAACTTTAAAGGGCTATAAATATGTGGGTTATTACTGGTCCTAGTTCTGCCCTCTAACACCTTCGAGTGTAATCCTTCTTCCTCATGACAACTCTTGAAATATTTCAATATGGCTGTCTTGTCTATTATTCTTGATGAAGGCATTGTATCTCTAGGAGTTGCCAAGTAAAAGGTCCCATTTCTAGAAGGAGTGATTCCTTAGTTTATTGTCAGCTATTAGAACCACAGGATGGATTTATGATCAGATTTTTAATGATGTTGAGTGCTTTTTTTTTTCTTTAGTGAGGCAATTGGGGTTAAGTGACTTGCCCAGGGTCACACAGCTAATAAGTGTTAAGTGTCTGAGGCTGGATTTGAACTCAGGTACTCCTGAATCCAGGGCCAGTGCTCTATCCACTGGGCCACCTAGCTGCCCCTGTTGAGTGCTTTTTTGAGGAAGTTAGACCTAGAGTAGGCAGACCCATGAGAAGGTACCCAGAGAAGGCAGATCACATGTATACCATAATATGAGATTGTTTAAAGACAAAGGGGCATTATGGAGTCATTGGATATTTGGAGCAAGCACCAAAAGAGGAAAAAAGTGCTTAAGAAAATAGAAGATGAGCACTAGCTACAGACCAGTGACTACACACAGAGTTTCAGATCTGATTCTGTTTGCCTAATTCTTTTGGCTTAGGTTGTAACTTGGACCACTAAAATTTGTGGATTTAATTAGTTTGACATTAAGAAGATGACAATATAGTTGAGCAGATACAATTTATGAGACCTAGGCCAAGTCACCACCTTTCTGTGCCTTGACTTGTGGTGTGTATGGGGTGTTCAAGGAGGACTCACACATCTGGTATGAGGACTTGCTGATGCCTTTTCAGAGCTTCTCATCCATCTTTGGTGTCCACCTTCACCCAACTCTCACCTGTGGCTCCAAGAAGCTGTGGCATGTACAGCAAATACACTCCCATAAAATCATATTGGCAGACAAGCAAAACCAGGTTAATGGTAGCTAACAGGCCTCAAACTCATGGGTGAGTTAGGGGGATGTCTACCCCAACCATGTGAAGATTTCCTCAGTGGAATGGGCAGAGGAGAACAATTTGTTCTAATGGTCATGAAGGCAGCTGAAGCAGGCTCCATGGAGTGATTAGAGCTCGGTCAGACATTGAAGACACCAAGGTCACCTACTGCATTGCAAGCCACCACCAGTGGTCTTGACTTTTGTCCTGCCACTGGACTTCTATGACTCTGGAAGAGAAAGTGAGGATGATGACTTCATGCAACTGTGCCTCACTTAAATGCAATTCATGTGCATATCATTGGTCCACTTCCAAACAGATGAGCAACAACAAGATGATCTCTAAGTTCTTTTCTGGTTCAAAATTCTGTAAACTGTGAACAGTATTTAAATGGCTACTCTATCCAATAATATGAGAAATGTCACAGATCACTTAATGATAAGAGCAAAATGGGTGGTAGAGGGTGGGATCGCTAGTCTTGGGATTCAGGAACCCAGGATTCTAGACTGGATGTTGGAACCAGCTCAGTGGCAAAACACTGAAGGGCAAGAGCCTGGGATACCAGCCCAGTGGAGCTTTATACTTGAACTTGAGGGGACCAATGCTATATAGGAACTGAGTTAAACTATGAACCTGATCTCCCTCTCCCCAATCCTAGACCAAGAGGTGTAGGGGGAATTATGTCCCTGAAGTTTCAGGAGAAAATGTTTGTACGTTTATTTTTTTAAAAAATTTTGAAGCAAATATTCCTTTGCAAAAGGTAATATGTGATGGGGGAAGTCCTAGAGACAAGGAGCCTAGTTATAAGACTGTTGAAATAGTCAAGGGAAGGAGTATTGAGGGCATGAATTAATAGAAGTGGGAGTACAGAGGAGAGGAATGATGTGACGTCTCTCTCTTGATTTAACTTTTGCTGTGATAATAATTGCTCAGGTGAGAGCTATCTGGATGAAATTTAAGTGGTTAAATGAAAATGAGTTGCTAGTCACTGGCCACTGAAAAGGGAGAACAAAATCTATGGGGCACAAGTCAATGGCAAAAGAACAGAGGATCCCTCAAAACTCTCAATCTACCAGAGGGCTCTGCAAGGGGTAGGTAAAATGTAACAGATCTGGCCTTCAGATAGTAGAGCCAGAGGTAAAATCAATGTTATAACTTAGGATTTGGCCACAGAGAATTCACAAGTATGTTCAACAATCTGAGAGACATTATAAAGATTAGTCATTGAAATCCTGGGCCAGGAAGTTGGGAGTGCTAATGTGAAAAATCTCTGTCCTGATGAGATGAATTTTGGAGTTTGAGTTACAAAACACATTAAATTACTATCTGATATTAATGTGTTATAATTACATTGTAAGAGGGGAAGTTGTTATCTGGGGAGGATAAGAGATTTGAACTTATGTTGATGACAGAGATAACAACAACACCACCTAACCTTTATAAAGGGCTTTAAGGTTGGCAAAACACTACAAATATGATCTTATTTTATTTTCACAACTCTGGGAGTTAGGGGCTATTTACTCATTTATAGTGGAGGAAACTGAATCAGATAGATGTTGTGATTTTCCCAGAGTCACATAGGTCATAAATGTCTGAGGCAAATTTGAACTTAAGTCTTCATGACTCCAAGTCCAGTGCTCCAACCACTGTGCCACCTAGCTGCCTAATGATGATGGTGTAGTTTGTGAATTACTTGGATAAGAACCTCCTTTTTTGACTACTAAAAAGTTCAGTGAATTGAGATTGGTTGGCTTAAATCCCATTGGCTCTTAGAAAACAATGTCCATTCACTTCCATTTGGCTGTGTATATACAGTGACTAAAGTCAGGAAGCCAATAATAAATGCTTTCAAAATTTCTCTAATTAAAAAATTACAAATAAGCTTTTGAGGTGTCTGGAATTTTTGTAGACTCCTAGATTCTTGGAAAGGGATTGTAGAGGTCATCCAGAAAAACTTTAAACCCAGTTTAAGGATCCCTTCTACAGCATGTCTATCTCTATCTACTTCCATTGGCAGGGAATTCACTGAGAGCCTGTACCAGTGCTGGACAGCTCTTATTGTCATTACATTGTTCCTTAGAAGTTGAGCTTAAATGTAATTTTTGTAACTTGGACTCCGTGATCCTAGATTTGTTTTCTGGAGCATCACTGAATAGATTAAACCCTCTTCTACGTACCAGCACTTCATATATGTGAAAATAGCAATTCTGCCCTTCCTAAACCTTCTATTCTTTAGGTTAAACATATCCAGTTCTGTCACTAATGCCTCCTCTCTGAGATTGTCTCCAATTTATTCTGGATGTATCATGAATTACATAGTTTGCTTGTCTCTTCCATTAAAATTGGAGTTTCCTGAGGATAAGGATGATTTTTTGCCTTTCTTTGCTTCTTTAGTGCTTAGTACAGCGTGTCAAATGCAGTAAATGCTTATTGACTAAATAGGATATGTTTCCCAGACTCCTCACCACTGTGGTCACTCTCTGCAGGATGTTCTCCAATTTGTCTCTGTCCTTCTTTGAGCATGGTGCCCAGAGGTCAGCACAATGCTCTCAATGTGATCTGACCAACACAGAAATAGGGAATTATTGTAGTTGAAATATATTCCTGAAAGAACATTGTCCAGGGGATAGATGCTAGAGAGAAGAAAGCAGATATATAATTCACCTACTGATGTACATAGAGAAAGGTGGGAAGAATATCCATTTTTACCTCTATATTCCTCATGGCCTCCTCTGAGGAATTTGTGATCTAGAATGAAAAAGATATCTAGATAGGTATCTAGACAAACACTAGCAATAATTGAAGTTGAGAAAAAAGCAGGAAACCACCATGCTATTGTCCTTGGTACACAAAAGCTAGCTCTAATATTTAAATAATATTCTCTGTCTTTCACTTCATGGATTATTAAATGCCTTTCATAAATTAGGTGACTTTTGGCTACTAGCTGAGTGCACAATAGGATGTCTTTTATAAGATAGCCTGGTTTTGGTAGTACAAAAAAATTTTTTTTTCCAGTGTGGTCTACTCCCTTTCTCCTTTTATGACAGGTTTAATGTATTCCATTATTGACCTCCCATTACCTATTATTACATGCCAATTATATTTGAAGAATGAAAAAGTTCTGAGAATAGGGTTAGCCCTATTTTTAGACAGAGTGTACCTCACTAAAAATTTCTCTTTAATAGTAGCTAGCATTTTTATAGCACATTAAGGTTTGTAACATTTTACATAGAAAATCTCATTTTTGACCCTTACAACCACTCTGTGCAGGTAGGTGCTGTTGTTTTTTTCCGATGAAGAAACTGAGGTTGAGAGGTTAAATTGTTTGCCCAGAGTTACATTATTAGTAATCACGTGAGGCAAGTTTCAAATTCAGATCACCTGGACTCCAAGTCCAGCACTCATAATGTCTGAAATTCTTACCATTAAAAACACTCCTTTGTACTAAGAGACTGTCTCTGAAAGACTCCAGTTAAAGTATATATTACCTAGGAAAGGCAGCCTATTTTCATTCATTCTAACATTAATTTGATTATATTATATAGTTGTCTCCTGGCTGTGTCCTGAGGAAAACGCACAGATCATAATTACTTTTTAAATTTTTATTTATTTATTTATTTTTGTGGGGCAATGAGGGTTAAGTGACTTGCCCAGGGTCACACAGCTAGTAAGTGTCAAGTGTCTGAGGCTGGATTTGAACTCACGTCCTCCTGAATCCAGGGCTGGTGCTTTATCCACTGTGCCACCTAGATGCCCCTCCAAAATTACATTTTAATGGCGGGAGGAGGGGGTCAGGAAATGTCCAGAGAAGGACTGGGAATCAAGCTTGAGGGAAGCACTACATTAGGGGAAACCTTTCATTTGGAGGGCAGCAATAGAGCAGTTGGCACCAGCAGCGGAGTGGCATAAGATATGCTATGGAAAGGGAAGGTAGAGAGCACTGGAGAGAAACTTCATAGTGTTATTGAGATCTAATACACACACCCACACCCCCCCACACCCCCACACATGCACACATGCTCCTACACATCTTACTCTTTTGCTTCCCTCCCAATAAAACCCCAGACCACCATAACAAAAACAATTCCACGTAAATAGGTGCTAAAGCCATTATTCATAGATTCTTATTATAAGTAGATTGGCAAACTAGTCAGTATTTCACCAACTTGATTGGCATTTTATCATGAAAGACTATTATTGCCAGTAATATTCTATAACTGGCCCTATATTGGGACTTTAGTTATGAATTGTTGGTTCTTGTTTTCTTTCAGTCTAGACTCATGATTTCATACATGTAGAGAGTTCCCAGTGTAGAAACTCCCTCCACTGATGTAGATTGCCATCATATTTGTAATTTATAGTCCTTTAGAGTTTCTGTAATTTAAGGTCTTTGAGAGTTTCTTGAAAAGTTGAATGATTTACCAGTGGTCACAAGCCATTACATGTCAGAGGTTAGGCTTGACCTAGGTCTTCCAGACACCAAGCCTCATGTTCCATCTATTATGTCATGCTATTTCTTAGTCCTCAGTTTCTAATGCTCAGTTTCTCAGTTATACTATCATAATTTGGTACACTAGATGAGAATTGGGGATGGGCTAGCATGTCAGTGACGATGATGCTGGGAGATGCTTTTACTCAAGTGTTATGTTATAGCCTTTTTAATTTCATTTTTTGGACAACCCTAAATATCATGTGTGACCATAAAGTAATGGGAATGATTTTAAAATAATAATAATAATAATAAAATAGATTATTCAGGATGAATTCTGTCCCTTTCTCTCTCTCTCTCTTTCTTTCTTTCTTTCTTTCTTTCTTTCTTTCTTTCTTTCTTTCTTTTGTGAGGCAATTGGGATTAAGTGACTTGCCCAGGGTCACACAGCTAGTAAGTATTAAGTGTCTGAGGCTGGATTTGAACTCAGGTCCTCCTGAATTCAGGGCTGGTGCTCTATCCACTGAGTCACCTCGCTGCCCCATAATTCTGTCCCTTTCAAAGAAACTTTGGGAGGTTCCCTGCTGGAACTCCACTTGTTTGAAATTTCTTTCTATACTTTTAGCATATTACTTTGAATATCCCATTAAGGGGTGACCTATCTTTGTCCTTTGAGAGTATTTTTGTCCTGTGCTAGGTAGCAAATAAGTAGCAAAATGGCGAAAGATGGATTGTGAAAAGAGGATAAACCAAGGGTCAGGGTAATTCACATATAGAATAGTATTTACTGAGTGATTTGATGTTTAGTGTTACACTTAAACATTAGGAACCTGCCTTAAGAAATGACATATTATTAAATGGGCTACAGTTCTGGTCTTGGGACCCCAGAACTAGGTATATTATTATTACCAAGAATCAAGATATTCTTGGGGCTACAGAGTGGATAATGAAATATTTTGTTGTCAAGTTCTGTGTCATTATTATTAGTAAGTTTTTATTGCCACAGATGGTAGACAAGGGGGTAGTCACCATGATGGACTTGACACCTTAAGTAGTCATAGCTTTTGCTGAAGTCCATTTTGGCTACATACAGGCTCAAAATCCTCAACATCCATTTCTTTAAATGGAATTCAGTATTCAGTATATTAAACAAACTGATATTCAATTCCAAAGGATGGCACCTTTGGGGGCATTAGATCAACAGAGAGGGAGAAAGACCAAGTCCTCCAAGGATTCTGAATCACTTAGCTTGGACATGAAGATTGACAGAAAGACCATAAAATTCCTCTATAGCTTTCCATCAGACACAACTACCTTGGCTGTCCTTCTGAGTCCTGGAAATAAGCATTTTGGATAAAATCCAATTGTCTAGAATTCAGTCCAAGTGATGCTGAAAGACAGAGAGAAAGAAGAATTTTAAGGGAAAAAAAATCTTTCTTAACTAATAGGTTAGTGGGTGAGTATATAGTGGGTTAGTAGGATTTAAAGGTATAGATCTAAACATGAGCACTGATGTGATTAATTGTTTTTTGACCCAGATGGTCAATTGGCCCTTTCTATATCTCTGGTGGCTCATAATTTGGTATACATTTCTAAAGAATAAAGCCTTCATTGCCCTTCTCTGTACATTTGCTATGCCTATACTGGGTTTACTAACTCTTTAGTTTCTTGCCTTAGCTATGTGGTAAGTTGAAGGAACTATTGAATGAACAGCTAGGAATAATTAGACTTAGGGAGGCAAATTATAGGCCTTCTAGGGTCATTGAGGCCTCTTGGGAATGGGTGTGTGGGTAGAGATTCATAATAGAGTAAGCACATATGATCCTGCAAGGTGAGATCATTTCATTGAATGAATTTTACCTTGGGAAGCAGACAGGTTCATAGAGCATGGAGTCAAGAAAAAGATGTGGGTTCAAATCATGGTTCTATCATATTATTACCCATGAGATCATAGGCAAATCAGGTATCCTCTCTGAATATCAGTGTACTTTTCCTAATATTGGATAACAATACCTGTAAACCTTAAAGCACTGCATTAGAGCAGGTTGCTATTATTATATGGTTTCAATATGGCATGTCCTTGATATTTGTTCCAAAGTGAATCCTAGGCAGTGTGGTACAGTAGAAATAACAATGAATTGCATGACAAGATATGTGAGATCTAGTTTTAACTGCTACTAGTCAGTTGCATGACCTTGGGCAAATCACTGAACTTTCCTGTTTCTCATTCTTTTCTGTAAAATAGAAATAAGAATACGTCTCCTTGTTATATAGACAAATGAGCATGAGCAATAAGGAAAGTCTAACGTGTTATACAAATGCAATTGCTGAACATTGTCAACTCAGTGCCTTAAGACACCACAAAGCTTTGGCTAAATGGACAAAGAAGTTCCCAGGGCTAACCAAGATGGCAACTCTTTGTTGGCAAGCCTTGTGTCATCATTGTTGTCATCATCATCCTCACCATAACCACCACCATCATCATCACGTGAAAGTTTCTATTGCTAGAGGCTTGCAAAATACTCATCTTTTTGTTGTTTAGTCCTTTTTCAGTCACATCTGAATCTTTGTGCCCCAGATTTGGGATTTTCTTGGCAAAGATACTGGAGTGCTTTGCCATTTCCTTCTCCAGCTCATTTTGCTGATGAGGTTAAGTGACTTAGAGAGGTTCTTCCTGTCAAGAAGTATCTGTGGCTGGATTTGAACTTAGGAAGAGGTCTTAAGTCCAGGCCTGGCCCTCTAGACACTGTGCCACCTCGCTGCCCAGTATTCATCTAAAGACTCTTGCCAAATAATGTTGGAAGATACAAATGCACTGGATATATTTCTGTCACTGAACACAGTCACTAAAGTCAAAAGGAGAATTCCACATGATATCTACCCTTCCTCACTAGTCACGTGGTAATGGGAATTCCTTTCATATTCATTTTATAATGATAATGATGGTGGTGGGTAAAAGTAGCACAAATTTCAATAATATCTTCAGATTTACAAAGCACTTTTCTTAGAACAAACCTTTTAAAACAAGCAATGCAAACATTGTCACCCCATTTTACAGATGAGGAAACTCATGTTCAAAGATGTGACCTGCCCCTAGATACACATCAAGTAAGCATCAGAGCCACTGAAATTCAGTGGTGATGGTGTGACCATTAAATGAATTAATAGTATATTTCCTGAGATAAACATTTAAAGTAATTTTCTACTTTTATTGAAAAGAAGACAAGTGTTTTAAAGTTTCAAAATTAAGTTCATTTATGTGTCAATGCTGGCAGCAGATGGTAAATGAACTAAATAGGTTGATTTTTTAAAAAAGACAAATTATTATTACATAGTAATAGCAAGAAACATCAGTGCTTAGAAATGCATTTCTATGGCTTAGGGATCATTTATGATGTAGATCGAAACCAGGACTCAGAAAGGCTGTTAATATTATCATTACGTGTTCCCTGTTATTATGCTGTACTAATTTTGTGTAAATACCATTATAAATTTTAATGTCTTTTTATCTTATGAAGACTATCTTATAAGTATGAAATGATTCAATTCATGCTTATAAAAATTCTACTTAGATCCTTAAAATGAATCTTTTGGTGACAGGTAATTGGCTATTTGCCTATTTTTCATTTGATCCTTCTTTCTCTTTCTCTCTCTCTCTCTCTCTCTCTCTCTCTCTCTCTCTCTCTCTCTCTCTCTCTCTCTCTCTCTCTCTCCCCTCTCTCCCTCTCCTTCTAGCTCTCCCTCTCCCTCCCTCCCTTCCTTCTTTGTTTGTTTTATTATTGATTTAATTTGATGCCAATGGACACAGGTGTGCCGGCTGTCTGTTCTTAACTTCCAAGAAATCAGCATTTGGCAGAGATGAGAAATTGTTGTATAATAAGACTCCCTCCCCTTCCCCTCTTCTCCCCCTTTTCCCTCCTTTCCCTTCTTGGTTTTAGCCTTGAGTATTTTCAAAAGTTGTGTTTGAAACCTTTGTAGGTGTGTCTTGTGGGTTAGACACAGTTCTTAAGCTTTCCTGAGTCACACTTTAAACATATACATACATACATACATACATACATACATACATACATACATACGTGGATGTGTACATATATGGATGTATATAGATATATGTATGTATGCACATGTATGTGTATAGATGTGTGTGTGTGTGTGTTTGTGTAGTTAGGTGGTACAGAGGGATAGAGCACTGAGCTTGGAGCCAGGAAGATCTTAGTTCCAATCTGGTTTCAGGCACTTACTAGTGTGTGACTCTGGGCAAGTCACTTAACCCTTATTTGCCTTATTTGGGGATATATATATATGTGTGTGTGTGTGTGTGTGTGTGTGTGTGCATGAGTCTTAGATATGTGTGTATATATATGTATATATATGTATGTATACATATGTATATATGTATACATATATGTATGCATACATATGTGTATATATGTATGTATACATATGTATATATATGTATATATGTATATATATATATACAACCCCAGTCCCATATATCTATATTTTTTTACACCATGGATTTAAGAGCAAAGTCCAAACAATAAAATACTATGCATGTTGTCTTCCCCATAGAATATAAACCTCTTGAGGGCTGAGATTATCTAATTTTTTGTCTTTGCCCCCTCCCCCACCACGTCTAGCAAAGTACCTGACACATACTTGGTTCTTCTTGATTGTCTATATGTCCATGAAGTTAATCATTTCTTTAGTTTTCCTTGTGCTGTGAAAATAAAAAAATACAAACTGGCAAAATTGGTCTTCTTGGACAAATATCATCTCATACTAATGTAAAAGCATACCAATGCAGCACAACGGAAGAAAGAAGGACTTAGAATCATGTGCTCTGGGTTCTGGCCTAGCTCTGAGTCTAGGTAGCTGTATGACCTTGAGTAAGACTCTTCCCCTCTATGGTCCTCAATTTCTTCATCTGTAAAGTTAGAAGGTTGACCAGATGATCTTTGGGTTAGCTTCAAAGTTCTAAATATCAATTCTCTAGGATTTTAACTCCTTTCTCAGGAGAGTAGGGCTGGGTTGTCTAGCCCAATTTATTTTTTGAACAATTCAGTGAACACATATGTGGAAATTGAACTAACAAATCATAACAAAACCAAACCTGAACCATGTGCTCTCTGTCCACATGCCTATTTATTGACATGATGTTCTTTAGGGTGTTTTGGCTTGTTCTTGAGCAATCCTAGGAATACCAGAAGTTTGGAACTATTGAAAGCTTTCTTTAATGATTTCAAATCAATGAAAAGCATGAGGACTATTAGTCACTCCTCCCTTTCAAGTATAATCCTCCCACAGATGGGTGTTTTTCAGGTTGCCCTGGATGACTAACAATCATATTTGTATAAGGGAAAAAAAGCACTTTTCTGATCTCTGATGATAAGATTTGAGGTTCTTTCCCATTTAAGTAAGGAGAGAATGGGAAAATTGGTCAAAAAGCCTAGCTTAAGCCTATGATCACCTCTTAAGTCTAGTTTCTTAGGCTAGTTCAAAATGAACTTCACTTCAAATCAATTTCTTTCAAGGTTACCTCCAGTTCCATTAGGATAGGCATGTCTAAGGAAAGTTGTCCTTTTCCAGGTAGTTCTGACCCACCCCACTAAGTTAATCAATTATGGAAAGAACCATTACGGGTTGTCTAGTTCATGCCTTATGTTTTCAGGTGAAATTCAAGGCAGCTTGGTATACTGGCAAGAGTACTGGGTCTGGTGTACAAGACCTGGATTCAAATTCTGCTGGTTCAGTAGCACTAAAGCCTTGAACTCTTGTTCCCTATGGACTTCAATTTTCTCCTCTCTAAAGAGGAGGGTTTGAACTAGATGATCCCCAAGTTCCCTTCCAAGGCTAAATCCTATGACTCTGTTTCTATATACATGAATCTAGGTAGATAGATGTACATATATCTATAGACATCTCTCAAAGTAAGGGAATTCTTATAGAAATCAATTATAATCTGTTCCTGCTGAACATCTAAGCCAATGAGAGATTGTGGAAAAATCTACATGCATATGTTACTCTGATTTGGTTTTCTGAATCAACTATTATGTTTAAAAATTAGGTCATGGGATACTAATCTAGTGCTGGTGGAGTTGTGAATGAATCCGACTATTCTGGAGAGCAATTAGGAACTATGCCCAAAGGGCTATAGAACTGGGCATATCCTTTGATCCAGCAATACCATTGCTAGGTTTATATCTCAAAGACATCCTCAAAAAGAGAAAAAGGACCTCTTTGTACAAAAATATTTATAGCAGCTTTTTTCTGTGGTGGCTAGGAATTGGAAATCAAAGGACTGGCCATCAGTTGGGGAATGACTAAACAAGCTGTGGTATATGATGGTGTTACAATATTATATTGCTATAAGAAATAACAAACAGGATGATTTCAGAAAGGCCTGGAAAGACTTCTGTGAACTGATGTATAAAGTAAGCAGAACCAAGAGACCATTGTGCACAGAGATAGCAATATTGTTTGATGAAGAACTGTGAATGACTTAAGTGTTCTTAGCAATACAATGATCCAAGACAATCCCAAAGGACTAATGATGAAGCACAGTATCCAATTCTAAAGAAAGAATTGATATTGATTGAACACAGACTGAAGCATGCTATTTTTCACTCTTTCATTTTTTCTTTTATTCAAGTTTTCTTATGCAAAATGACTAATATGATAATGCTTTATATAATTGCACATGTATAACCTATATCTTATTGCTTACTGCCTCAGGGAATGGGTGGGAGAAAGAGGGATAGAATTTGGAATTCAAAACTTCAAATAAAAATGGCTATTATTGGGGGGGAAAAGATTTCAAATAAAGGCTGGGTGAACATCCTCAAAATAAATAAATGGATGGATGAATAAATAAATAAATAAAAATTAGGTCAGTCTTCTTATTGACTTTTTACCTACGGGGTAGGAATTAGATCTGGTATTAGGTCATTGGTATAATGAACTACTGGGAAAGGAAACTCTCCCAATACAGGTTGTCACTTTCTCTGCAGCTTATAGTCTTAGGTGTTTAGATCTCTTGGAGGCACAATCACTTCTCAGGGTCACAAAGCCAGCATGTGTCAGAGGTGGGGCTTGAACCCCAGTCTTCTTGGTTGGTTCTTTATCTATTATGTTTTACTGTCTTTCAGAATACTGCTTATAGAGCCTTGAAAACTTCAGTTAGATAGGAATACTTATCTTGCACATCCCCATGGAGGCCAGAAGCCCCCTTCCCTTAAATAAGGAGCAAAGGGCACCAGGGGAAGTACACTTGTGTAGGCCTCCCCAAGCACTGACATTCCAAATTCTATTCAGGATTCCAGAGGTGGAGTAATTCTGTAAATATACCATCCACAGAGCATGCCACATTGATCTACTTCCCACTGTGCTGACTCCCTGGTATCAATCATCTGACCTCAACCTCTTTGGTGTATGTGACATACCCACAGTACATTCTTTGGAATCTTAATTTTTATTCAGGTCTTGCCCTTGACAAATACTGGCTGTGTGATCCAACCTCTTATTCTAATTAGCAATAACATTCAATCACTTCTATAGCCATCAATCAATCAATTGGCAAGCACTTATTAATGCACCTACTATGTGCCAGGAACTTTGCTAGATTCTAGAGATATAAAGACAAAATTGAAATAGCCTGTGCCCTCAAGGAATATCTCCCAATTTGTTCAACCATTCCCAAATCTGTGAGCTCCCATTTTGTTTCCAATTTTTGCTACAAAAAAAAAAAGTGCTGCTAAGAACATTCTAGTATATCTAGGATCTTTCTTTCTGTCTTTGACCTCCTTAGTATACATGGTCAATATTGGAATTGCTAGGTGGGAGGGTAGGAATCATTTAGTAATTTTTCCTCTTGAGATTTTTTTCCCCTGAGACCTTAAAGTGAGAATTGATCTCATTGGCAATTCACCATGGTGAAAAGCCTAGTTGATATAAGAAGGGAAACCACTTCTTTGATCTGCTGCTTTGGACATAATGATTCCATATTTATTAAAAAAAAAACTTTTCTAAGTACGTGCTGTATTTGGGGCACTGTGTTTAAACCAAGGGGGTGATACAAAATTTAGATAAGACATTGATAAAGCAGAAAAAAGAATAAAAACCCTGTCCCAAACAATAACCTTCAGACAGTACACTTGGCCATTCCTTGAATCTTTCATACAGTGGAAAAGCCACAGAGATCAGTCAGACCTTCAATCTGGTGTCCTAAGAGCCCAGAAATCCATTTCTGAGGGAGGGTTTTCCTATGTCCTCTAAGAGATTAATCTGAAGGTCAAGTTCATGGGGGAAAGCCAATCACCCAGGAGGCCAAGCAGTCACATCCTTTATCCCTCTCTTAATTTATGGGTAAACCGAAGGGCTTGGAATGTATGTTCAATTGGAAAGGAAGAAATTTATGCATTTTCCACTCTAAGGGCCTGATTTCAGTGAGTACCAAGCCAGGTGAATAAGGAATTCAGATCAGACCACAAAATAATGTCAAGGACTTGACTGGAACCTGCTGGAGTCTGGAAATCCTGTCACTCTGGCCTGTACCTCCAGGCCTGCCTGTTTCAACACTCCTCACTTAGACAGTAGAGAATTTTGTATTTGAAAGCTTATGTATTTCCTCACAGAAGAACATTCTGGTCAAGGTAAGAATGAATTCAAAATTTCCTGACCTTGTCTGACCCACCCATATTTACTCAATCGTAATTTTGTCAGCCTAATTTCTTTTATTGTTTTTTCATATCATGGAAATGGGGAGGGGATGTTTGGGGTGGAGGTTAATGTGTTAGAAAAAAAATATTTTAAAGTGTCGAGACACTTAAGAATGAGCCACAAACTTCTCAAAACTGTGAGATAATTTGTAGTACAGGTGTGGAATTATTGGTGAATTTTTCTTAAACATACTGTTGATTTGTCATCAGGTTCAAGAGCATTCCTCTGAAGTCATTGGAAAGGATAGCTAGACAAACTCTCTCATTTTACAGAATTGACCATATAAAAAGTAAATGCCTGAGGCAGGATTTGAACCCACATCCTTTGATTCTAAATACAGCGCTCATTCCATTTCATCTATGCACTGGAATAAATACCAAGGAATGGGAAGAACATTGCCTGATGATGGATTGAGTTTACACATAAAGAAAAGAGGAAGGCCCTTTCTGAAATTTTTTGTTTGTTTGTTTTGGGGGGTGGGGCAATGAGGGTTAAGTGAGTTGCCCAGGGTCACACAGCTAGTACAGTCAAGTGTCTGAGGCTGGATTTGAACTCAGGTCCTCCTGAATCCAGGACCAGTGCTTTATCCACTGCGCCACCTAGCTGCCCATGAAATTTTTATTGATAGGTAGAGGTGAACCTAGGAATTTTTTGTACACAGGGTGAACAATGTTAAGCATGCCATCAGCTGAGAGGATAGAATGGAGGGCAAAGACATGGGTAACAATACAAAGCCACTTCTGGGTGGGGGCAGGGAGTGGGGTGCCAGGCAGCTTCAACTGGGAATGAGGTTTTCCCAACTACAATCTGGCTACTGCTTATTTTAACTAATTCCTCTTGCTAGCTAGGGGCCAAGTTCAATTGTTTCTTGCTGCCCAAGCCCCATAAATTGCATGACCTGGGTCAGAGTCATAGCCACCTTGCCCTAGTTTGGCCTGCCTGAAGAGTTCAGAATTAAAATTTGTGTCACCACTATTGAAGTTGTGCAAATAAGTTGGCCATCGTAAAGTAGAGAAGTTTGGCTTATTAAATACCTAGTTTAATGCCAAGTTGCGTGACTTTCTACCTCATGCTTTCAATTCAGGAAGCATTTACAGTGCTTGGTATTGAGGATGCAAAGACAAAAATTAAAGTGAAATCTTCATTGGGGTCCATGACATATAAATGACTAATTACAGTCAAAATCTTCTTGGAATATAATACAGAAATTATAGTAAAATACTGTTAAAATTGACTCAGTATGTCTCCAGTTTTGTTAAACTCAAGGCTAAATCACATCTTCTATTCCAGTGGAGTGGGAGACACTGATATTTACCCAAAAAGACAATTTCCTTCCATCCCTCTTACCTTACTTCCTCCTTCCTTCCTTCCTTCCTTCCTTCCTTCCTTCCTTCCTTCCTTCCTTCCTTCCTTCTTTCCTTCCTTCACTTTCTCTCTTTATTCTATTAATGACAATGACATCTATATAGTTACTAAATTATATTTAATAGGATATTGAACTCATGAACATCCTGTAAGGTAGGTAGTGTGAAAGCTTTCACCGCCATTTTACAGGTGAGCAGACTGAGACATTAAATGATTGACTTGCCCATGCTCATACAGCCAATATCTGAGAAGGGATTGGAAGCCAGGTCTTATGACTCTCAGAAAAGATGCCACTTACTGCTTCTCACATTAACAAGCAATCACAGTGCAAGGTAACACATAATAAAGGCCACAACGGTGTTACAAAGAAAAGACTATAAGAACAAAGAGTAGGAAGAAATAATACTCTGCTGGAAGGATCACAGATCACTTCATGGAAGAGGTAGTATTGGAGCTCGGTCTAGAAGAGTGGATAGGATTTTGATGTTGAGAGATGAACTGGGGAGGGCAGAGGAAAATATATTCTGGGGATGGTCTTCCTCTATCTGACTTCACTCAGTGGGTTCCCCTGTCCCTTCTGGGGTGAACCCTGGGAGGGAGGTCAGAGCAGCACGCGCTGAGATTGGAAGCTCGTGTCCATGAGTCTCCAAAGGTTAAAGCTGAAGTACTATGGTCTGGTACCAGAAAAAGTGGGCAGGTCTATCATGGCAAAATCTGAGTTTCAGGGAAGGCCATAGTTAAATAGAGAGAGCATTTATTAAGTGCCTCTTTATCTCACATCAGACACTGTTTTAAGCACTGGGGATATACATACAAGCAGCCAAAACATTCCTTACCCTAAAGGAACTTAAATTCTAATGGCAGAAAACAATAGTTAAAGGGGAACTGGAAAATTCCCATTTTACGCAAACAGAGAAACAAGTCCAGAGAGATGTGTGATGACTTGACCAGGGTCACAAAGATAGCCAGTGGCCAAGCCAGGATTCAACTTAGGTGATCAGCCTTCAAGACCAACATTCTAGATAGCACATGAGGATGCTTCACCCTCAGGGAGCTGAATGTACTTATGCACATTTTAGCAAGGGGATTTGTGTGGGTAGTTAGTCCTATCCCCATCCTCTAGATGCGTTGTGGCTGTGATCACCTCCATGTGCTCCTGCATAGAGCACAGGAGGTAGATGTGCCAGAGTTCATTGTATCGTAGATTATAGCTAGCAAGGACCAGCCCCTTCATTTTCTTGATGATGAGCAAAAGCTCAGAAAAGTAACGAGACTTGTTCAAGGTCGCACAGTCTCTATGTGTTTAGAGACAAGACTTGAATTAAGGTAGTCCTGTCTTTTAGACCAGCTATATATAAGTGATGGCAGACACCGCATTCATCTTTACCACATGGCATTACAACCTTCTTCTCCAACCAGGCTGGTATCCTCACTCTATCCTGAATACATCCATAAAATGAACTACTCATAGGAAAATGAGAGAGTTGGCTTAGATGATCTTTAAGGCCTCCAAGTTCCAACATCCTAATGAAAGAAGCAGGGACTGAAAGACCCCCCAGGCTTAAGACCCCCAGGATAGTCAATGTGAACCAAACCTGTAATGTTAACTTTTGAAAAAGACCCTTCAACAAATGGAAAAAGCAATGGTATTAGAAATATATTATTGGGTTTCAAATCCTGCCTTTTACAAACAGGTGCTTACTACTTGTGTGTAACCTTAGGAAAACCAGTTCACTTTCTTAGCTTTTGGTTTCCTTACCTGTAAAATGACCAGGTACCCTCGAAGGTCTCTTCATGCTATGTAACATTAAACATTTTTGTTGGTCACTTCATCAGTCTATAGAAATAGACTTTTGAATGTTTTTTAAAGCACTGCCAATGTCTTCCCTGGTTGTTCTCAGTGGTAAAACAAAAGTCCATGACCATAAAGGAGTACCATTTTAGAACATCAGTATTTTTAAATTGTACAATAGCTCTTAATAGGCATGGAATATACTTTCATGCAATTATTTATGGTGGTTTTTTCCTTTTAAAATAAAAAATACACCTATATAAGTTTTAAACTATTTCAGAAATACACATATATAAGGTTCAAAATATTTCAGAAGTTGGAGAAAAAGATAAAAGGGATCACTGTAGCTTGTTGTTATTATTAGGAGAATGCACTGGAGCAATGCCCACCTGGGCACAGAAATGCATCCCTCCCCCTGGCAGGCTTGCTGCATCCTGCATTTCATCAAGCATTGGCCAAATAGCAGCTGCTGAAGGGGATTGTGGCTTGCATTGGCTATGAGTTTCTTAGGGCAATATACATGTCTGCAAGGGATTGTAGATTATGGTTACACTCCATGACATCCGGTTTTCTTTGTTGAATTGGTTAATGGGAAACCCCTAGCTCTGTGAAGAAGCCTTGTATTAACATCCCTTTTTATGAAAGAATTGATTGGCCAAGTGGTTGGCTGAAACATACTCAATTGGAACAGATCCATCATTATTATCATTATTGTTATTACTATGATGATAATTTAGCACTTCATTCTATCCTTGATCCTAGAATGACTATAACTGTTATATTAATTAATTAATAATAACATGATATACTATTATTGTAACAATAATAAGAGTTCATTCACAAAACTCCTCCTCTAATACCTCATTGTAACATGGTGGTGAGTCAGGGTTTTAGAAGGCTGTTACAATAGAATTTGTTCCTTGGCAGGTCTTATGCTGGAACAACTTCATGAGTTGACCTGGCAATAGACTATTATCTTTCTGAAAACTAGCCTAGTTAAGGACAAAGAAATTCATCACTAACAAGGGAATGCATAGGTGATGAATTTTCTGGGAATAGAAATCAATGACAAAAGGAAAAATGCCAAATGGTACTCCATACTCGGTAGTTGCCTTCTGATTCAGCAGAGGAAGAAGGGCCAAAGATATTAAGAATCACACAGATTTTGGACCAGGGCTGCTTTATCTTTTGTGTATGTCACAGACTGCTCTGGCAGTTTCATAAAGCCTATAGTCCCCTTCTCAGAATAATGCTTTTTAATGCATGAAATAAGCTAAATAGGATCACAAAGGAAATCAATTATATGGAAACAGTTATCAAAGTAATGAAACCCTCCCCAAATTCATGAACCCCAGATGAAGAACCCCTGTTGTTGACCGTCTATAAATTATTGACTTAACTTTTGATATTTTGTGAGTTCCCTGTCCAATTGACCAGTCAGGGAATAGTATTGGGGGAACTGAATCATATCAATATTGATATTCCCACTATATATTAAAGTAGAAAGCCTAAGGAAGTTGCAGATAAGTAGAAGGATTTCTCACAGATTCTTTTCAAAGAGGCAAACAGTAGTTTTTATCATGCATCCAAACAATAAGGAACATAATTTCATGAGACACCGGGTATCTCATATTGCAATGCTCATGATGGTCATAAGCAACGAGACCATGGTAAAGATAATTGTACCTTATGTACCACCAACCTACACAATACCTTCTGGAGGGATCAAATGAAGTATCTGTTACCAATTGGAGCCAAGGTCAGAGATTGGGAATCATAGAGTTTATTTACTAAGTTGGAATCATGAAGCAAGGAGCAGAAACCAGGTCACAGATCTAAGCCAGGACTACAAGGACCAGGAGAAAAATTCTCCTAGGCTTCTCTACCTCCTTTTCAGATTTGAAGTAATCAGTTTTTCAGTCTCAGAGGAGTGCAAGCCAAGAGTCTGCTGGAATTAGGACATACCCTCATAATTGGCCAGTTCATTTTGACAAAAAACTTGGTACATGTCTACATATGTGGCACCTGGCTCTATGCTAGATGCTGATGGTGATAAAAGATTAATAAGGCAAGGTTCATGCTCTCAGGTACCTTGACTAGGAGAACATGAAAATCAAGACTGTAGCTTCCTCTTTTCCTGATCCAAGTGATGGTATTTTTCAAAGGAATACATGTCAAGGGCTAAGCAGCACCTGATGGCACCAAAAACTTCCTTGACAGCTGTACTCCTCCCTCTCCAACCCACTCACTCCAAACTCAAGTTATTCAATTTTCTGAGGTTCGTTTATAGATTTGACCTGGGATGGGGGTGGAGGTAGGAGGGAATGGGACACAGAACTTGGTAATGGACAAGAACTGTGGGTGTCCAAGTCTCTGACCTTTTTTTTGGTAGAACATATGGGATTTTAGGAATTCCCTTATGCCCCCTCCTCCCAAAAGAATCAGGAAAAGGAAAATAGATTGTACCTCAGTAAGTAGTGTCTATGCCCAGGCAGCCATATTGCGATGCAGGGACATAGCATCTGGAAAAGCAGTGGGGAACAATTTAATTGGCAGGAGATAAGCATGGCAGTGTGGCACCATTTCTTGTGGACTTGAGAAGGGAGAAAGAAAGAAACCTCTCATTTCCTGCCGGAAAGAAGACCCCCCTCTATTTCTGTTTTCTTCTGATTCCTTCAGCTCTAGGAATAGAGGCTCTCCTCTAAACGTGGTGTACCAAAAGGGCATTGTGCCAGTCTGTTATCTACAGAACTCCTGATTCAGCTTCAGGGTTGAAGCTTAGATACTGTTAATTCTTCAATAATTCAGCTTCAGGGTTGAAGCTGAAAGTTGTAACTTTCAGGAATAATCCCAATAGAATCCTTTCCCCCTTTATTATTGATGAGTATAGTTCATTTAGATTCATAGACATATTGAACTATAGGCAGTTTCTTATCAGACGAATGGTTAGACAAACTAAGTATCCATAAACCAAGCTGGTCTGGGCATGCTCCATTTGCGTAAGTTGAGGGGTTACAGAGTATGTCCAAATCGCCTCCCATGGAGACCTCACATCCTCCATCACATGGGTGGAAGGTATCCTCCTTTGATTGGCTGCTTGCAGCTTTAAAACCAAATCAGTAGTTTTGGGCCATATTCTTTTTCTGCTCTTTTCTTTTTGGTAACTCTTATCTGCTATGTCCAGAGGCTGAAAGTCCCCGTTCAACCACAGTGAAGACTCCATGAACTGAACTGGTGAGAGGGGAAAGACTACCCTTTCGTTTCTCCCTCTCTTTTACCCCAGTTCTGAGAAATGGACCTGGCGCTATTTGTTTTTGTTTTGTGTTATTTATTCTATTCAGTTTCAAGTGTTGGAGGTGATACACACACACAAATATATACACGGGGCTGGGTAGTTCAAGCCAAGGCAATCTTGGAATTAGGATTGTAGGCAGGGTGGTATGGCCAGTGAACCTGGCATGGAGGTCCTGTGTATCCAGGGTGCCTGGTATGTGAGCTTGAGGAGAATTTTGGACTTGGAAGAACAGGGACTGTGTTCTATGGGAACTGGGCTAAGCTACGAACCTAATCCTCTTCTATTCCCCAAGGAATAAATATTTCTGTGTAAGAGCTAATTTGACTGTGGCTAATGGAACTGGGTTTCAGGGGGTTCCAGCTCCCTACAATTAAGGAAACACCATTGGTGGGAAATGGAGCAATTTGCAGAGGGCCTAAATACCCCTAAATCCTCTTTAGGGTATTGGAGAATTCTAGGGGGAAGAATAAAATCTAACCTAACTAGTCTTCAGGCAGTAGGGATCAAGATAGTTTATGTTACATATCAAAATCGCATGAGATTCTGAGTCTATGGGCAAACTCAAAACAGGAGACCACAGTGCCTTGCAATTTTCTCAATGACCATATTTTTTCAATGGTCGCCCCCACCCCCTACAAAACATACCCAAGAGGGAAGATCCTCAGTTAATTGTAATGTTGTGGGGAAGTGAAGAGAGTTGTGGCTCATTTGGATTTTCTGTTTATTTGAATATCAATTTCCTGCACCATAATGGCAGATTCAGTAAACCCAAATTATCTCTGGGATGATGTATTTTAATAAATCTATGTCACGGGCTTTGTTTTCTTGTCATTTGCCTTTTTGTTCTAAATTTTTCTCCACTTTTGTTCCTTTGCTCAGGATTTTCCCTACCTTGAAATCTTCTCTTTCTTGCTTAGATACTGTTAATTCTTCAATAAGCAAATTATTGCATATTATCTTGTTCTCCAATAATCTGCATAATTTTATAGAGTGCTTTAAAATTCCTATACAATCCAGACTCAATATACCTTTCTAGCCTCATTGGACAATACTCCACCACCCCCACCCCTACCGTGATCCAGCCAAACTGGATCTGTTCTTCTCCCATGACACTCCCAATCTCAGTGCCTTTACATTAGTCATCCTCCATGCCTGGAATGCCCACCATCCATACCTCCTCATAGAATCCCTTTGGGATGAAGGTTAGGCACCATCCTCTGCATGACGCCTTTGCTGATTTTGCTCCCCCCTTCAACTGATGGTGTTTCTCCTCCTAAACTATCTTGTACTTAACTATGTTATACATATGTATGTAATAATTTTATGCTTAGTTTGTATATGTTTTTATGTGTACTTACTGTGCCCTCTAGAATATTTCAAATTTTTTTCAGTGCTTAGTGCAATTCCTAGCACACAATGGGTGCTTAATAAATCCTTGATTGATTGATTGATGACCACTTTAATACTTCAGTGGATGTGTTATCTCCATTCAATTGAATTCTACAGGCAGAGCGCTATGCTAGGCACTGGATACAAAGTAAAAACAAAGTTTTACTTGCTATTGAGGAACTCATATTCTGGTAGGATTTGATACAATATGAATGCAACTACATATAATTAGGATGGAAGGGCAGTCTGACACATACTGGCTATGTGTCCTTGGGTAATTCACTTAATCTTTCAGTTCTTAAAGCAAGTCTATGAGATTGTAAATCTATATTATAACTCTATAAGATAATAAAGAATGGAGAAAATGCCAACCTGAATTGGAGCATTTTTCTTTGGGTATTCCCAGAACCCATGAAATCACAGATCCAGTTCTCTCTCTCTCTCTCTCTCTCTCTCTCTCTCTCTCTCTCTCTCTCTCTCTCTCTATATATATATATATATATATATATCTTCATCTGTATCTATATCTATAGCCATGTCTATATATCTATATCTATAGCCATAGCCATATCTATATCTATATCTATATCTAGCTCTAGCTCTATCTCTATCCATATCTAAATCCATCTCTATCTCTGTCTCAATCTCTGTCATCTCTATCCTTATCACTATCTCTATCTCTAACCATATCTATATATTGTGTTCAAGTGAGATATAATAGATAACAGTCTATTCATATCTGCTACAGGTATTAATGGAGCGTTTTATTGTGTGAGTATAACATGCTGACACATTTCTTTATGTGTATCCAAAATGTCATGCTTGAAAAGTGCTTTGTAAACCTTAATACCTAGATAAAAGTGAGCTATCAAAGATACTATGAGACAGTGGGTAGAGCACTGGACATGGGGGTAGGAAGACCTACTTACCAACTGTGTGCCCAGGCTCAAATTACTTAACCTAAGTTTCCATTTCCTCATCTGTAAAATGGGGATGTTAATAGCACCTTTGCCTGCCATAGTGTTGAGGATCAAAGGAGCTAACTGTATGTGAAATAATTATTAGATATTTTATTATTATTGTTATTACTACTACTACTACTACTACTACTACTACTACTACTACTACTACTACTACTACTACTACTACTACTATAGTAGTAGTAGTGAAAATGATTCACATTAGTTGCCTTTCCTCAAGGCGATTCTAAGCACTTTGTGGGAAGGAATTCTGACATATTTCTTCTGGATCTCCCACATCTATCATAAGACCGGGTACCTAATAGGTGCTTAATATTTATTGGTCCATATGATTCCAATCCAACAAGTGTTGCTTAAGCACTTGTCAAAGTACTCTGTTTGTTGTCAGGGACGCAAAGACCAAAGACAAAATACAAATCAGTGCCTGACCTCAGGTAGCTTATTTTCATCTAGATAAGTGTATTGAAGTAAAGGGAAGGGGAACATTCTGGATACCTGAGAAATCTTCACTCATCTTGTTCCTGTTGCTTTCCAGGGAGGAAGATATGCCCACCTGTGCAAGGACTAGAGAATTAGTATCGTGTATATAAACACATACGTATCACATTTCAGCATTTAAAGCAACAAGAGCATATATTTCCAGTACATACTACTGTGTTACATGCCCCTACTCAATTGCAGTGTGTAGCACATTTGTGGACATGGTATCTTTAACCTAAGGTATTATATCAAGGAACATCTCTGAAATAAACTAACTGCAACATCAGTATCAGACATTGTCATTTGAGCTGAGGGCAGGAGAGACTGCTTCAATGAAATGTTCAGAGGTATTAAGTGTGTGCTGCCTTAGAGCAATTAACGCTTTTCACCCTTCTCATTGGAGGGCAGTCCATAATAGTCGATGAATGACAGCATTTATATTTTGAAAGCCAAGGCAATTTCAGGGTGGCATTTCTATTTCAGTGATTAAGAAATCAAATAAGCTTGAGTGGGACTCTTTAAAAGGTTCTAGATATAATTAGAAGAACACCTAATTCTCTCATAACTAATTCCTAATTAAAGCCATTTGTCTTTTTGTCCTTCTTCACAAGGGTGAAGAACAAGCGGTGTTGCATGCTTAACAGCACCCAGAGTGGTACTTAGTTCAGGGGTTTGACAGTGGATAGAAGTACTCCATAGCCTTAAAGAGCTACCTGTGCTCCCCATGGACCAGCTGGAGACCTGTGGCATGAATCTGAGCCAGGTGAGGTTGACATCTGGTGTCAGAGATTGGCAAATGAGGCAATTCCCACTTAAAACATGTTACCTGTACTGTGCATCCTCCCTGGCACTGGACAAGTTGGAACGCACCCTCTTGCCTCTTTCAAGTTTGCTATCCTTCAGAAAAGGAGATGAAAAGTTCGAAATTTGTTACAAAGAACGAAAATTGTCCTTTTAAATTTTTATTTGCAGCTGTGCCCAGATGATGATGGATTTATCGCATAAACCAGGGATTAGTAAACAATGTGTACCCTATAAAGAGCTAAACAAGTCCTTTCTCATCACAGCACTTAATTGCCGTGGTTATATCAAAGCCATATAAAATTTAATCACCAACCACAAGTAAGTCTGTGTGTTTTACACATGTGTCTCAGTCCCTGTTTTTCCACCTGTTTAAATGAAAGATTCTTGGAATATCATAATATGTAAATCTTGTTTATGATGCAAATAAAAAAGATACCCTTTCATCTCTTTGTACCTTTGATGTCGTGATATAAAGCATTTACTGCCATCTCCTACCAGACATGCATACAAGATCTTATCAAATTCATAAACATGGGTGCCCAGTGTAAATAGATTGGAATCAATTAACAAGATTTTTTTCTCCTTTAAGTAATATTTTATGCAGGCTTTTCCCTCCCCTCCAAAATGATAGAATGATGAGAAGAGTGGGTTGACACACTGTACTGTGAGGTGCAGAAATTTTTGTGAGCCTGAGTGCAAAGAAACTCTGTGGAAATCAGAAACTCAAGGTCAGAGTGCAAGGAAAGAGATTGCAAATGTCTGAAAAAATTAAGTTCTCAAGATTTTAAGGATCTCCATCTTTTATTGTTTCTCCAATGGAAGCAACCAGCCTACTGAATTGACATTGCAATCTGGACACTTTAGCTAATCCAAACAGCACTTGTTAAGTTTAATAATAAGTGTAGTTTGCTCTCTTAACTTTTCTTAGATCTTAACTTTCAGTGGGATCTCTTGGAACTAATACCTTAGAGAGAAAAAACAACACTGGTGCCATTTTTGCTGAGGGCACAGGAGATGTGATGATACCCTGAGGCAAGGGAAATCCCCAATGCAAGGAGCTGGGAAAAGAACATAGTCTGCCCTTCCAACTTTTTTTTGCCCTCAGTCAAACTGGGAAAAAGCAACTCTTGCAACAAATGAACCCCACAATTCTCTCCACCCAATTAAGATGAAGTCATTTAGAGTCATCACCTTAGTATCCAAAGCTAGACAGGACTTTAGAAGTGATTTCTCCCAATCTCTTTATTTGAGAATTACCTATTTAGAGCTGGAAGTTATCAGCGATATCTAAATGGCCAAATCTAAGGGCCCCTTCTTGGTCTGCATCCTTCTTGATTTCTTTTTAGCTTTTCACACTGGTGATCATCATCTCGTCATTGGCACTCTTTCTTCTCTAGGTTTTTGTAATCTTGTTCTTTCCTGGTTCTCCTTCTCTGTGTCTGACTGCTCCTGTTCAGACTTCTCAGCTAGCTTTTCATTCATGTCTGAGGCCAGATTTGAATCCAGGAGGATGAGTCTTCCTAACTTCAGGCCTAACATTTTCTCTACTTCACCATCCAGCTGCCCCTGTTGTAACCCTGGGACAAAGTACTCTCTATCCCATGCTAGTTACAACCCTCAAGTCAGGGCTCCTGATTTCTAGTTCAGGGATCTATCAGTCAGTTCTGCATACTAAACATGACTACGTTTGCAGTAGTTCTGTAGGCTAAATCAGCTGCTCTGGCCTCAATGGATTCAGTGGGTCCTGGAGTTTTGTGTCATAAATTATTCAAGAAGCTATGAATTTATGAAAAGAGTTTAAGACATGGTTCCTATCACTTAAGACTTTTCTGTCTATTTGGAGGGGTGAGAAATAAATACATGAAATAGTGAAGGAGGTGGTATCATAGAAGAACATTTTACACTGACATAGTAAGGTACTAAACAGTTTGAAAAAAAACCATTGAATATAAAAGGATAGTTTCGAAAGGAGAGGTTAATGTGCATGGATGACCTCAGGAATAGTTGATACTGAAGATTGTCCACATGGCCTGTCCCATGAACCTTAGGCAAATTGCAGAAGTGAAGACTAAATATTAGCCTTAGAGACTTGTTTCAATGACATACCTCATCCTATGTGGAGAAATGGACCTCCTAATCAGGTAGTATTTCCTCCAAAATAGCCCCTCTCTGGTTGATTTTAGAGCTTGTTTAATGAAATGAAAGATATTTCTTTTCATTTGCTTAAGTGAACAATTCTGGCAAGAGCAGTACCTCGAAGCACAGAAACAATGCACAAATTTGAATGCATTTAAAAATATTTAAATTTCATTTATTTATTTATTTTGTGGGGCAAAGAGGGTTGAGTGACTTGCCCAGGGGCACACAGCTAATAAGTGTCAAGTGTCTGAGGCCAGATTTGAACTCAGGTCCTCCTGAATCCAGGGCAAGTGCTTTATCCAATGTGCTACCTATCTGCCCCCTGAATGGAAATTTTTTAGATGGATTGCAATGGAAAGCTGGAAGAAATGTCTCTTAGTTTTCTAGATCAAGGGTAGTTTCCAATATTTTGGCAGGTGTAGGGACTGCCCTTTTTCCCACCTGGTTCTCACCTCTCACAAACTGGAGTTAGAGATGGAAGGGAGAGATGTCTAGCCTCTGAACAGGGGCTTTGAGTGTTGCTGCTATTCCCTACCTCTCAACTTTCTTGGCATCTCAATTGGCAAGAGGAAGGAAATAAACAGGCAGGTAAGAAGTTAGGGTGATGCAGTGCCTTGTGGCCATAACACCATCCTCTGGCCTTGGTTTGAAGAGTCAGCTTTTGGGAGGGTTGATGTCCCTAGTCAATGATCCCACCCACTATCATTAACCTGTCAAGGATGTCTGCCTTGGTTGTGAAAAGGGTTTGCTTCCCCTAAGCCTGAAAGTTACTGCCAGAGCTATAATGAAGAATTCTGGGACAAGGTAGAACAGGGAAGAGAATATGGGAAGAGACCGTGTGGCCATCTGTGGAAAGAGAGCAAGAGGGAACCAGGCCAGGGAGGATCCCATGTGTGGATCTCTTGTGGCTGGATTCAGCCCCAAGCTGGATGGTCTTGGCTTTCTTGTCCCTAAGGAATTCCCTCTGCAGCTTAGTGGATTGCCATTAATGTCAATCTTGGGGAGCAAGAGTCCACCAAAGGAGTACCCCTGATTCACCTGCAGGAGAAGAATAGAAAGATGTAGTAGGTGCCTCACTTTCTACCTTGGGATATGGTGAGAACATGAAACAGACATGGGAAGGGACTCTTGGTCCTGGTGGAGGGGTCAGGTCCAAAGGGGATGGCAGAGGCAGTGCCAAGGGAACACTATTTCTGAAACTCAAATCCTGCCTCTGACTACCTGCTCTTTTGGGCAAGTTACTTAATCTCCCTGGTCCTTGGTTTTCTCATCTCATAAAATGGAAGATCTGGACCAGATAGTCTTGGAGGGCTCTTCTACTTTCAGTTCTTTGTTCTGTGGTGGCTAACTAAATGAGGGAGGGGGTGGTGCAGGCTGGGAATGTAACATGCAGTGTTTCTCAGGTGGAACAGGGCTGGTGGCAGCTTGGAGGAGGGGTTCTTCCATTTGGAGTCCAAGTCCCCAGCTCCCCCTCCCTACCCTACAGGTTCTTTTGACCCGCCTCCAGGTTGCTATAGTAACCCCCCTGTTACTGAGGTGTCTTGGGCAGATTTCTGAGACTGAAGCTTTTATAACTATTGTGAAAATCTTCCCCTCTGCTTGTCTAAGATGTTAGAAGTTAGGTGGCTGAAGGGAATGCTTTTTTCCAACAGAAGCATGTACCTTGCCTAGGTTTGCTAGGAGTAACCCCTGTGCTTAGCATGGTTCTTGGTACACAGTAAGCACCTAATAAATGCTTGTTGACTTACTGAATTGCTGCTTTATATTAATAATAGTTTTTATACCTTGGATGGCTTACTCTTTTCCCCCAGATCATTTGCCTGGTCCTAGGCAGTGGGGTGCAGTGAAAAGATTAGAGAATTTGAAGTCAGAGGACCTGGGTTCAAATCCTAGCTCAATGACTTCCTGTTTGATCTCGGTTACATTGGCTCAACCTTTTCAAACTTCAGTTTCATCAATTGTAAAATGAGAGTGTTGGACTCACATGAACAGAAAGGTCTCTTTCAGCTCAAAATCTATGCTCCTAAGTGGAATGGAGCTATAAAGTTTGGAAGAAATCTTTAGGTGATTTACCTGAAATGCAGATGCAAATCCTCATCATAATTCATGTTTCCTGAGCTTTTGCATTCAGAAAGCTTTGCTGTGAGTTGCCCAGGGAAATGATGTGTTTTGAAATGTGTTTCTATAGCAGAGGAGAAGAATCTGAAGGATATTCAGAGCAAAAGCGAGGTCCAAAAAGATAGACTTCCTTACCTTAGACAACTGGTATAAGAAATAGAAGGGTGTTGGTCTGCCTCTTTTTACATCTGATGCCAATAATGAAATTGTCTATGCCCATCCTAACTAAATGTCTCCTAGGTTGGGGGAACTTTCTTGCCTCTCAATTGGAGTGCTCTGAGAACAATTCCTGTTTTTCCGTTCTGACTGTGTTTATAGGTCTGGGTAAGAGGAGCAGATAAGTTTTTTTTTGAACACTCTTGGAAGGTAGTGTGACATAGTCAAAAGAGATGTAATCTTGGAGTCAGGAAGTCCTGCATTCCAGCCCTGCCTCTAACATATACTTGCTATGTGATCTGTAGGGAGTCCCAGGCATCTCTCTATAATGATAAATTACAGATAATTTTCTATCTGCATTGATGGTGGAAATGGCATTTTTAAACCTGAAGTTCCTTACACTGATGAAATAATGGGTCTGGAAAAACAACAACAAAAGAACTCAGTTTTATAACTAACATTGGATTTCAGTGAAATATTTTAGGCCTCTATTACTGGTGTTCATTGCTTTATGCAATAGATGAAATTCTAAAAAGTATGTTTTATTTTGAAAACAGAATTATACCAAACGAAAACAGAATTATATTACATCTACAGCTGAAGAACTCTCAATGTTAAGGTATCTTATGGCGAATCCTGTTGCAAAGAGAATAACTACCTTCTAACTTCTCTGAATTCTTCCAACATTTCCTAATGTGTAGTACAATACCCAATATAATTCTATACCGTTTTTTATTGTTTTCTATTTGTTTTTGGTGTATGAAACATGACTTTCCTGAAGTCTCAATACCTTTAGCCAAGCTAACCTTTATCGGTGCCTTAAGAAAACCCAAACTTCTTTGAGTTGAGTTATGTGCATTCCATATTCCCTCCCTGTCACTTCCTAATAACTGCCTTCTATAACAAAGAAGTATAGTTAAACCACACAAAGTGAAGTATTTGCCTTGTCTCACAGCATGTGCCTCATTTTGTACCCATGGCCTACCACCCGATGGCCAAGAAAGAATGCAATGTCTAAAACAAAATGGATACTCAATTCACCAATGAATCAATAAATATTAATCACTTACTAGGTATGAGTCACTGTCCATAGGGGGTAGAAAAAAAGGACAAAAAAGTCCCTACCCTCAAATGGCATACATTCTATTCTTTTTTTGGTGGGGGGCAGGGCAATGAGGGTTAAGTGACTTGCCCAGGGTCACACAGCTAGTAAGTGTCAAGTGTCTGAGGTCGGATTTTAACGCAGGTCCTCCTGAATGCAGGGTCAATGCTTTTCCCACTGTGCCACCTAGCTGCCCCAATACATTCTATTCTTGATAAATACTTGTTGACTTACTAATTGAAGAAGGTGAGATGAATCATGCTCAGATACCTGGAATCAAGATTCATCTATTCAATGATCTGAATTCTGACATTTTTAAACATTGTTTTCCTCTGCTGATTTCCTCTGGTGATTCTTCTGTACAGTACCTCGACAACTTAATTCTGCTGACTTTATTCTATATCATTATACAAATTTTTGTTTCTTTTTCTGTTTCACCATTTCTTACAGGACAATAATATTCCATTACATTCATAAACCAAAATTTGTTCAATCATTTCCCTGTGCATGTCTGCCCCCTCACCCCCATTTTTGCTATTACAGAAAGCATTCATATGAGTATTTTGATATTTGCTGGACTTTTCCAGAGTCTTCGAGCTTCTCGGGATATATGTTCCTTGAATTTCTTCACTCCAGATATTTGTGGAAGATGTTAATATGCTGGGGAACTGCTGAAGGATGAGAAGCCCCCAGGAGAAGAGGAAGCAATGAGAGACCTGGATAAGCCATAAAGTAAAGAGCCATTATCCAGCCCTGAATAATTGAGAGTGGGGCAGCTTCCCTGACATTTTTAGTTCTTCAGTTCTTCACATTCAGAAGGTCTTAAATATAGTTAGGTAACAATTATTTAAGAGCTGATTGGTCAGTTTTATTTTATTTTTAAAAAAGCAATCCAATCCTTTAGTTTCCTTTTTCTTCTTCATCCACTTCTTTGACTTGGCTTTCTGGCAAACTTCTGCAGTTGACGTCTGAACCTTCCAATGTCCCAGTGACACCTCCTTGGGCTTAGCTCACAAGAAGGCATGTTTTCAGTCTGGACACACCTGCTTGGGTCAGAGCCGAGATCTCTGTTGTTCCTCTGGAAATCCTTTGCCACCTTGGCCTGGTTATCTTGCTCCTACATGTTTCTGGATATTTAAAGGGAAACTGTTTTCTTCTCCTGAAGACTGCTACACAGATTTCCAGAGATAAGCTACCTTTTCTTTAAATGTGAATGAACTCTGATGAGTGAGCATTCCTTTGAATCTAAGGAGTTTGAAGCATTTCATTATTTAGAGAAGAAGATGAGACAGTTACTATTGGGGAAATGAGTCTGCTTGAATTTGGGATCATGGGATCAGATATACAATGGGACTGGGCAGCTAGGCATCACAGTTGATAGAGGGTTAGTCCTTGAATCAGGAAGACTTGTTTTCCTGAGTTCAAATCCAACCTCAGACACTAGCTTTTGCCTCAGTTTCTTATCTGTAAAATGATCTGGAGGAGGAAATGGCAAACTACTCCAAGAAAACCCCAAATGGGGTCATGAAGAGTCAAATGAGACTGAACAACAACAGCAGAGGATGCAGAGAGATTATCTAGTCCAATATACTAAAGAGCCCTCACTTGAAGGCATTGCTGGCAGGTTCAAATGAAATAATGTAAAGTCCTTTATAAGTGCTATTGAATATCAGTTGTTGCTATTATTATTACTATTACTCTTATCATTATTTATCCAGGACCTTTAGGCCTACAAGGGGACTTATATTCCTGATCTCCCCATTAATAGTGCTTCCCCAAATTATCCAGTATTTATTTCCTATATTTTACATATGCTTAGATGTCTACATGTTGTTTCCTTTGATAGGATGAAAGCTCACTGAAGGCATAGACTGTTTTATTTTAGCCTTCTCTCCTCAGTGCCAAGCACAGTAATTGGAACACAGCAGGTGCTTAACAAAGGGTTGTTGATTGACTGTAAAATGCACATAATGGGATCTTACCTTAATTGGTTTCCTGCCCTGGGTATGGAGCCAAACCCTTTCTTCTACAATTGATAGAATGAATCACAAGGGGCAAGAAGGTCTCTTCTGCAGTACAATGCTTTATGCTCTGTGGGCATTCAACATCAGTTGTCCACTGACCTAAGGTTCTAGAAGCACCTGTTCTACTTTCGTCTCCTCTGGTTAGGACCTATCAAGCACCATTTTGTCAATTGCCCTTAATGGTTTAGAGCTGAGAGATCCTAGTGCAGAGAGACAGAGAAACTCTAAGCAGGGTGGGATTAAAGTCCTCTCCTTTACAGGGTCAGGTATGCTCAGAAGATTCTTTGATTATTGTTCCCAGTGTAAAATGATGGCCCAAATGGTTCACTTTATATGGTCCTTTGTGGTTAACAAAATCCTTTCTCAAAACAACTCTGTGTAGGCTAAGCACTCTTTCCATCATTTTATGCATAAAGAAACCGACATTCACTGACTTGTTCTTGGGCACACAGCTAATGTGTCAGAGCTGCAACTCCAACCCAGGTCTTCTGACTCCTAATTCAGTACTCTTTCTTTTCTTTCTTTTTTTTCCAGTACTCTTTCTATTATAACAGGAGACCTCTTTCATATCATTCAAATCATCTCCTTTTTCCTAACACCCATAATTCTGCTGATAAGTCCATGTTGGGATCCAAATCCAACTAATCCCAGGCAAAACTAACAACTTTTTTCAATGATGGAGGGAGCTAGGAGGTAGAGTGAATAGGTAGGTGACACAGTGAATACCATAGTAGAGTCAGAGACAGGAAGACTTGAGTTGAAATTTTGCCTTATATACTTACATATACTTATATATACAGGGACTCTGGGCAAGTAACTTACATCTCTAAGTCTCAATTCCCTCTTCTGTAAAAAATGGGGATTATAATAGCACCTACCTGATAGGGTTCTTGTGAGGATCAGATGAGATAATGTAAAGAACTTTGCTGATCTGAAAGCACAATGTGCATGTTCGCTATTATGATTAGCACATAGTAATTGATAATCAGCAAACAGGCATTGATTAAGCACCTGTTATGTGTCAGGCATTGAAAGGAGTGGCTCTAGGCAGAATGGTGAAATAGACAAAATTTGAATTGGAATATCCTCCTTTGGTTAAGATTCCCTTCTCCCCAAGCTATGACCCTCTCTGGTACCCATCCTTGGCCTCTCTCACCATCAGCAGATACCTGCCTAACCTGTTCCCACATCCTCATACTATTTCTGTCCCCTTTCCTTATACTCTAACTTAGAGATGATATGTATGCATAAAAGATAATTAGCAATATTTATACATAATAGTAAATGATTAAAGACACATGAGTAGTAAAGCATCATACATCCTAAAGAAATTCAGAGAAAGGAGAGATTTTTTTTAGGTGGGTATACTCACAGAAGGCTTCATAGAAGAGGAAGTTCTTGAATTGAGTTTTGAAGGATGGATTAGATTCAGATCATCTCTAGAAGAAGGGCATGCCAGGATGAAGAAAATGGGAAAGCACAAGGCATGTGAGCAGAACAATTTGATTGGGATGAATGTTCTGTGTAGGGCAAAAGTGAGAGATACCACTGGACTGTAACAAATGAATTTTTCCTGATGTGCTAAAGGGAATCACCTATATAGCTAGCTAGATACGCATTTTAAGTATATGGGGCAGCTTGGTCCTCTGCATCAGTGACTGTACTTCCCTCTAATATAGCAAGTGCTTTGAACTCCTTACTATTGTAATGATTGGAATGACACCACCTGCTGGAGACTTACTATAGAAGAGTTCTACCCATGAAGCGAAGGTCTTTGAAGGCAAGACCAGGAGTCTTTTCTTTGGCGTCAGGAAGTGATGTTGGCTAGTGGGAGGAAGAAGGAAGAGACTGGCGATCTGTCTCACTCTTTCCTGAGGACTCTGGTGGAGAGTGGAGTTAGAAATGTGTTCTCCTTTTAATAGATAGGAATCTAGGCCTTTTCTCTCTCTCTTTACCAAATTCTTATTCTCCTTAATAAATGCTTAAAAGTCTAACCCTTGATAAAGCTTGTAATTTATTGGTGGCCACTCATTAGATATTTTAGACAGACTATCTAGAATTTTAGCCCTTAACACTATGTACAAGGCACCAGGGTGAGGAAAAAGATACAGCAGAGAAAGAGAGAAACAGAGAGAGAAAGAGAGAGACACACACAGAGCAACAGAGAGACAGAAACAGAGACAGCCAGAGAGACAAGGAGACACAGAGACAGAGACAGAGACAGACAGACACAGACACAGACAGAGGCAGAGACAGAGTCAGAGACATAGAGACAGAGACAGGGATTGAGAAAAAGCCACTGGGTTTAGTAATTAAGAAATCATTGGTTAATTTGAAGAGTGCAGTTATAGTTGCTATATCTCCCAGTACATCAAGTACTTTGCTTATTAATGTGACTTTTTAGACTATTTTGGTCTCCTTCTGGCAATTATTATAATTATTATTGATGTCCTTTCCTCTATATATTTTCCATTTTTGACATCAATAACTTGTTTAATTAGGTCAAATTGAGTTGTTTTGATTGCATGCCATATCTTTTTCTTATTTTTTCTAGTCTTGTTTTAATTTAGATCTTGATTCTAACACATCAGTGGTCTCGCTGTACACAGTTGATTCAAGAATGACTCCCTTACCATTAATAAGTCCTATTCTATTAAAAGAGGATCAATTTCATTTTTTAATTATGTTCAGTATGCAATGCTTTTCCTATTATTTTCCTTTAAGAAAATATTCATGATTTGTTGGCTTGATGCTCCCATGTAGTCTAGAAGTCTTTGCCCTATCATATTATTTACTTTTGAACCACATTTTCCAACATATTTTCACCTTCCTCATCTATTTCTAGCTTTGATTTTCGAGCTTCAAAATATATGTTGATATAATCTGGAGGGTTTATTCAGTCCTTCCTAGAATTCCCCTAGCTCCTCATTTTCTGCAATTTATGTTGGTACCTAAGCTCCACTTAATTTCATGGTGGTCTTTTTGCAAATACTTAACATGAACATTGCAATTAAAGATAAACAATGTCCCATGAAATAATATTCCTTTTAACTTTTGGATGCCTGATGAAAGTTCATTGATAAATTAACTATTATTTTATGCCTACATATTTAATTATTAACATTAACCCATTATTAGCCCTGAATTTCTCGCCATGAGATCCATGACCAATCAAAGGAAATCAGCCTAATAATGAATACAAGAAAAACCTATGAATAAATGTCTGTTTTCTATAATGGTATGATGTTGGGTGGCAGTTCATTTTGGTCCAACAGTACATTTATCTAGGACAAACACTATAGATAGGGCATGAGCTGGGTGCAGAAATGGAGAGATACAATTGGCTTGAATAGAGGCTGTATATTTGAGTAGGAAGAGCACTGCATTAGAATTAGGAAACACTTAGATTTGAATACTTCCTCTGATGTCTACTAACTGTACTCATTGGACAAGTCACTTCACCTCACTGAGCTTCAGTTTCCTCATCTATAAGATGGGGATAATAATGCTTCTAATATACAGTAGCATTCTCCTGGTGATGTTGTATGGCTCTGAATCATGAAGTGTTATGGCATCCAAAGAATTATAGTTAAGTATTATTGCAAAGGTAATAAGAGGCATATGGTAGACAGAGAGAGTCTGAAACACATTACAGACAAGGAATCGATCAGGTTGGAAAAGTAGTGTAAGAAGATGTCCTCAACAGAAGTTATTATTTTAAAAGAGATCGGATGGCCAGATGTAGTGAAAATGAGGAATGGCCAATGGATAGTGCACATGCTCTGTTAGTCTCCTTTCCAATTTCAAGAGAAGGTGAGGAAGGCCTGCAACATGTTGGGTAAACCTAGGGGATGACATAGATGAGAACTGCATAGAATGGGAAAGATGGTTGGGTTGCAATCTATACCATTTAGGGATGAACTCATATTGATGAGATCACAGATCTACTGGATTATTGGGGTAAACTAATTCCCATTCACAAGGTACCTTTGCTCTGTTAATCCAAAGGACTGTTTCTCAAAGAAAGAAATTCATTCATATTGGCAATGCCAACTTAAGGAGAGAGAAGGGAGGAGGTTGTTTTAAATACATCTCATATTCGACCACATCCACAAATACAGGCAGCCCTTTTTCATTTAGGAATGACGTGATTCCTGATCTCATTTCCACTCCCATGCTCTTAACTTCATATATGACCATTCTGGGATAGAAGAGATACTCAGGCATATCGAAAAGCCTGGATACTTTGTGATAGAGAAAAAACACTGACTCCGAAGGCAGGGATCTGCAATGGGCAGGTCCAGCATCATCTCTTTGAATGCATCACAATAGCTGGTTCTATCTTTCCCCATCTCTGGCCTCACTCTGGCTTAGATGGGTATATGGGGCTCTGCTTATAGGACAGGTGTCTCTGAGTGAGACACATTTTGTTTGGGAAAATTTAAGAATACTCTAATTTCCCTTACAATAGCCAGGCAACCTTTTCTACAAGGGAAGGTGATGGGAATAAAGCTGAATATTTTGTTATCTTCCCTACTTTTTCAATGCCTATGATTTAAAAAAATTTGCCACTTGGTCCCTGGAAGGTAGTGTTTTAATTTCCAAACACAACGTCACATTGGATGGAATAAGCAACATATATAATGATGGGTCATGTTCTTGAAAGGACCTGTCAGAAATGCTTTATGTTTTCTTTTCCTCCTACATGAAGAAAAAAAGGGAGCAATTTGTATCCTGCATTTTAGCATTTCATTCCATTGTGAAGGGCTCTGGGGTTGGAATGAGATGCATGCAGGGATTTCTATAGTTCTCTTGAATTCCAAACATATTTTCAAATCTCCATGTCTTCTGAAATTCATTGTTCTTATCGCTGAAGTGCACTAACAAGCTATCAGGCAGGAATGTGAGAAAGTCAGACCATGGCCTGATGCTCCCGTCACTTTAGTGTTGGTCCAAAGTGGAAGGCGGGGGTAGGGGGTGGGAGGGAAATAAGCATTAGTATGACTCCTACTATGTGCTAGGCACTGTGTTAAGCACTTTAAAGATATTATCTCAGTTCATCTTCACAACAACCCTACAAGGTAGGAGCTGTTATTATCCCCATTTCATAATTAAGAAAACTGAGGGAAACCGAGGTTAAGTGATTTGCTCAGCATCACACAGCTAGGAAGTGTCTGGATGCAGATTTGAACTCAGGGCTTCCTGACTCCAGGGCCAGCATTCCATACCTAGCTGTCTCAATAGAAACCAAAGGGATGTAGGCAGAATTCCTAAGGAAGGGGATGCCTCATTTGATTTGCAAGGTGCGAAGTAACTTTTTGTTTGCAGACTAAGAAAAATGAATTAAGCAAATACGTTGAATTTCAGTCCCAAGTGTGTTCTGCTTAGATGTTGTATTCTTACTTCCTGTTAGCATGCAAGATGAAAATATATCGCATTGATCTAAACCAACATTGTCAAACTCAGATTAAAAATGAGAGCCAGTAAATTGTACAGGTGGGCAGCTAGGTGACACAGAGCACTGGGTTTGGGATCAGGAAGGTTCATGTTTGTGAGTTCAAATCTGGCCTCAGACACTCGCCAGCTGTGTGACCCTGGGCTAGTCATTTAACTCTGTTGGTCTCAGTTTCTTCATCTGTAAAGTGAGCTGGAGAAAGAAATGACAAACCACTCCACTATCTTTGTCAAGACAACCCCAAATGGAGTCACGAAGAATTGTACAAAACTGAAATGACCCAATGAAAATTGTACATGTGTATTCCTATGGGATGCATATTGACTAAGTTTTAAAATATGATGTTATCTATGTTTTATTGTATTTTGATTTATTTTAACTGTTTCCCAATTACATTTTAATGTCGATAGGACTACACTTGGGAGTGTGGAGGGCCACATGGGCCACCTGTTTAACACCTCTGGTCTAAACTAACATGAGGGAAGGGTGAAGTAGCTGCCATGTCTTTAAGGCTCCCCTAATGAATCTTTCCCTTGTCTCTCATGCTATTACATTGCTGTATGGGTTGAAATATCCTGGTAGGAACAACACTGTTAGGAACAGGGAAGAAAATAATGATAATAATATCTAACATTTGGATTGCAAAATGCATTACATATATCTCATCCAAGCCTCAAAACAATCTTGTGAGGTAGGGATTACCATTCCCATTTAACAGATGAAGAAACTGAGGTAAAATAATAACAGGTTACATTTTATATAGTGCTTTAAGATGTTCGATGCACTTTACATACATTACCTTGTGGGATCCTCACAAAAACTTTGTGGATAGAAAACTATGATTCTCCCTGTTTTATAGATGAGGAAATTTAGACTTTACTCATGATGTTGAATAATAGCTCAGGAAGGGAACAATTGGAAAAAAGAACCTTCCTTGGTAATTCTTTGAGAATCAACTTTTCTCTTCCAGGTCAGTGCAGTGTTCACTTGCTGTAGGATTGGGAAGGGTTTGCTATTGGTAAGGCACTGACCTCTTAGTGTGACTGTGTTAGCAACACTGATCCATTGTACTAATAAGTAAGGTGGACTCCCTAATAAAGATCATCTAGTATACAAACAGCTACCTTCATGTGCTGGGTATGGGTCATCGGTTTGGTCCTGCCTATTCCATAATCACAAACGGCACCCCTCCCCACAGTTGGCTGAGTTAGACCACACAGTGTCCAAGGAAGATTTGGTGAAAATATGATGATGAGTATAAATACATCCCTACTGTTAAACAATACAAAGCACCCTTTCCTGAGATACAGTCAGTAGGACATCTAATATTAGATCTTGGTCATTCTTTGAAATTCAATCCTTGGCTTGTGGCAAAATTTGGATGTCTGGAAACTTTCCCCTTTGGACCTGGGGGAGGACATATTTTCTTTGCAGGTATGTCTTTTGGTAATGTATGTCAGCACCCTATAGTCATGCCAACATATCAGCTAATGAGGGGCTAACAGTGAAGGTTGTTCCTGCAAAAGTACATCAAGGCCTTGTTGATCTGCGTGATATGGAAAGGTGAGTAGCACCATAGTCATGAACAAGTATGGAATCTTAGAGATGGAAAAGGACCTTTAAGGTAACATAGTCCTACCATATATTTTTCAGGCTAAAGATCACAGGATTTGGAGTGAGAAGATTGGGATCAAATCCTGATTCTAACACTTCCAGCCATGTGAATGGGGACAAAGTCACTGAAATCTCCCCAAGCTTCAATTTTTTTCCTCTGTAAAATGAGGATAATAATAGCACTTGCCATTTCTAACCACCAAAGGTCATGAGAAGTACACTTTGTGAATTTTAAAACACTACTGAAACGTGAAATATTATTATGGAGAAATCGAGGCCCAGATGAGCTAAATTCTTTGACAAATCACAGAGCTACATAAAGTATGGTCATCTTGTCAACTGATAAACATCTATTAAGCACCTACTATGTGCTGTTGTTGTTTGTCCTTTTGTTTGTTTGTTTGTTTGTTTTATGGTGAGGCAATTGGGGTTAAGTGACCTGCCCAGGGTCACACAGCTAGTACATGTCAAGTGTCTGAGGCTGGATTTGAACTCAGGTCCTCCTGACTCCAGGGCTGGTGCTCTATGCACTGCACAACCTAGCTGCCCCTTTGTCCTTTTTTTTTGAAGACGACAAATGATATCATGGGACGATATCTTGTATATGAATTGGATCGAAGTAAGGCAGAGTTGCGTGGTCATCAGCCTCACTCTCTCTTCCAGAACCACTGAAGTCCAGTACCTAGACAAAAGTCAAGATGACTGACAATGGCCTGTCATCCCACTCTCACCTGTGTCTTCATGAAACTTTAACATGTGCAGCAGCTGCATCCTAGGAAAACCATGTTGGCAGACCGTTTAAACCAGACTGAGGGTAACCAAGAGGCAATTAACCTATTGGTGAGTTAGGGGGATGTCTACCTCAAGCGTGTGAAGACTTTTTCCCAGCGTAATGGACAGATGAGAACAATTTGTTCCAACAGCCATGGAGGTGGCTGAGGCAGCATTGTGGATCTCTTACAGCTTAGTCACGATGTGCTAGGCCATGTGCCAAACTCTACAGATACAAAGAGATGTAAAAAACAGTCCTTGCTCTGATGTTCAGAATATAATAAAGGATGTTATAGTATGCCATACTACTTTATGATAGAGTGTGTTGTTACCAATGTAGAAATGATGTCCTTGGCAAGACACTTATGGAGGATGGACGATAGACTCCCTCCCAGGTTTGTGTCACATGGAGAGCTTTATTACTTGCTCCCTGTGTATTCACAGGGCAGGCTGTTTAATATTTAAGTCTCAGTTTCCTTTTCTCCAAGATAAAGTCATTGGACCAGATTATCTCTAAGGTTCCTTCATGACCTAGACAGGAAGAAGTCCTTTAGAACACACTGAAGGTACTATCAACCTCCCAGAGAGAGAACTGATTTGAACTTTGAGTGTAGATTGAAGGATATTTTTTCACTTGATTTTTCTTGCTTTTTGGCAACACAGTTAAGATAAAAATATTTTTTAATGATTTTATATGTATAATGGGTATCATATTACTTGCCTTTCTAGATGGATAGGGGAGGAGATGAGGGTAGGGAGAGAATCTGGAATTTGAAATTTTAAAAAAGTGTTAAAAAAACATATGTTGAAGGCCACCATATATTATATAACATGGCAGTGGCTGGGGGAATGGTAGTAGCAAGGTGGCCATTGTAACTCAGAAGGAAACAAACATTTATTAAGCACCGATTATGTTTTGGGCACTCTGCTATGTGCTTTGCAAATATCTCATTTGATCCTCAACAACTCTGGGAGGTAGGTGATATTGTTATCTTGATTTTATAGTTGAGGAACCTGAAGTAGGCAGAGATTAAATGATTTGTTTAGGTTCATACTGCTAGCTAGTGGCTGAGGCTGGATTTGAACTCAGGTCTTCCTGACTTCAGACCCAGAGCTCCATCAAAGAAGCCACCTAGCTACCTCCTAGCAGTACCAGTGACATTCTTTTTTTTCGGGGGGGGGTAGGTATCACATAACTCAGGAGATAAAGATATAAGTGCACAAATAGTAAACCAAAGAGTTTTTACCACCTAAGTAATGTTACTGCATTGATCTCTGTAGCCCAGGCAATAAAAGGATCTGATATACTTTGAATGGAAAGAATGCTCTGACTCACCATTGGTAGATCATGAATATTTGAGTCTCTGTTTCCAACAGTGGGGATAGGTTTCCATTGAGTCATTATAGTGTCTCTTGCCCCTTTCCCATTGCAAGTTATTGCATGTTCTTACTGTTAGGAGAACTGTCTACAAGGTCGAAATCCAAGTCCATGGCTATGAATAAGAGAAGTTTATTGGTCCTGGTAAGGATCAAGGTCACAACTTTGTGCCGAGTCCTTTGGCTAGTAGCTTGACTAGATTCTCACCCATAAAGAGCAGCAGCATCAGCAGGTTCATCTTTTAGTATAGAAGGCAGCATCATAACACACACACCCAGAGTGCTGGTTGTCCTCATACTCATTTTGAGTATGTTTTGAGTGTGTTGGTCCTAATCTCATCCTTTATTTCAAACTTCTGGTGTATGTTAGGTATTTTTCACAATCTAAAGCAGAATGCCAGACAAAACATAAACATAGGAAAGTACTGGCAGGGAGTAGGTGGGGGGAGAGTAAACTCAGGAGAAAGACTGGAGAGAGAGAGAGAGACAGAGAGAGAGACAGAGAGAGAGAGAGAGAGAGAGAGAGAGAGAGAGAGAGAGAGAGAGAGAGAGAGAGAGAGAGAGAATGAGAGACTATAACATTCTAGAAGTTGATGAATTCTACTTTGTACTTTTAAAAAAATTCACTTAGGAGGGGCAGCTAGATGGCGCAGTGGATAGGGCACCGGCCCTGGAGTCAGGAGTACCTGAGTTCAAATCCGGCTTCAGACACTTAACACTTACTACCTGTGTGACCCTGGGCAAGTCACCTAACCCCAATTGCCTCACTAAAAAAAAAAAATTCACTTAGGACAGACTTCTCAGAAGCACCAAGTGAGGAAGCATTTACAGGAGGGAAAAGGAGGTTGAATAAAAAGGGAGAAGCTGTTCAGGTTACATGAACACCTAACAGCTCACATTTATATAACAAGTTAAAGATTCCCAAGTATTTTTCTTACAATCTCAAGAGCTACATAGTTGGGAGTAGGGACTGAAACTGTGATTTCATTTAAAGAAAGGATTCCCAGAAGAGAAACCTCTAGCAATGCAGACTGGCATCTTTTTTTAAAAATTATAGTTACTTTTTAGAGTAGGGCTTCTTAAACATTTTCCACTCATGACCCCTTTTCACCCAAGAAATTTTTATGTAAGCCCAGGCATATTGGCATATAAAATAGGTATACATAACCTTTTACTGTTGCCAAATTTTTATGAACCTCACATTCAGGAATTATGTGACCTCATATGGGCTGGTGACCCACAGTTTATGAAGCTAGGACATAAGGCACTGAGGGGTTAAGTGACTTGCCTGGGGTCATACAGTCAGTACCAGGACTTGATCATAGTCTTTTTGACTCAGAGACCACTATACATACTGCCTTTCCATTATAAATAACATAAATATTATTATGTTAATGGTCAGAATCATGTAGCTAAATGAGCTCAAAAGCTAGATCCTGAACACCGGTCTTCTGATTCCAAGGTCAGTCCTAGATTTAAGGAAAAGATTCATTCATCCACAGAGCAGGTATTATATTGGCAACCTTGCTGTTAAGATTGAGAAGCAGGGTGTGTATGTGTGTGTGTTAGGGAGTGGGGTGGGAAGATAATGGGAAGCCGGGAAGCAGACAGACAGACACACACATATCTACACATGCACGTGTAGGAAAGTTTCAGGATTCACGCAGATGGCCACAATCATTAATTGTTCCTCATGGCATCAGTAAATTCCTCAGAGGCAGTTGTTCCTTTGAGAGTTAGTTTGTCTGCTGGGTATGTTTGTGTGGTGGCTATTGAATGAAAGAATATGCCGTGAGAGTGCGAGTGTGTGATATTAGTAAGATGACTGTGAAAAATGTAGGAATATTAGTGAGGGAGGGTGAGCACCTAGATATGAGTGTGGTGACCACTGGGGAGCTGGGGTTTTGTGATCTGGGGACCTCTGGACATCTCAGAGACCCTTTTAGGTGGTCCATGAGGTCAAACCGATTTTCATAGTAAGATGTTTGAATATAGTGAATAGCAATAGATATTACCCATCTGAACAAAAACACTTTTTTCTTTTGGAATAATTTTTAAGAGTTAAAGGGGCAGGAGGTGGCTAGGTGGCACAGTGGATAAAGCACCAGCCCTGGATTCAGGAGTACCTGAGTTCAAATCTGGCCTCAGACACTTGACACTTACTAGCTGTGTGACTCTGGGCAAGTCACTTAACCCCCATTGCCCCACAAAAAGAAAAAAACAACAGTTAAAGGGGCCACAAGACCAAAGCATTTAATAACTGCTGCACTAGAGTACACTGCTGGTGCTTAGGCATGTTGGAGTCGGGAGTGTGGTGTGTGTGTGTGTGTGTGTGTGTGTGTGCACACGTGCGTGCATGTGCACGTGCATTTGGGAAGGCTTGGGAAGCAAGTGTTTCCTGCTTTGTAATTAGCTATAAAGATTGAATATAAACCCAGAATTTTAGCACCTTGAGCAAATCTAAGTATTCTTTAGTCAGATTTATTTGTTGCATTCAATTGATTTTATTTTTAGTTAACCAGTCAACAAATCTTTATTAAACACCTGTTATGTGCCAGGCACTGTGTTGAGCATTGGGAATACAAAAGGCCAAGATGGTCCCTGGCCTCAAGGAGGAAACAACATGTAGATAACTGTGCATCTACTAACTATAAACAAAGTAGATGGAGGTAATCTCTAGGGCAGACCCTGGAAAGGTGTCTTGCAGAAGATGAAATCTGAGCTGAGTCTAGAAGGAATTCTGGGAATCATTAGCCAGAGATAAGGAAGGAGAGCATTCCAGACATTGGGAACAACCAGTGAAAAAGATATGGGATGAAGAAATAGGGCTTCATGTTGGAGAAATAGCAAGACGGCCCATATGGCTAGATTATGAAATAGGTGGAGGAAAGTAAAGGGTAAGAGAAATGGAAAGATAGGAAGGGGTCAGGTTGTGAATGTCTTTAATCAACAACAGAATGTTTTCTATTTGATCCTGGATTGTAATAGGGAGCCACTGGTGTTAATTGAGTAGGGCGGTGACATGGTCACCTGCACTTTAGAAAGATCACCTTGGCAACTGAGTGGAGGATGCATTGGAATGAGAGGAGGCAGGGAGATCAATTTGAAGACTGTTGCAATCATCCAGGTTTGAGGTGCTGAGAGCTAGGTGGCTAAAAGTTTTATTAATGACTTTAAAAAGCAAAACAAAACAGGCAGTTCCTAATATACCCTTTTTTGCATAGAACACTTATAAAAAAGGAAAAAGTTAATCAAAACCAATTAATACAAAGTCATACAAAAATACAAATAATATCTCTGACAGTTTGGGCAGCATTCCACACCTATAGTTCTTTTACACCTAACTCTTTACTTAGAAGAGGGAAGTGTATTTATCATTACCCTTTGAAACCATGATTTTTTTGTTTTGTTGTTCAGTCATTTTTCAGTCATGTCTGACTCTTTGTGACCCCATTTGGGGCTCTTTTGGCACAGATACTGGAGTAGTTTGCCATTTCCTTCTCCAGCTCACTTTACAGATGAGGAAACTGAGGCAACAGGGTGAAGTGACTTGCCCAGGGTCACATAGCTAATAAGTATCTGAGGCTGGATTTGAATTCAGGTCTTCCTGAAAAGTTCTATCCACTATGTGACCTAGCTGCCCCATAAAACCCCAGAAACAAAGACTGGTTCCTATAATTAGTCATAGTTCAGATACTTTTCAGTCTAGTTTCCGGTAGAATGGAAGCTACTTGAGAGCAGGGACTGCTGTTTTTCTTTGTATCCCTAGTGTCTAACACACTGCCGGCACAAAATAAGCACTCTAATAAATGCTTGTTGAATTTAATTATTTTTCTTTATATAATTATTGTCACCATGTAAATTGTTCTCCTGGTTCTGTTTTCAGATTTGGTTTTATACCACTTACTAGAAAAAGGAGATTCTAAGTTCCCTATTGCTACTGCAGGTAAATGAGAATATTTGGGAAGAAACCAACATACCCAGAGTGTGGATGTAAGAAAAGAAAGGAAATAAGCATTGATATTAAGCACCTACTATGTGTCAGGAACTGTACCAAGCTCCTTAAAATATTATCTCATTTTTTCCTTATAGCAACCCTGCAATTATTACCCCCATTTTATAGTTGAAGAAATGGAAGCATACAAAGGTTAAGTGACTTGCTCAGGGTGACACAACCAGTAAGTGGCTAGGTTTGAAGACAATATGGGGTCTGGGAGGAGTACTGTAAAACATGTGGTACCAATAGTCAGATCAAAGACAACTGGGTTCATTCAACAAAGGTTGTATTGTTTTCACAAGGGGCTATAAGAGTCTGCATACTAGTATAGTCAAGTACTCAGAGAACTGCTATCAGCATTTTGTTATCAAAGCATCACCAGTTGAATACATTGTTGAATGCCCTGAACTCACTGCATTAATTCAAACAGGCCCCAACTGGCACATGTCCCCAAAGCTCATTTGTAGTTTAGTTGTGTAGAACTTGGAGTAAACTTTTCCATAGAATCTATAATATAAAAGAAAGTTGGGGGCCAGGCCAGCCCATCAACTCAATGATGAATAAAAGCAACTGAATCAATGATGTTCCTGGAGTGTAGTATTAACAATTCAACTACAACCAATCACCCCTCATATTGTTTATCTAGGAAAATACATTTCAAGTTCCAGCTTGAGAAGCCAAGAATACACTTCTCCCGATCCTTTACCTCCTGCCCCCAGGAGGTTGTTCCAGAAATGACCAACAACAGAAGAGAATAACGTTATTGGGTACCCAAGTTTTCTGATTCTGCCTTCAGAAGGCAATTTATTACCTCTCTCCAGGGAATGAGATACCGACCTTCCCTTCCTCCTTTTCTCTTATTTCTGAAGTTTGAGGCATGACATCACCCCAATTAATATATATGTGTATGTGTATATGCCTACATGCATACATATATGTGTGTGTATAAATACATACATATACATATATACACACATGAACTAAACTCTTTATAAGTCCAAATTGCTTAATTATTAATAATTATAATTAATAATTATTTATAATTACTATGATTAATTAATAATAATAATTATTAATAAGATCATTCTCCCTTCCCCTTCCTCGAGAATATGGTATTACTATTTACACTGGCAAACCTCTTAGAGAGTGACCTGGGCCTCTGGCAGATTAAGTGACTTACCAGAGGTCACACGGTGATGATGGGCCAAAGTCAGGATTTGAACACAGTCTTCCCAACTCCACCACACCAATCTGCCCCCAAATTAGCCCAATCTATTAGGTCCAATGAAGATTAAACTCCTTTCACCCCAAATTTGCTGTGTATAAAACCTTGTGGTCCAAAATTGATGCAGATTTTTCTTTCCAGTGTCTTTAGGTGTGTAGACAGTGGCAAATGTAGCATAGTGTATAGAGAGCTGGAAGCCAGGGAGACCTGCGCTCATGTCCTCCCTCTGATGAATACTGGCTGTGTGACCTCAGACAAGTCTCTAAGTCTCATAAAAGGTTCCATTCTGAACTGGTAGAGGGAGTTCCCTATGTTGGTGAAATCATAGGTCTGATAAAAACGGACCCCTAAAATATCTGTAATTTTTTCCTTTTAGAAAAGACCTCATCTTTGAGATAAAGCCAGAATTTGGATTACTCCACCATTTCTAGACTATTGAACAGAAAAGTTGAGTGACTTTCTGAGGGATACCCACCTTCTTCATAGGATTTAGACCTGTAAGGGACCTTAGAGATCTTCTAGTCCAGAGGTTCTTCACCTTATTTGGGATCTGCTAAAGTCTATGTATCTTTTTTTTCAGAATAATATTTTTTAAATGCACAAAATAAAATATGTAGAACTACAAAGGAAATAAATTCTCCTGAAATACAGTTACACACATATCTATATCTATACCATCTGTATCTGTATCTATCTACATCTCTATCCACATCTACATCTACATCCACAGCCACATCCAGATGTAGATGTAGATGATGTAGATGTAGATGTAGATGAAGATGAAGATGTAGATGTAGGTCTGTATCTGTTTATCTATATCTATCTACATCTCTGTCTACATCTACATTCACATCTACATCCCGATGGAGATTTAGATGTAGATGTAGATGTAGGTCTGTTTCTGTATCTGTATCAGTATCTGTATCTGTTTCTGTATCTGTTTCAGTATCAGTATCAGTATCTGTATCCGTATCAGTATCCATAGCTGTCTCTATTTCTGTGTCTGTTTCAGTATCAATATCAGTATCTGTATGTGTATCTATATCTGTCTATATCTCTATATAAAAATTTATAGACCCTAGGTTAAGAATCTAGTTTAATTCTTCCATTTTACAGATGAAGAAACTGACTCCCAGAGAGCTGTGAAGTGACTTGCCATGGTCCCAAGGGGTTGTGAGTAGCAGAACTGGTTGTTGAACCCAGATCTTTTAACTCCAAACCCAGTGCTACAGTTAGTAGACTAGGAATTGGTAACATGTATAGAGAACTCAAGGGTTCTAAATGCTGTATTACCTATGTTTTCTCACTCTTTCAAGACCAAGAGTGTATCTTGTACTCCCCCAGTGCCTGATAGTGAAGAACTACTTCTTGAACCTGTAGGCCTTTCAAATTTCCAAAGGAACAAGCTACATCAGGCTCGGCCAGGTCGTCCTCACAGAAAGTCAATACTTGTATGAAAACAAAGTCTTCAAAATACAAGGTCAGGGCAAATGAATGCCACAGCGGCTTGTCTTCTCCCAGGCATTTCTCTCCCTTGAGGCAATGCAATGGGGAGCTAGTTCCTTCCTTGGGTCAAAACCATGCCATGGCAGCCCCTCAAGTTAATATTAAATGGAAAATTAATAGATTAAATAGCTATTACATGCTTTTAGTGCCAATTAATGTAATAGCTCTGAGTTTAGGTTTTTTTTTTTACAAGGTAGGAAAATATATTGCCTAGTTTACTGTGGTGAATACTTAGATATATCTTTTGTGCTACAATTACCACCAACTGATTGGACTGACACGCGTAATCCCCCTTGGATTCCTCAATGATATGATGTCAGTTAGGAGCCCTTCAAACAGGGCTATTAAAAAGCACATTAAACATGCTCCTCGTTGTAAGATTTATGCTAGCTTACACTAGAATAACAATGATGCAGTGGTATTTGTTTGAAAATGAAAGGATTATATGGCCTTTGTAAAATGAGGAATTTAGTTTTGGGGAGGGGCAGTGGAATGGTGATTTATTTTTTGTTTATGTTCCTATGGATCCTTTGATATGTCAGCTTCTGTCACTAAGGCTTAGGACACTTGTAATTTCTTGAATCAACCAAGATGAAATACACACAGCCTCAAATAATTTATGTCAAAAACTCCAGTGCAGAGCATAGACCCTGGTGCTTATTGGGAGATTAGATTGAGAATAGACTAGCTGGTCTTTAGAAATCCATGGGTAATTAAATTTTATTAAAAAAAAATTTTTTTTTAAACCCATGAATCTTCCTAGATCCTTTAATCACAAGAGGGGTACTTCTTTGACTTTCAGATTGTGCCAGGAAGAGATTGAACAAAGGGCTGCTTCTCAGGAGGTTTGGATCATTCCCCCCTGGGCCTGATTCAGGATGGGTGCTACTCTGTTGACAATGTACATCCTCTTCCTGGATTAACCCATGGTGGGCAGGGACTTCCAGTTGTGTGACTTTCCAAAGGAAAAGCATGACTTTGCCCCCTTTGTGTGAGATTCAGTACAAAGACTGGACCTCATTTGAGGTTGCTTCCTTTGCCCTTGGAAAATGGAAGAATTTGAACATTAGGAAATTTCAGAGCTGAAAGGGCCCTTGCAGATCATCTTCTTAAACTCCCATTTAAAAAAAATAAGTAAGGACACTGAGACCCATATAACTGTAATCCATGGCAGAGCTAAAAGGACCTGCCATATATTTCTTTTAGTATTCTACTCTAAGCTTAAAGAAATTCCCATGAGTTGAAGGATAGAGACCTGAAAGTAGAAATTTTAAATTTTTACAAATTTTATTTATACTTGCTGATTATTAATTTCATAAAATAAAATTTTGTAAGAGGGAGGGAACCAGGACCAAGCACCAGAACCAAGATAGCTCACTGAAATTAATCGTTTGTTATTTTTCTTTGTTTTGTTTGTTTTTTGACGGGGCAATGGGGGTTAAGTGACTTGCCCAGGGTCACATAGCTAGTAAGTATCAAGTGTCTGAGGCTGGATTTGAACCTAGGTACTCCTGAATCCAGGGCTGGTGCTTTATCCACTGTGCCACCTAGCCGCCCCCTCAGCTGTTCTTTAGTATTGTTTTTATTTATATTATTGTAGCTTTGTGTGTATTGTTATTCTTATTCTAATGATTTTACCCTGTATAAGTTTGCACAATTCTTTACTTGTTTCTCTGAATTGTTTATATTTGTTTTCTATGAATAATATTCCATTAATTAGTAGGCCACAATTTGTTTAGTCATACAGCAATCTATCGGCAGTTACTGTTTTTTGTTTGTTTGTTTTTGGTGAGGCAACTGGGGTTCAGTGACTTGCCTAGGGTCACACAGCTTAGTAAGTGTTAAGTGTCTGAGGCCTGATTTGAATGCAGGTCCTTCTGAATCCAGGGCAGGTGCTTTATCCACTTTTCCACCTAGCTGCCCCAACAGTTACTGTTTTTGAGGTTTGGTTTTGGGTTTTTGTTGCCACTTTGAATATTTTGGTATATACAAGACTTTCCCCTCTATCTCTGACTTCTTTGGATTATATGTACAGTAGTGGGATTGTTGAATTAAAGCATACGAACAATTTAATGATTTTTGTCATAAATCTCCAAGTTGTTTTCCAGAACAATTCACAGTGTATTGGTGTGACTTTTTTTTCATGGATCCTCCTATATTGAAGACATCATTATGAGGTCATCTTTGAAGATATCTTTATCAATTTGTTTGATGTAGGGTGAAACTATGGAGTTTGTTTTTTTGTTTTTTTGTTTGTTTGTTTGTTGGCAGGGCAATGAGGGTTAAGTGACTTGCCCAGGGTCACACAGCTAGTAAGTGTTAAATTTCTGAGGTCAGATTTGAACTCAGGTCCTCCTGAATCCAGGGCCAGTGCTTTATCCACTGCACCATGTGGCTGCCCCCTTCAGAGTTGTTTTAATTTGCATTACTATATTATTAGTGATTTGAAACATTTTTTGTAGGATTATTGATAGTTTTTATTTTGAAAAAATTTAGTCTCTTCAAGTTTGGATACTGCAACTGGTGATACAACTAAAAGTATCAAGAAAGATCAGAATTGTTGGCAAATATGGAACCTGTTATGGTGTATCCATCAGAAAATTGGTGAAGAAATTGTAATTATCCAGCATAGCAAATATAACTGTTCCTTCTTTGGCAAGGCCAAAATGAAAAAATGAGCTGTGAGTATCTGGCACTGTGGATACTGTATAAAAACAGTAGCTGATCCTGTTGGTTGAAGGAATTGAAAGACCAGTAAAACCTTTGCCTTATCAAATATCTGTAGCCCATAGTCCAACACTAAATGGGTTAACTTATGGGAAAAAATATTTGCTTTATATCTTTTGAATATTTTATCCATCGAGGAATGACTGTTATATTTTTGAATCAGTTCTCTACATTTCTGGAATATCAGACATTTATCATCAGTATTTGATGCAAAGATTATTTTACCCCTTGAAAGTTCTCTTGTCAATACATCAATTTTGATTTTAAGTAATCAACTTTGTCCATTTCATTTTTATGATCAAACTTTATCCCCTTTTTGGTTAAGAATTCTCTCCTCTTTTTGTTCCTATTTAATTTTTTAAAATGACATGACTGTATAAATTAAGGTCACATATCCATTTGGAATTTGCTGTGCTACACAGTGTAAATTAGCATTCTGAACCTATTTCTTGGAAAACTTTAAAATGTTTTTTCAAGCAATTCTTGGTGGGGGAGGGGGAAGGAGGGAGGAAAGGACTCCTTCCCCTAGTAGTTTGTGTTCTTGGATTTCCTTGAACTCTTGGTTATTGTGTTCAGTTTCTTCTGGGTTTTATATATTTAGTCTTTTCCATAGCATTTTTGGTTATTAAATAAAATTCACTTTTAAAAAGCTGGTTTTGTATGCTTTCCTTTGGTTAGTACAATATAATAGAGAGTTCATCAAATGTTATTTCATGGTGTTGTTGTCTTAGGGTCTTAGTAAGTTATTTATGGATAATCTTTAATGCATGAATGCAAACACTAGTAGTTACTGTGCCATTTGTTCTCTGTCACTCATATGACTGATTTGAAAAGATTGTCTTCTGCGGAGCCTAGGTAACTGATTCATCTTGAATACCTAAAATGGTCACATTTGTAACAGGTACAGTTAAGAGGGATTTTGCAAGCCTTTGTCTCAGGTAAGATATTGCCATTTCTTCCTAGGTAATGAAGCAAATCGAGGCAAGGTGAATGATAATTGGTAACCAGTATTTGAGGGGATTTAGAGGTCAGGAGTCTTGGTTTTGTCATTCTTTCTTCATCCTCAACCTCATCATCAACAGCTGAACCTTTGGTTAAAGCACAAGGCCCAGGGATGCAGAATTTGATCAAAGAAAATCCTGCTCCAGCACAAAATATCACTTCTTACCATTTCCTTATGTAAGAACACTTTTTCCTGAGCTAGTGAAATCACTGCTTTGTTTTCATATGGAGCTAAACCGTAGCGGTTGAGCGTTTTGGGTAACACATTTCTCAGAGATTCCCTGGATAAGAAAATTCACTCTCCAAGCCATCTGGGAATCATAAATGAAAGGAAATGGAGTTGTACATTTCCCATTATTAATTATTTATAAGATACGTATGGCCTGGTAGAATGAGTGCCAGCAGGGTGAAAGTCAAAAGCTTGGGATTTTGCTTCCCAGGTTACTGTGGTGCTGTTGGGTGACCTTGGCTAAGCTGCTTGAGAATTATGTATGTGCCTTGGTCCAGAGGACTGAGGGTGATGAGGTGTGCTACCCATCTCCTTTCCTCTCTTCAGAGAGGTGATGGGCTCAGAGTACAGAATGAGACATGTATGTTTGTCTTTGAACATGGCCAGGGAAGGGAATTTGCATATTATTTGTTACAAGTATTATGTGCTTTTTCTTTATCATGGGGGTTGGTGGGAGGTGTTTTGGGGGGAGAAACTAGATTTTTGTTCATTGAAAAAAGTAAAAATTTAAATTAAAAAATTATTTTTCCTTAGTTTGCTTGTATCTCAGATGAAAAATGCTAATTTATCCCAAATTAGGACAATAACAATAATGATAACTAGCATTTATTTAGTGCTTTAAGTTTTGCAAAGCATTTTTACAAATATTTTCCCACTTTATCTTCTCAACAACCCTGGGATGTGGGCACTATTATCACTCTCATTTCTCAGATGAGGAAATTGAGGCAGAGGATTAGTGACTTGCCCAAGGTTGCACAGCTAATAAATGTCTAAGGCCATATTTGAATTTGGGTCCTCTTGACTCTAGTTCTAATAAATAAGTGCCAAACCTATTAAAATTAGAAAGACTGGTCAAGGAAGCTGAGTTTGAACTCAGAGAGGTCTGAGGTGCCGTAGCAGTAAAGTTGATCAGGCATACACACTAAGTCTAACATCAAGATGGTAAGCCCCCAGGAACAGGGCCCCAGTCTGAATAAAGAAGGGTAAATTAGTCCAGGGAGACTTAGTCTCCAAACAAACAAACAAACAAACAAACAACAAAAACAAAGGAGAGAGAAGACTGTAAACTTTGAAGGAAGTCTCTTTCTTAACCTGACATTCAAGGCCCTCCACTAAGGGATCAGAACCTGCATTCTTTATATTGTCTTCTCAGCCAGGTTGGTTGATTCACTGGCTCACTCCACCAGTCCTCTTTCCTTTAATGACCTCCCATGTACGATTTCTTCTGGGTATATTTGATAATATGTCCACTTTTTAGGATTCTCTCCTCACCCCTCGACACCCATTTCAATTCTACCCAGTTTTCAAGGACTACCTCAAGTCTCTCCTTCTCCCCCTCATTCTTCCTTCTATCAATTTCTATCACATTTATTTGATCCATCCCACTCATTAGGGTAGCTAGGTGGATAGAGTGCTGAATCAAGATTATCTGAGTTCAAATTCAGCCTCAGATGCTTACTAGCTGTGTGACCCTGAGCTAGTCATTTCACCCTGTTACCTCAGTTTCCTCATCTGCAAAATGAGCTGGAGGAGGAAGTGGCAAGCCACTCTAGTATCTATGCCAAGAAAACCTCAAATGGGGTCATGAAGATACAGACAGGGCTGAAACAACAACTCATTTAGCATTTAGCAAATATTGACTTTTATTTTAAATTAATTTGTTCAAGTATATAAATGTTGCCTCTCTACCTAGATTTTAAATTGATTTATGGTAGGAACTGAGTTTATACTCCCTGTAAAAGGATTATGCTTCTTTAAGAATCTTCATGATTGGCTTTGGCCATGGTTTTACAATTAGTATGTGGAGCAGGATTTGAATCTAGATTTCTTTATTCCAAACTCATTATGATTTCCATTATACCAGACAGCAAACTGAAGCTTAGAGAACAAAATCAACTTTCCTGGTGTCACATAGCTGGAATAAATGCCAGAAGTGGGATTCATCTTGAATGCTAGGCTAAGGAATTTGGGCATTACTTAGGAGATGATGGAGAGCCTGTGGAATGGGGAGGACTGTGGTGAGACCTGAACCATAGGAACATGATTCTGCCAGTGGCTTGCAGGAATGAATGGAGTTTAGGAAAGAATGGAGGCAGGAAGATGAGGAAAGAGGCTAGTGCAGCACTCTAGTGAACTAGTAATTCAGGTGTATTGGGTGTTCAGGAGGACTAGCATCTTCAGAGCTTCTGAAGTCCTTTCTGGGGCTGCTCACCCACCTTTGGTATTTACATGGCTCTCAGATCTCACTTGTGGCTCCAAGATGTTACATGCATAGCAGTCACACCCTGGTAAACCATCTCAGCAGACGGGCTAACCCAAGTTGAGGGTAACTGACCCATCGATGAGTTCAGTAGATGTCCACCTCACACATGTAAAGATTTCCCTCCGTGGAATGAGTAGATGAGAATAATTTGTTCCAATGGCTATAAAGGCCACTGAAGCAGTTCTGTGGAAAACTTATAGCTTGGTTGGACACCAAAGACACCAAGGTCACCCACTGCATTCTGGGCCATCAACAGTTGTCTTGGCTTTTGTCTTGCCACTAGACTCTGGAAGAGTGAGCCTGATGACTTGGTGCAATTCTGCATCACTCTAATCTAAATCCCCCATGAGTGAAGACATCATCTTTGATGTCATTGGTTCTCTTCAAAAACAAAGGACAAACAACAACAACAATTTGACCCTAAATTAGCCCAATAGTGATGGACATGATTGACTTTATACCATGCTCTCTTATTCATAAAATCCTAGAGTTATAATGAAAGAGTTAGGAGGGACTAGAGAAACCAACTAGTCCAACATCTTCATTTTAGAGATAAGGAAACTGATATATTCAAGGCCCCATTGGTTGTAAGCATCAGAGGTAAGATTTGATCCAGTTTCTCTGACTATAGAACCAGTTTCCTTTCTACTATACCATTCCTTCCTCATTGGTCCTTACAATAATAATAAAAACTAGCATTTAGAATAGTGCTCCAAGGTTTATAAAGAACATTACGACCCTTGCAGGTAGGTGCTTTATTATGACTATTATACAGTTAAAGAAATGGATGATGAGAGAAGGTTTTGGTGACTTGACCTGGGTCACACAGGTAGTAAGTGCCTGAGGCAGGATTTGAATTCAGCTCTTCTCAACTCTAGCACCAGCACTATAGCACTTAGCTGCCTTCTCTATTGTCTTCCCAAGAAACTCCTTGAGTGCAGAAATTGGGTGGAACATTTCCTCTATATTTCCCACCCTGCCTAGCACAGGACTGCAGCAGACAGATGCTCAAAAGGGACCTTTGGATTCCTTGGTTTAAGGAGATACACCTAGTGCTCTGCTATTGGAATAGAGTCTAGACCTGTGATTTAAGTGCTATGTGGAATTCCCAGGTGAGAAGACCAACTGTCTCGAGCAGTGAAGATTGGCACCTTCTCCCCATTGGAGAATTGCATAGAGAACAGAAAGATTAAGTGATTTCTCCAGGGTTACATAGTCAATATGTGTTTCAGGCAGGACTAGAACCCAGATCTTTCTGGCTTAGAGGCCAATTCTCCACTATGTCACATTGCACCCCTTCCTATCCCTCATGCCCCATCCCCACTGCACCCACCAATAGGTTTTTCATATTTCAAACATTCCTATTGGTTTCTTTTAGATGAAATTTAAAATAAAAACTGAAGGGGAAGCCTGTGTAGCTGGTCAGCAATATTTTACTACATAATACTTGTACTCAATTATACCTAATTATATTTCAGCTACAGAACACTCTATGTTATGTATAGCTTTCCTGACTGACTCTAATTGATTCTGATTTGATTTGGGAGATGGCTAGGTCAAAAAGTTGCCAATTTAGAAAGGAAGGAAACTTGAGCAGTAGTAGATTAATAATTGCTGCAAAGGTGAAAACAGAGCTGACTTTTTAGGCCTTTGGCAAAGCCAATTGTGATGATTCTTCAGGAAGCCCAACCCTGAGAAATAAGGAGTCACCTTTACAATCATACTTTTACTGTCCATAATTTGACTCTTCCAAGAACTTTGTCTCTTGGCAGTGCTTCTAGCTTGAAGAAAGAGATGGTTCTTAAGGGAAAAGGAGGTATGTTTTTTTCTTAACACTTGCTGCCTGAATCAGCCTTCTCTGGTGAGCTACAAGAAGGGAAACTGAGTGCGTATAAGTGTGTTTGGGGGGGGCTAGGGAGCATTCAGCAATAAATGGTCACTGCTCCCCAACCCTGGAAGATGTTACCTGCTCAACTCTGCCTCATAGAATCCCTTTACTTCCTCTGGATAGCTCAAGTACAATCTTCTATGTGATGCCTTTCCTCATCAGATGTTTAGTGCCCTCCTTCTTACAACTGGAAGTCTGACAAGATAAATTATATTTATTTTGTATAAGCGTATCTATTATGTATACATATATACACATGTTTGCATGTGTATATACATACATATATATGTATATCATTGTTGTGTGAAAGTTCTCAAGAAGCATTCTATAGGAAGGAATATATTTTGCTCCTCTCATTAGGAGTCAAAGGAGAGAAACAAGTCCCAGAAGAGGTAAGGGGAATTGTCTAAGAGGTAAGAGGAATTGTCTAAGGTCACACAGATGCAGGATTTGAACACAGGTCCTCTGACTCCAAAGGTGGACTCTCCCATTACCCCATGGACAGCCTATTCTACTTTTGGACAGCAACTAAAATATTAGCTTCTCCACTGGGCACCATCCTTTGCCAATCCCAAGCTAAGAGAGGGTGGATTTTCTTTTTGGTTGTAATTTAGTTCAGGTTGAAAAATCAGAAATAATTCTTACCTCTTTAGGGAGGCCCAGAACTGACTCCACCATGGGATTTTAAGAAAGGTCTTGGTGACCTTAGTGCTTCTACTAATACATCTATTTTACTTCAATTTTTAAAGGCCCACCTCAGATACTAATTCTTCTTCCTTTTTTTTTTTTTTGGTTTTAGACAGGTGTATTGACTGAGACAATATAATAAGAACATTTGGCACAAAATATCCTTCCTTCCCAAGTCTATAGCATGCTCTCATAATAACATACAGAGTCCATGGGGGAAAAGGGGTTCAAATTTAGAAAGTACATGTGGCAAAGGGATAACTCACAATTCCTGGAAGGCCTTTTGTCAGAGTACTTAAAATATTCCTCTTAGAATTTGCCTATTGGACACCTTCTAGAGTCTCGAAGCTGCCTTTTCTGTGTGTTTAATTTGTCTGTCAGATCCTAATTCTTCTTAACCACTTTCTCTAATAGGCTATAGGAGACATATTAGACCTGGGAGATCCTATCTCTCCATTTTACAGATGAGGGAACTGAGACCCAAATAGCTGAAATAGTTTTTTACTGGTTTTTACCATGTTATCTAAGTTTATGACCATAGTTCCAGTCAGCATTAGTCCACCTGTTCCTGACCCAGGGAGACATTTATTATCTATATCATCTTTTTTTTTTTAGGACTTGATTTCCAAGATCACTGTTTTATATGATTCTCTGATTGTTCCAAGTGTGTTTGTCTGGCAATCCCCATCAGAGTGTAATGTCCCTGAAGTAGGCACAAGATCTTTTAAAAAAACGTATTTTCTAAAGGCCCAGCATAGGGTGCTGTTGTTCAGTTTCAGCTTTGTTCCCCCATCTGGGGTTTTCTTGGCAAACCTACTGGAGTGGTTTGCCCTTTCCTTCTCCAGCTCATTTTACAGAGAAAACTGAGGCAGAGTTAAGTGACTAGCCCAGGATCACACAGCCAGTGTCTGCGGCCAGATTTGAACTCAGGAAGAAGAGTCTTCCAGGCTCCAGGCCTGACATTTTATCCACCATACCACCTAGCTGCCCTAGGGCTAGATATAGAAAAGCCCCTTTCACTAAAAATGTGTTGAATTAAATGGGCCTAGGCAGGGCTGCTGATACTTGGGCTTGGGAAACTAAGGGTTAAACTTTTTAGGAGGTGCTCTGCTACAAATATGTTTGACAACTGACTGCTTGAATTTTATTCTAAAGCCTTTTTACTGTTTCTGGAAGAGGGTAGAAAAGTTTACCTGATGATATTACTATGAAGTCAGCCTAGATTAGTGGATTGCAGGGTACTCTTTCCCTCTGCCTCCTAATTTTAAAATTAAGGATTTTTTTTTATTGTTCCCTTGTCTACTAATTTTTCTTTGTAAAGGTTTTATTGATTTCTTTTGGTCTTTTTTTTTTACATCGTAGTTGCCACTCCTCCACACACATACTGAGCCTTCCATTATGATTTAATAAAATTAAATACCATCCACTCATAAGACAACCACATCTTACATTGTATGACATATTCTGTAATCATAGTATTGTCCCTTACCCCTTCATCCTTCCCTTGACCTCTTCTACATTGTTACCTGCTATCTAGAAACAGAATTGGCCGTGGCCATGAATCTGAGTTTGGCTGACTTTTATAACTGATTTTTGTTTACATTATGCCAAGCACTGTGAACATTATTATCCTGGTTATGCTTTTTCCTCTCTGCATCCGTTCATACAAGTCTTCCTGAGTTTCTCTGAATGTTTCATTTTTCTTATGATGCAATCATATTTCATTCATATGCCACATTTTGATGGGGCTTATTTGATTCTTGGGGGAACAGAAGCGGGGTGGAGAGAGCTTTGGATTGGGAGTCAAGAGACTTGGGTTCCTAGTTCTTCCTCTACCATCAATTAACTGTGTGACATTTGTTGCTAGGTCAGGCACTTAACTCTGTCTCTGTGTGTGTCTCTGTATCTTTCTCTGTTTCTCTCTCTCTTCTCTCTCTAAAACATACTACACACAATTATATAAATCATGTACATGTTCACTTACATATGTATAACTACAAGGTGTAAGAAGGACTTTGAGAAAAGGACTGTAGCTTATGTTCTTTCTTTCCTATATGAAGAGAAAGATTTTGATGTACCATGCCTCAGGTATATTTTTGATTGCTGTTATAATTATTGCCCTGGAATACATTTAGGAAATTGTTCTAATTTAATAGATTTAAAAAAAATACAGTGGTTTGAAACCATAATGTTTAGAATGACCTAGTGTCATGTTAGTGAATGGATGCCAGGTGGCAATTAGCCACTAGGAATTAAAACTTCCCTAAGAGTGCTGAATTGCATTGTACTCAGGCTCTGACTCCTCCTACAATTCCTTTTAGTGGTAAAGGGATCCCCTTGGAAGCAGGGAAATTCCCTCTGCATAGTCATGTGTCATGAGAAAAAGGGATTGCCTTTAAAGGAGTAGGAAGGAGGGAACTTGGCCACATCCTAGCACATCAGTAGACAGTTGTTCCAAGGACAAAAGAAAGATGCTGTGAACAGAGGATGCTCTGTTGTTATTCCTTTTTTTATTGGCAGGCATCTGAGTGGTACAATGGATAGAGTGATAGATTTGTAGTCAGAAAGACCTGAGTTCAAATTTGGTTTCAGGCACATCTTAGATATGTATTCTTGGGTAAGTCATTTAACCTCTGTTTCAATTTCCCAATCTGTGAAATGGGAATAATAATAGTACCTCTTTCCAAAGTTTTTTTTTTAAATGAAAGGGGAGATAATATGTATAAAGTGCTTTGCAAACCCCAAAGCTTTTTCTAAATGTTAGTTATTAATAATAATAATGATAATATTAATAATAAATAATGATAAATCTTGTTTGTAGAAAACGAATACAAAGAAAATGTTAAATCCCTAACAGTGAAAAGGAGGGCACGGTCAGTTAAAAAACAACAACAAACTTTCAGTATGTAATTCAATGGGTTCATTAAATGATAGAAAAAATGGGGGGGAGGGGCCTAAGGATGTTAAATTCTTTGTCGAAGGTTATATAAGCAGGAAGTATAAGGGGCGGGATTCAATTCCACTCCTCTAAGATCCAGAGTTCTTCCTATTGTATGCTACCTTCCTAGTTCAAATATTAAGAAATGAAATGTTTGTTTTGATAGAGGTAGGGCTGGACAAGGCAATGGATTTGGAGAGCCCTTTTATTTGCTGTTAGATTTTTTCCTGAAAAACAAGAACAAAAACATCCTACATTTTCTGAGAGTGGGCAATGCGAACATTGCTTCTAAGAAGCAAAAGATCTAATCAGAAAAGTCTATAGGAGAGTAGAAGCAAAAAGTGAATTATTATTTTAGAGGCAAAATAATCTCATTCTCTTGATAATACATCAATATTGTAGGTGAATGAATGATATGCATATTGTATATGTAATATAGAGACAGCTGGGTCATGCAGGGAATAGAGTGCTGGGCCTGGAGTCAGGAAGACACATCTTCCTGAGTTCAAATCTGGCCTCAGATACTTACTGTGTAACCCTGGGCAAGTCACTTAACCCTGTTTGCCTCAGTTTCCTCATTTGTAAAATAAGCTGGACAAGAAAATGGCAAACCACTCTGGTATCTTTGCCAAGAAAACCCCAAATGGGGTCATGAAGAGTAAGATACAACTTAAATCACAAAAAAAATGCAATATACAAATCATATATGTGATCTATAATAGACATTCTATAATAGTATGTGTAATAATTATGTTAATATTGCATATAAGTATTATGTGTAATTGTATGTGTTATACATGTACACACACATGTAGTATGTATTTGGACTGGACCTCTGTTTTTATTGTAACTTCCAGGTGAGGAAATGCTTTCTAGCAGTGCATGTAGGTGTCTTCTCTGCAACACATAGTTTCAGAAGGTCACCTAGAGTATTGAGATGTTAAGTGATTTGTTCACAGTCACACAGCCTGTTTGTGTCAGAGTCAGAACCAGAACTAAAGTTCTCTTGGCTTCAAGGTTATCTCTCTATTTACTTCACCAATCTGACTTTCTTTGTCTCTATCTCTCATTTTACCTTTTCTTTTTCCAGTTCAAATATGAGTATGGTAATAAATTGTGAATAGTCATGAATAAAGTCAAAATACCTAATTCTTCATGTCTCTACCCCATCCCCTGCCACCTCATTCCTTCCTTCATTACAATGACATTAATTTGTAACACCCTATTCCAAGCAAGTTTGTTTTCATTCCACCTTCTTTCTTCTCATTTACTATTCTAAATACTCTAGAATCTATCCCCAGGAGAGCTAATTTTTGGCAGAGACAGCCGAATTCAATTGGAGGGCAGGGAGTGGTTTGTAACCTCTATTGCTTATCTTATGACATATTCTCTTTAAAACCTCTATTAGTTGTTTCCCTCCAGGGTCCCTACTTTTCTCTTGCCCAATGAGAGTTAGTATATATATGTACAAACCCATCTTAGAGAAGTTGATGACCCTCAGAATTCATTGAAGGTCTTCTAGCTTCACCCTCTCTAGATTCTGTGTTATGGCTTCTTGTTGCTATTAGTTTTCCCTTTTTTCTGGCAAGATCCACGTCTCTTTCCTTTTTTTGTCATCCATACCCTGATGGCCTAACTTTATTCTCCCTCCCTTGTAAAACAGGGAGAAATTGAAAGCCTCTCATCTACTTCTCTTACCATGTTCTGATTAGTCTTATCCTGGGCACCCTCATCCCACCCTCTCCTCCCCTGAAATTCCTCTCTATTTTCCTGCTACTTGTGACTAATGATGATGAGATTATTTCTATTCTCCATTGGATTTTTCCCATTGTGGTTTTCCTTGTTAAATTCTTTAGCCCAGGGATGTTCACATTGCGAGTTCTGAAGGAATGGCTTGAATCTGTGCTTTACTGAATAGTCAATTATTTTATTTTATGTTTATATTCAGCTTTGCAGGATATGTTTTTTAGAACACCATATTTCAATCCTTCCTTTTATTTTTTTTTTGGGGGGGGGAGGCAATTGGGGTTAAGTGATTTGCTCAGGGTCACATAGCTAGTAAGTGTGAAGTGTCTGAGACTGGATTTGAACTCAGGTCCTCCTGAATCCAGGGCCAGCGCTCTATCCACTGCGCCACCTAGCTGCCCCTGATTTTTTTTAACCAGCAAGAAATACTGTTTTATTTTGTTGAATTCTTCTTAAAATAGGAAAGGTTTTTTTTCCCCTTTCTGTCTGAAAAAATTTTGTTGTTTGAAGTTATAATTCTGAATTTTGGCTATGATGTTTGTTGGTGAATTAAATTTGGAGTTTGTTTCTGTTGAAGTGTGTATTCTTTCACTCTGTACTTTCTTGTCTGCTTCCAATATTTCTGGGCAATTTTCCTAGATGAGTTATTGAAATATGATATTTAGATTTTTTGTTTGTGATGTTTTTTCTGAAAGACCTATGATCTTTATTTGCATTCTGTCTTCGGCATTCTTATTTATTAGAGCTTTCCTGTATTCTTGTAAAGTTCTTATGTATGCTTCCAGCTTTGATTTTTAACTTTGAGCCATTATTTTTTGCTCTGCTTCTGAAATTTTACATGATAACTCTGTCATTCTCTTTTTCCCCAGAAAATCTATTTTGAAATTTATCTTTTTTGTTCTAAATTACTTTATTATTTGGCTTGTCAATTTGCTTAATTGACTGTAATTTCTTTCTTTGTTTTTTCTGATATTTTAATTTATTCTTTGATTTTTTTTTTTTACTATTCTGGATTTTATTGGAATTTCTCTTTCTGAGAACTGGGAAAATTTTGTTTAATAATTAACTTTTCTCAGATTTTGATTTACTTTGCTATAAAATATTCATTAATTAAGATTTTTCTATGTTAATTTCTCCTCCTATATCAGATTTTATATGCCTTTATCAGTTTCTCTGTTGACTTTTCCTTGGTTCTTGCTATAAACATACTTCTAACCTTTAATTCCCCCCCTCCTCTTTTGTAGACCCATCTTTGCTGTGACCCTACTCAATTTTCCCATTCTCTGCTCTCTCAGACCACCAGGTTTGGACAAATTTTGTGGTCCTCAAAGGGTGAAGGTGACTAAGTGGGATACTACTACAAGGACAATGAAAGGCACGTTATAGTTGGAACTATTTTCCACCTTTCCTAGTTCAAATTTTTTGAGGCTTCATCTTAATATTGTTTTGTTCTTTGCTTTTGTTAGTATATGGGATGATTCTGGGGTCACTGCATGGAGTTGGAGAAAGTTTTCCTCTACCCTACTATGGGGTAACTTTGAAGTTTTGTAATTGGATCATTTCCCTTTCTCTCAGTACTAATGGTTGTCTGTTTCCTTCCATGCAGCATTAAATAGTTCTAACCAATGCTATTCTTCTTGTCCCTTGATGGGATATCTGGTCCCTAAGTTCCCTTTGACATGGCTGTCTTCTCAGCATGCCAATCTCCTCCATTTTTGCTTTCATATCACAAGTATTGCTTTGACTAGAATCAGAACTTATAATTCTGGGGTTGTTTTATTCCCTAATAATATTGACAAGAAACCATGCTCATGGACAGGACTGGGAAAAAGTATTTGTTTGTTCTACATACGGTTCTTCCTTGCCTCCATAAAAGATAAAGTAGATTTAACAAAACGCTGTTTTGCTTTGTTTTCACATCACCTACAATTCTCAACATGCTATTCTTTGCTCTCCTTCCTATAGAATCATCCCTTATAACAAAGAACAAAAAGAGAGAGAAAGAGGGGGGAAACATTCAGCAAAATCAGCTAACACTTTGGAAAACCTGACATACTATATGATGTTCCATACTTAGAGTCCTTCACTTCTATAAAGACATAGGGCTGATCCCTTTTCCTATCTTCTCATCTAAAGAAGTGGGATCAACCTTAATCATTATAATTTCACAGCATTTAATTTGTTTTTCTTTTTAGTTTTACTTTTGTATTCTGAAATTAAACATCAAAAAAGAACATTTCTATATAAATAGCAGGGTACAAAAGAGGATGGTATGTATATGAAACCATGAATCAAGGCTTGCTATTCAAAAGTATCTAATATAATCCACATTACTTTAAAACTGATCTATTTATCTATGCTTTCTTCTGAATTTACTTTAGTTTTCTTCTGTGCATTTAAAAAAATTTAGAGGTCCTCTTTTTTCATCACTATTGCTAGCCCTACCTCCTCCAAACTCCACCTTCCTTCCCCAATTAAAAACAGGGGTGGGGCAGGTATAATACAATAAGAAGAATAGTCAAGGAAAACAAATCCACACAGTGGACTGGACCCAATTTCATGTCTCTTTCTATACCTTGAGTCCATCTCCTTTATGTCAAGAGATGGGTAACATGCTTCTTTATAGGTCCTCTCAATACATGGGGTAGTCATTGCTTTGATCAGAATTCTTGTCTTTAAAAGTTGTCTTTCTTCATAATGTTGTTATTGTACAAACTCTATTTCTGTCTCTGTTCATTCCAGTCTGCAACAGTTTATACTTCCCACGATTCTTTGAAATGGCATCATTTCTTACAGCTATAATATTTCCTTATATCACAATTTTCTCAGGCATTGCCCATTTGTTGGGTGTTCCCTTCCTTTCCTTTATTTCTTTTTTCCTTTTAATCCTCTCTTTGGGATCAAGGAGTTGGTTTTCTATGGGGCCGTTTCCTCCCCAGTATAATACTTCCTCTTAATCTCCCCTCTCTTTATCTCCACTTGTTTCCCTGTTGAATTTCATCTATCTATCTATCTATCTATCTATCTATCTATCTATCTATCTATCTATCTATCTATCTATCTATCTATCATCTACTGATTGATCCACAATACACATACATATGTATATATATGTGTGTATTTACACATACACACTTATATGTGTTGGTTTGCATTTTATTTTAAAATTTGTTCTCAATTACATGTAAACAAAAATGTTAAGAATAATTTTAAAAATTTGAGTTGCATATTCTCTTCCTCCCTCCCCTCCTTACCTCCTTGAGAAGGCAAGCAATTTGATATCGATTTTACATGTGCAGTCATACAAAACATTTCCTTGTTATTATTTCCATAGTATTAGCCATGTTGTAGAAAAAAACACAAAATAAAACAAAAACCAAGAATAATAAAGGAAGTTTTAAAAGTGTGCTTTAATTTGCATCTGGAGTCCACTGGTTCTTACTATTTTGAGGCCAGAATAGCCTTTTTCATCATGTGCTTCAGAATTATCTTGGATCATTCTATTACCAAGAGTAACTGAGTTTCATATACCGTATTTGGTTGTGTATGTTTGTATGTGTTCAACTCTCCTTTGTCTATTTCAGATAAAAATAAAGATCATCTGATGCTCACTCCCACCTCTTCTTTCATGTTTATATCCTTTTTGCACATGTCCCAAGTATGAGAAAGAGCAAATTTCATTTTCTTCTTCCTCTGTGCTTTTCTTTTCCTCCTCCTAAAACTCTTTGAATAGAAACCATCACTCAGAAGGCCCTCTTTTTTTCTTTATTTCCCTCAACATCATTTGAATAAATCTCTCCCCTATTAAAACCTTAGCATTGCATTATCACATAGCCCCTTCCAATCTGCTCACAAATTTACCTTTCTGGAATTTCCCTTGACTCTTTATAAATCAAAGCCTACTCAGCTCTACTTTTTTTTCTTGTGGGGCAATGAGGGTTAAGTAACTTGCCCAGGGTGGCACAGCTAGTAAGCATCAAGTGTCTGAGGCCGGATTTGAACTCAAGTCTTCCTGAATCCAGGGCCCATGCTTTATCTACTGGGCCACTTAGTTGCCCCCCTCAGCTCTACTCTTTTCATCAGAAATGCATGCTGGTACCTTATTCCATTAAAGCCTCATCTTCCCTACTATAGGGCTATACTCAGTCTTGCAAGGTAAATTATTTTTGTTTGAAATCCCTTATGTTTTGCATTTTGCAATCTTGTATTCCAAGACCTTCTTTGATTTATAGTAGAAGCTGCCAAATCTTATGTGATCCTTACTATGGATCCATGATACTTAAACTACTTTCTGAATGATTGAAATATAACTTTCTTGGACCAGTTAGCTCTGGATTTTAGCTATACCATTCCTAGGACAATTCCTTTTGGAATTTCTTTAAGGAATAATCAGTGAGTTCTAACTTTACTTTTTCTTCTTATTCTCATAGATTTGGGCAACTTTCATTCATGATTTCTTGAAATATAGTACCAGATTTTTTTTTATTGTGGTTTTTAGAGAGTGATTCTTACAGTGATTATTATTCTTATTAGACTATGATTCTGAAATTATCTCTCCCTGACCTGCATTTCAGTTCAATTGTTTTTAGTATCAGATTTCTTACATTTTCATATTTTTTTCAATCTTTTGATTGTTCTTATATTTTTTCCTGCCTCATGGAGTCATTGATTTCTGTTTTGTCTGTTATAATTTTTAGGAATTCGGTTAGTTGGGTGAGACTGAACTACTTTTTTTCTAAGATACTTATTCTCTTTCTATTTATTTCTCAAGAGCTTTCATTTTACTAAAGAAACCTTGTTATTCTGAGTATATAATTCTTGTGGAAATCCATTATTTCCTTTAAGTATCTGCTTATGATCAATGAATCAAACATTTATTGAGCATCTACTATGTGCCAGTTACTGAGCTAAGCTCTTGCAGTTTTTACTGCTATTCCTTCTAGGCTGGATTTCTGGGCTGCTGTCGATCTAAAATAATTTTCATAGTTGATATCTTTGGATTATTCATTCTTCTAGTCCATGGGAGTTATTCCAGTGGTCTTTGGAATCATCTATCACTTTCATACTTTCCTGGTCAGAAAAGGGAGAAGCAGTAGTTTAAGCTCCTGTAAATTTAGCATCACAGATATTTTCCCAGAATGCTTTGTAGTGGCTGCCCTTTACTGTACTAGCTTTAGATATAACCTTGCTATCTACCAAGGGTGATTCCACAGGTGCCTGGGTCACATGATTTGTCAGAACTTCATGGCATCCTTTATAATTTTAGTGCTTGAGTGAAAGCCAAGATATGCTTCCCTATCCACTTATATAGAGAAGTATTATTGCTAGTCTGCCCATTTTAAACCAGATACTTAAAGATCTTTATTTAAGGTGTAAAATCAACTTCTTAGCATCCTCATCTTTAAAATGGGAAAAATACTGTTGACATCTAAAGGAAGTTAATTTATTAAAACCTGGAAAACATTTTAAAGATGAAATGCAACATTGTCTTTAGGCTGTCAGAGTAACAAGAAATTGTCATTCAGGATCTGAACCTGCTTTTGTTTATCTCTTTTATAATTGTGGCTTCTTTTGAAATGCTTTTACAAAATTCAGCTGTGAAAGAAGAAAGTACTCTTCTTTAACGTTTCTCCCCCCCCCCCCCGAAAAACAGTGTTGTTTTAAAGACATAAATTAGCTACATACTTTTTTTTCCAGGGCAATGAGGGTTAAATGACTTGCCCAGGGTCACACAACCAATAAGTATCAAGTGTCTGAGGTCGGATTTAAACTCAGGTCCTCCTAAATCCAGGCCCTGTGCTTTATCCACTGCACCACCTAGCTGCCCCCTAGCCACATACTTTAAAATTCTTTTTTTGATCTATGATTCCACTGGGGTGGGAACTAAGTCCTTGGGACTATTTTTTTTTCTCAGAAGGTTGCCTGGGGCACTCAGTGACTTTCCCTGTGTTCACACAGCTAGTCTGTGGCATAATTGGAGCTTGGCTCAAGCTCTTCCTGACTCTTAAGGCTAGCCCCCTATGACCTGCTGCTTCTCATGAACAACATGATGACTATAAGTTTCTAGATACTTATGTTTCACAGGGTTGTTTTAAGGAGAGCACTTTGTAAATCTCAAAGGGGTATAGGAAGCACAAGATATGGTATTATTACTGAGCCGCTTCTCCCCTTACCTCCCTCTACTTCCCCCTCCAGCTTTTGTTTCTGTGTGTGTGTGTGTGTGTGTGTGTGTGTGTGTGTGTCTTCTCCCACTAGACTGCCAGCTCCTTAAGTACAGAGATTGTCTTTCTTTTTCCTCTGTGTTTCCCCCAGGACTTAGCACAGTGCCTGGCACATAGAAGGCACTATAGAAATGCTTATTCCCTTTCCTTCTCCCCATGCCTTACTCCTGGCCTTGAGAACATTCACGTGTATGTTGTTTACTTTGTTTCTGATGAAGAGTAAGGATTTCCTGCTTCTGTTCAGTAAGAAGGGGACCATGACTCATAGGTGGGAGGCAGCTGAGTACCAGCATCGTGAGAATGGGTGGGTAGTGGATGTAGACAGTTTTTGAAACTGAGTAATCACAAGTGGTGACACCATAGGGTGTGGCTAGACAAAGGACACTGCCTCAAAGCCAGGAAATTGCAAGTGGGCCAGCAAACTTCCCCGGGGCTCGTCTCAAGGATAGGCTGAGGTAGCATCATAAGCTGGAGAAAGATCTGAGGAGGTGGGATGGGCAGAATGGGATGTGGTTCATACACTGGGGTCAAGAAGAGAAACAGAAGAAGTAGAAGCTGCCAGTAGGGCATGAGACAGCAGCTGCCATTCATCCATTCACCCAAGAAGTATTTATCAACTACTGCTGTGTTCCAGGCCTTTTTATTCTCTCTAGGAGCTAGACATACAAAGAAAATGAAATAGTCCTGAAAAGAATAATTTCTAAGGTAAATATTCAGATATTTTTTAGCAAATATTTATAGCAAACATTCATATATCTTGCACATATACAATTTAAAAGCCTATAGGGGGCAGTGAAGGTGGCACAGTAGGTAAAGCACTGGCCCTGGATTCAGGAGGACCTGAGTTCAAATCTGGCCTCAGACACTTGACACTTACTAGCTGTGTGACCCTGGGCAAGTCATAACCCTCATTGCCCTGCCCCCTCCAAAAAACCCAAATTTATAAAGCATTTCATATACTTAGCTCCTTTGGCCTGCATAACAACCCTTTGAATTAGGTAATACTGGTATGATTGTTCCTAATTTCCCATTATCACATAGCTTCCTAGAATCAGAGGTAGGATTCAAACCCAGGTCCTCCTGATGACCAGCCTGGCAATATACCCACTGCTGTCTGTAGAAGCAAACACAAAATTCTCTTCTTGGCATTCAAATCCTCTCCTAACCTAGCCCCCTCCTCCCTTTCCAGTCTTCTTATACCCTGACATGTTTTCTTCCATCCAATGACAAGACCTTCTGGCTGTTTGCAAACAAGGTGCTCCATCTTTTGGCTCTAATAATTCCCTCTGGCTGTCCCCCATGCCTGGAACACCTTTTCTCCTGTGCTCCAACTATTGACCTCTTGGGCTTCCTTCAAGTCTCAACCAAGATCCCCCTTTCTACAGAAAGCCTTCCTCAAGCTCTCTTAATTCTAGTACATTGCTTCTTAATTATTTCCTATTAATCTTGTATACAATTTTTTTCTGTTTTTATTGATTCATATGTTGTCTCCTCTGTTAGATTATAAACTCCTTGAGGGGAGGGACTATTTTTGACCTTTATTTATATCCCCAGCATTTAGCATAATGCCTGGCACATAGTAGGTGCTTAATAAATGTTTCCTGAATTGAATTGAATTGAATGTCATGCTGGGATGGCTCCGTGAGGTTTACTGTGTCCATGAGGTTCCACTGCAAAGTGAGGTCTTTTAACTGAGTTAGCTGTGAGTTTATGTAGGTGAAACCATCAATATCTTTGCAAAGTTGGAACCATCATAATGTGGTGGTTAGATGGCAAAGGAATTGGGGGTGAGTGGGGTGTAAGATTGGGCAGATAGGATGAGGGCAGGTTATGAAAGACTTGGAATGTCAAATAGAACTTTATTTTTGAGACTGGAGATTATAGGGAACTACTGGATTTCTTGAATGAGTTGGTGTTGTTGGTGGTGGGGACATGGTCAGATCTGCCCTGCAGGATGAGTAATTTGATAACTGAGTGGAGGATGGATTGGCATGAGGAGAGTCTAGAGGCAGAGAGAAGAACCAAAAACCAATTATAATAAGCTAGACCTGAGGTGATGAGGGCAAGCCTTAGCAGGGTAAGGGGAGAGAAGAGGGTGTATATTAGAGATGTTTTGAAGGTAAAGAGACTGGCAACAGATGGCATATGAGGAGTATTCCTTAATCATTATTTAAATTTTATTTTTTCAAATAACAAAAATCTAACTTCTCTCCTTCCTACTTCCCTCACCCTTGCAATAAAATAAAGGGGAAAAAAGAAAACACAAAACTCTTATAATAAATATTCATAGTAGAGCAAAACAAATTCCTACATCAGCTTAGTCCAAAAATATGTCTGATTTTACACCCTGACTCACTTTGTCAAATTTCCTTAATAATTAGAGTTTTAAAAATATATCTTAATAATTAAAAAAAAATTTTAAATCTGTCTTGCCAAAGATACCTAGGTACTATAAACCAAGTCTTTACTAAAATTACAGTTGTTGGCTCTATGCTGCTCAATGCTCCCTAAGATACTTCCTCTTCTTTTTGAACAATCAGAAAAGAATTGTTCTGAATAATAGCATGAAGAATCACAGTAATATACAACAAGGGTATACTCATAGTTACCCTCATTCCCAGTCATTCAACTCTTTATTTCCCCAATAGGCCCAGCCTCTGCTTGTGAGCCAGGAATGACAGAAACACATCTGTCTTCTCTGTTGTTGTTGTTTGGAAAAACCAATGTTAATATTATGATGGGGCGAGGGCATCTAAAATGATGCATGAGATCCCAAACTGGAAGTGAAGTACAACATTTTTCTAACTTGTGCTCAGTGAATGGAACCAGCACCCAGGCTGAGTCTATTAGGACAGCCCAGAGAATGGGGACAGCTCCTTTGTGCTCAAAGGCAGTTTTTGTGGTCCTTGCTGGACCAGAAAAATGGAGGTCTAATAGTAATTCCCATGATGGATCCTTTCCGTGATGCCATTTGACATCTCTGCACTGGGGTGTATCACTTTTCTTTCTGATGGACTCCCTAAGAGATACAACCAGCCCAATCAAGCAACTAAGTGACTGTGTGATTACCTGACCCTACTGGAGACCTCCCAGCATGCACCTGTGTGTGCTTTCAGACCTGAATTCCTATATGAGATTGCTATTTGGAATAGAAAATGGGGCCCAAGGTACAGTAGAAAACAAAATCCTTTCTTTGCCATTTACTGGCTAGGTGGTACAGTAGATATAGCACGGGAACCAGAGTCAGGAAGACTTGGGTTCAAATCTTAACTAGATATTTAACTAGATGTGTGACCCTGGGCAAGTCACTTATTCTTTCTTTGACTCAGTTTCCTCCTCTGTAAAGTGGGGGTAATAATGACAGCAACTACCTCCTAGAGTCATGAGGAGCAAATGAAATGGTTCTTGTAAAGTGCTTTGCAAACCTTAAGGTATTATATAAATGTTAGCTATTATTATCAGCTGCTTGACATTGGGTAAGTAATTAATCTGTGTGGATTTTGGTGTCTTCATCTGTAAAATGAGAGTTGGACTTGGAAGATTTCTAGGGTTCCTTCTATCTCTGTATCTGTGATCCTATGATTCAGAAGCTGGTTACCCAGGCCTTGTACCCCCTGTGCCTCCGTTGAATGCTTGGCTTTTGGACCTTTCATGATATGTGAGCCTTCTAGCCTAGGTGGTGGAGCCATAGAATTAAAACATGAAACTTTGAGTTGGTAAGTTCTGCTCTAGGTTGAAAATCCTGCCGTGAGTTTGATTTTCTCCTTCTTCTCCTATCTCTCTGTCAGTGATCAATGAGAAGAACAAAGGAGAAAGATGGAGGATTATTATTACTTCTATTAATTAATAATAATAATAATAATAATAAGTACTTTGAAAAATAATGATAACTGACATTTATTCAATGCTTTAAAGTTTTCCAAGCACTTTACATTTGTTACATATGATCCTCAAAACAATCCTTTGTGGTAGGTGCTATTATTATTCTCATTTTACAGCTAAGGAAACTGAGGCTTGGAGATATTAAATGACTTGCCCAATCTCTCATTTGTTAAGTTTCTGGGACAAAATTCAAGCACAGGTCTTCTTCCTGTCTCCCAATTTATCACTCAGTCCACATCACCTACATGCTGCTGGATTGACCTAGCCCATTAATATTACAGTCTTGTCCTTTCTTACCTTAAAGTGCCTTTGCTTTTAACCTCAGCAGAAATACTTTCCTGCCTTCCCCCCACCCCTACCCCCCATTCAAATCCCACTCAACCTTGGTGTAGAGTTCTTCACTGCCCTCCCCATTCCTCAGGCGCCTCCTCCAAACTCTTAAAGCCCTTAAAGTTTCTACCCCTTATTTGACATTGAGCATTCTGGAGAAGGAAATAGCAAACCACTGCAGTATCTCTGCCAAGAAAACCTCAAATGAGGTCATGAAAGTGATATGTGACTGAAAAAAAACTGAGTCAAACAATTTCATTTATTTTGATTTTCTCTCTACCTAGATTGTAAGCTCCTAGAGAGCAGGCCTCGTGACTAATATTTCCTGTTGTCTCTTACAGTACCTTGCATATAACCAGTGCTCACTGGTTGAGCTGTCTCATCTAGAGCTGGCCCCAAGTTAATATCTGGGGAAGAAAAAAGAAGAGGGAAGTGAATGGTAGGATGTGGTAAAGATGGTGAAATCAATGGACCTCTTCAGAGAAAATGTTTTTAAATGCGTAAAATAAATCCATAATAAACCAATTATGTATATTTCTATATACATATATATATATTAAACACAAATATATAGATATCTATTTATCTAAATAGGTAGATAGATATAAAAGGATATTTATAAATCATCTAATTCAGTGGTTCTAAATCAGGGGCACAAAATAATTTAAGAACCACTGAACTTGATGCTTTCTAAGTTTTTTTCCTGCTCTAAATACCATTATTTTATAATTAGACCAAAGATTTTCTCTGTCCTTTGCTCACTCCTGAGGTGTTATGAGGGGGCTGTGGCAGGTGGCTGTGGTAAAAATTATTTGTGGTAAAGATTAATATTCTCATTTTTAGCTAATTCATTTGGGAGGGGCCACACCTGGCCCACCCCGAGATTACGTATGCTACTGAGCTCAGAAAGGCAGCTTTTGAAGGACCTCCCCTTTTGGGGGAGAAGAGATTGAACGCCCCCTGAAGGGAGGCAGGCTGCTTCAGGAATGCTAAGCATCTTCCAGAACTCGGTCTTTTTCCTTCTGGGCCCTTGTGCTGGCAGCATGTGTTCATGTGCTGTCTTGGGCGACTGCTGTTCTGGTGGCATGTGTTCATGCTCTGTCTTGGTGTGGTGACTGCTGACCGGGTGGCGTGTGCTGGTTCTTGGTCTGGCGGGTTGTTCAGGTGTTTGGTGAGTTAATGACAGAAAACCCTAAATTCCTTTGAATTAGCTTAATAGAAAATGGTTTGAGGATTACATAGGTTAAATTTAGAGTTAAGAGCATTTATCTGTATTTCTATTTTCCTATTTCCTTATCTTTGATTCTTATTAGTTTCACCTTTGTTGTTTAATTAATTCCCAAGTAATAAAATCTGAACCTTTTGTGAACTAAAGTGTAGAGGCTCCTTTCTTATTGGCCTGGGAGAAATATCTAAAAAGGGAAGTTCAGAGGAGAGGGTTGAAACCTAAAAGGTCCCTCATATTTCCTGGACCCCAATATTAAGGCGAGTCACCCAAATAATGCTCCGTATGCTCCACCCAAATAATGGCCCTCACATGGCAGAAATGCTAGGACAGTGGAAGAGTCAGCAATCCCTTGTCACTGTTGTTGATCCACATGGGTAACCTGTTCACCCTGAGTCACCAATAGGGCTAAGAATGAGTTTTTGTTATCATTTGACTTTTGGGTAAGCTATCCATTGGTTTTCTTTGTCAGAATCTCTTCCCAGAACCACCCTTTCTAGATTCTGGGCTTGGTTTTTTATCAACCTTGGTTTGAAAGAAAGATCCTTCCCAAAGCTGACATTGTTGGTGGGGACTTCTAAGATTTTCTAAATAATAGATTTAGGACTTGAAGGGACCTCAGTTGATTGATGTATTGGTTGATTGACAACCTTTGATCTAAGCCAGTCATTTTACAGATGAAGAAACTGAAATCACAGAAGTCAAGTAACTTGTCCAAGGTCACATAGTTTGTGAAGAACAGAGTCAAAAATTGAAGGTCACTTCCAGGGCTCTTTTCTAGTGCCACACCTTGTTGTTTATTTTCAGGGGCATGTGGCCACTTTGAAAATACTGGATGTCCAAAAAGTCTTAGTGCAGTATTAAGCTTTAAGCTACCCTTGCCATTTTCCTACTGGCAAAAACCAAACCAAACCAAACCAAACCAAAAACCTGCTTTAGAAACTAGACCAGACACCTCTGTTAAGTGCCTTCTGTCCTTAAGAAGAGATAATGGGTCATTCTACATGTAGACCTCACTCTATGTAATTTATGGAGTCCCAAAATAAATCTTTGTAATTTGAAAACAATTTTCCAATTGATTCCCATTATCATTGCATTTTCCTTCATTTCTTCATTATTGGTTGATCTTTAATCAACATCAGTCTTAACACTTAGATTTAAAATTTTTCTCTGCTCCCTCCCCCCATTTTTTGTCACATAGTTCCTGAGCCATTACTACAAGCTTAATTGTCCCCCGGGGAACTGTTATTTAAAAGGACCACTCAGGAAACTCTTTTGCAGACTCTTTTTTGGTGAAGTGTTAATTTATTTTTGCAATGGGTTTTCTTAAATTAGAAATCATTCACGTATCATTTAATATTGAATGAAATAAAATCAAGTAAAAATATTTATTGATCTCTTATCATGTGCAAACTTTGAATCCTGAGGAGCCATATTACTATTCCTATTACACAGTAGATGTTTCATTTTTACACATTCTTCATATGCAATGAAAAATGTTCATAGAAGTCCTCACTGTAGGGGCTGCCCTCTATACACTCCACATCTACAACACTTGGCAACACATACACAAATGATATGTCTGATCTGGAAAGACCACTGGACTGGGAGATGGGAGAACTGTATTTTAGGTACAGTAATGAAACATACTAGCTGTGTGATCTAGAAGAAATCTGGACCTTCCCTTTTCTGGACTTGCTCCTTTATCTATGAAATGTAGAAATTGAAAGAAACAGTCTATAAGACTCCTTCCTGCTCTGAAATTGGATTCCCTTAGGCTGACTGCCATTTTGATGGAATGGGTGGATAATAAACCCATTGCCCCAATGATCTATTTATTCTGGTGACTAGACTCTTTTCAGTTTCCTTCTCCTAATGAGAAGGGAGGCCTCTACCTCCTTAATGGTCTTCTACCCTTTGTTTGAAGGGAGTGCCTCCTCCCAGGAAATTTTTGCATAGAATCTCAACTTCCAATGATAGAATATCATCTGTAACCTTTCTGCGTTGCCCCTATCATTTATTCTCTCAGCATTCCTGTGCATAACCTCTACTTTTTAAGTAATAGAGACATCTATCATTAAAATGTAGGGATGGATAATGAGCAGCCATTTAAATGGCACTAAACCCTCCATTTTCAGATCTAAGAACTCATTACATTTGCCGGTTATTAAACACATCTCATAACAATATTTTAATATGATTAAAGGGACCGCTTCTCTTCCCCCAAGAGTGCTGGAGAACAACCAAGCCTGAATGATAAATAACATGAGGAAGAATAGAGCAAGGAAAATTTGGGTTTTCTTTTGCTTTGAGAGCTTGTGTCTCATGGACCATGTGACTATATCAAAATGCGTTATACCTCACCAAAGCAACCCTTTACTGCTGGGAGGGGAAAGAGAGAATTAGAATGAAATGAAGAAACAATGGGCATTTGCAGCTTCTTTAGAGGAAGAGGAGAAACATGGCTTGGAGTAAGAGCTGGTCCCAGATAAAACTGTGAAGTGGGTATTGGTGGTCTCCCCTTCCATTTTATGCTACTATTGCCTTTGGTTCCTACTCTCCAGAATAAAAGAGATATTCCTTCATTCTGTGTACTTTGATAGGTTTCTCAGTGTGGGCTTGCTGGCTCTCCCCAAGATGTATCCCATGTTCTACATACATCTATCACTTCTCTTTTTCAGGCATCAACACTTATTTTCCACTGTTTTGTTCCCTCAGAGTTCTCTCTTCTTTTCAAAGTCATAGCCAATGAACTGATTCATATGAAAGTGCTGGTAGATTATAATAGCCTAATATGCCATCCCTCCTAGGGGTATTTGCATTTTAATAAGGAGACAGAAGTGTCATAACTCTATAATATAGGAGTATGTTTTCATTTTATAGGAATGGGTTTCCAATGGTGGGATTTTATATAGTATGGTAGGGCCCATGGAGGAGATATTTAGGACTCCCTTAGTTATTCCACATAAGGGAATGTCTACTATTTATACATAAAGATTGCTCTGGTTGAGATTTAGGCAAAATGGTCATATTTCTGATCAGACAATGCAAAATTAAGACTTAAAAGGAAGTCATATCATGGGATAATAATGAAAATAGTAGCATTTTCATAGAGCTTTAAGATTTGTAAAGCATTATACAAATATGATCTCATTTGATCCTCACAACAATCTTGGGATATAGGTGCTATTATTATCCCCATTTTATAGATGAGGAAACTGAAACTGGCAAAGGTTAAGTGACTTGCCCAGAAACACACATTTAAGAACTATCTGAGGCTGGATTTGAACTCGAGTCTTCCAGACTCAAAGTCTCTAGTGTTCAATCCTCTCTGCCACCTAGCTGCCTTTGGCATCACTGAATCTTAAACCTGAAGTAATCTAAAAAGCCATCTAGTTAATTCTTTCATCCAAAGTAGGGATTCCCTCCATAGAATCCTTAGTATAAAGGTTCTCAGCTTTGTCTGAGCATTTCCAGTGACATTTTCCCAAGACATCTAATTTCATTTATGAACATTTTTAATAGTTATTAAGTTCTTCATGATATTAAACTGAAATCTGCTTATGACTTACAGCTATTGATCCTTTCTCTAGCCTATGGAGCTACTAATCTAATTATTACTTCATGTAACAGCCCTTCAAATAGTTGAATACAACAAGATCTTCTTTCAAAAATCTTCTCTTTTCCAGGCTAAACATTTCCAGTTTTTTCAATCATTATTCCTATGGCATGATTTCCATAATCTTCATCATTTGGGATCCCTGTTTATAGATATATTCTAACTTGTTAATAGTTTCATTTTTCTCCCTTCCTTCCTTCCCTCCTTCCTTCCTTCCTTCCTTCCTTCCTTCCTTCCTTCCTTCCTTCCTTCCTTCCTTCCTTCCTTCCTTCCTTCCTTCCTTCCTTCCTTCCTTCCTTCCTTCCTTCCTTCCTTCCTTCCATTCTGTTTTCTTATGACCCTCAACGTTCAGCCTTCAGAGACTTCCCCTCTTAATAGAGGCCCAGGACTAAACATAACATTCCAGATATGATCTTACCAGGGCAGCATCTATTGGAATAACTATCTTGCCTGATCTGGACATTATACTCCTACTAACACAGCCTAAATTTAGATTGTTTAGCAACCACATCACACTACTGTCTCATATTCAGTTTGTTTATAGTTAGTCTCCTTCCCTACTTATCATTTCCATGGACTTAGCAAACCCACTTCATATACTCTTCTCCATGTGAACCTAAATGCAGGACCTGAGATTTCTTACTGTTAAATTTCATTTTGAAACCTTTTGGAACCTTGTTTCATCTAAGGGAGTTCAGATCTAGTGATTGCTATGCCATCATTTTATAGATAAAAATCCTGCGACCCAGGTCCTGATGTTAAATGGTTATCTGAGAGAATGACATGAGTCCCAAATCAACTTTCTCTAAAATTCATTTGTAAGGCATTACTGAACAATCAGCATCCAAAGCAGAGTGACATCAGGGTAGGATGCCCAAATACACGGAACTGGCCCTCAAGGAGACAAATGCAGATAGGACATCTAGAAGAAAAATCATAGAAATAGAATGGAATGGACATTAAGTAAATGGTTTTCCCCTATGGCATGCTGGGACAAGATGAGTGAAGTTTGCTTTACTCTCCTGTCTGAATACCCATTTATATCATTGTCCTTCATAGTCAGAGATGCTGCCTCTGCTGCTGATGTTACCATTTCCTGGGCCAAGATGCCCATTTAGCGTGTACTTAGAGTGCATCTTTGCTGTGGCTGCTAACATGGAGGGGGCTGGATGAGGTCTCATATTACAAGCCACACTACCAAGTACTTTGATTATTCTGGGAGAGAGTTCTGAAAAGCAAACCAGATGAGAACATCCTCAAAGTCAATGGCAGGCAGTTGAGATAGTAACACTAAAGACAATCCCCCCCCCAAAAAAAACACCCTCAGTTTCTCAAATTATTTATTTTTGCCTTTGATTTTAGTCCAAAGAGCTTTGTCTCACAGCATTTAAAGTTACCTCAACTGCATACTTCTTTTTAGTTTGGATTGTTTCAAAGGTATTAATTGAATGAGGATACAAATATTTATCAAGAAATAGGCATAGTGGGGGGCAGCTAGGTGTTGCAGTGGATAAAGCACTAGCCCTGGATTTGAGGACCTGAGTTCAAATCTGACCTCAGATACTTGACGCTTACTAGTTGTGTGACCCTGGACAAGTCACAACCCTCATTGCCCCACCAAAAGAAAGAAAGAAAGAAAGAAAGAAAGAAAGAAAGAAAGAAAGAAAGAAAGAAAGAAAGAAAGAAAGACCTGAATTCAAATCTGGCCTCAGATACTTGACGCTTACTAGTTGTGTGACCCTGGACAAGTCACAACCCTCACTGCCCCACCAAAAGAAAGAAAGAAAGAAAGAAAGAAAGAAAGAAAGAAAGAAAGAAAGAAAGAAAGAGGCATGGTGGAAAGTGTATATATGGCTTTGGGATAGAAGATCTGGGGTTAAGTCTAAGTTCTTTTACTTACTAGCAATATAACCATAACTCATTCAACCTTTCTAAGCCTCAGTTTATTTATCTATAAAATGGGGCCAATATTAGTTAAAATGTTTCCCTTATGAGATTTTGAGGAAAGTGCTTTGTAAAGCTTAAAGTACTCTCTTTGATAGAAATAGGGGTAAATCATAATAAGGATAATGATAATGGCAATGGCAATGCTTTTCTATCATACTTAAGGACCCAGGGATTTAGACAGACTTGAATACGTTTTATCAGACAAGGTAAGAGTCATATTAAAAAAATAAAACCTCCTAAGTAGGTTGGGTCATCATGGTAGAAAAAGAATGGGACTTCCAATATTTGGGGGTATATGGGCCAGCCAGCCACCACAGTGGAACAGGCCAAGAAAGCATATAAAATGGACAGTAGAAATGAACAGGCACCCAATTAGAAAGGGATATGACAAGGTACAAGCAGGAAATGTATCAGCGATTTATCACAATCTACCCTGAGTTGACAATTTGATTAAAGGACCCAACGTGTCAGCAGTTGGAGGTAGGCCACTGTGAAAGGAAACCTGCTAAATGACCCCGAAATACTCCCCATCTAACATGAGGCGGCAAAGGAGCAGAGATTTTAGCAGACATCCAAAAAGAGACCCCTGCAGCTGCTGAGTCAGAAGCGGTAGCACTCGCCCTGGGGCTGACGAGAGAAGAAGAAGAAAGGGCCTGGCGGCAGTGTCTGGTAATGAAAGAAAACATTCCATATAAAGGAAAACCAGTTAAACTCTTCCATGACCCTGTTTAAGGACACTTACCCTACACGAGGACATAGTCTCTCAAAGGCTTAAATGCCTTTAAAAAAGATGCTCTTCAAGTAACCTGGTTGTACTTCAATACTTCTTGAAGGATCCTGAGGTAGAAGGGAAAGAATATTGACTTTGGAGTCAGTCATTGAGGTTTGAGTCTTGGTTTTGCCATGTATTAGCTGTGTGACTTTAGGCTAGTCACTTCCCTTCCCATGGTAGATAGAGCTCTGGATCTTGACTCAGGAAGCCCTGAGTTAAAATCCCATCTGAGACACTATATGCAACAAAGGGCAAATCTCTCAATGTCTATGTGCCTCAGTTTCTTCATCTGTAAAATCAAGATATTAATAGTATCTACATAGGGGGCAGCTAGGTGGTTCAGTGGATAAAGCACCAGCCCTGGATTCAGGAGGACCTGAGTTCAAATCCAGACTCAGACACGTGACACTTACTAGCTGAGTGACCCTGGGCAAGTCACTTAACCCTCATTGCCCCACCCCCAAAAATGTAATTAGGAAATATTTAACAAAAAAAAAAAAGAAAATACAGTAGAGCATAATGTTAGATAAACTAAAATGATGTGGTTTTCTAAGTCACTATGTGTCCTGCAGGGATCCTTATGTAAGGTATAGTAGCCCCATTTCTGCCATCACCTTAAAGTACTATATAAGTAGCTGTATGTCTGTGTCTATGTCTCTTCCTTTCCCTTTCCCCTCTTTCTTCCCTCTCTTTTTCTCTCCCCTCTCTCTTTCTCTTCCTCCCTCTATCTGTTATCTACCTATCATCTATTTATTCTTATTGTACTCTGGGCCTCAGTTTCTTCATCTGTAAAATGAGGTATATGGACCAGATGATGTATTGATTCTGTTCCAGGTTTCATACTCATGTTTCTGTGATTTCAACAGTGTCAGTTTTCCTTTCATCTACTCAAAGTGAAACCTCTTTGTTCCTCAGCAGATGGTCCCATGAGGTGCTATGGCTAAAAATCATCACCTGAGAGCTGAACCTCAGGTGATGAGTCACTTATCAGGTCATAGACATAGATATACATATGTGTGGATGCATACATACATATATATATAATACACACATATATACATATGCATATATGAACACAAATGAAGAGAGAAAGAGAGGAAGAAAGAGAGACAGGAGAGAAGGCAGAAGAGAGAGACAGACAAAGTCTTTTATTTGACCTGTATTTGATGCCTTTTCCACTTGGTAAGCCTGACCAGAGACTATCTTCTGCTGACATAATGTTCAGAAACCCAGGTTACTCTAGAATATCAGACCTATAATTGATAAAATATGCACTTTATTGCCTATATAGCAATAATGAAACAATGTGATGATATAATCATATAAAGGTGAACAAAGCAATTGGATAAATTTTGAGTTTGCATAGAATGGAGAGGTCTAGGAGACAGAAAAATCTGAATCTAACCAAAGGGAAAACTGATCAAGCAAATTAAACCACAGAGTGTCTAAATTGATTAATCCCATTTATACTGAATGGCTTTAGTGGAGATAAATGGATGGAAATAACTGATGCATGCAGACAAAAATTCATTGTGTAGGCCAAGCAACTGCAAAGACATTAAAGAAAAATCCAGGGTAACAAAAGTCAAGAGATAAACTTCCAAAATAATCAAAAGAAGTCTTATTGGTATTTCCAATCCCGAAATATTCAGGGTGGGGAGGATGTATCTTTCAGTAAATTAGTGTGAGAATTTGAGGTAAAACCCCAAATGTCATTTTATTGAAGTAAAACAACTTTGAAAACCTCACATGTCAAACTACATTCATCTCAGCACGTTACTTTGCACGTCTATATCTTACAGATTCATAACAATTTAGAAATTGAAGATTTAACCATTATCTGCATGTAGATGACTCCACAATTTGTACATCTAGCCCTACTCTTTCTCCTAAGCTCCACTAATGCATCACCAACTGCCTGTTGGACAGCTAGAATAAACATATATGTTAGGAAGAATGTTCAGATCAACCATTGGTTCACATTTTACTGCTTTTCTTTTATAAGTTAAATTTTAGGGTTTTTTAATTAAAAGAAATCTGTTTTCTCTTTCTACTACCTCCCCCACTTTTTTTGGGGGGGGGAGAAAAATAAATTACTTGTAACAAATAAGCACAATCAAGTAAAACACATTTCTTCATTGGCCATGTTCAAAGCATTTTTTCATTCTACATCCTGGATCCATCACCACTCTTACAGGAGGTGGCTAGAGCACTTCATCATCAGTCCTCTCGAATCATTTGTCAATGCATTGATTAGAACACTCATAGCTCTCAGCTTTTTTACATTATCATTGTTGTCACATAAATTGTTCCACTGGCTTTGCTCATTTCATTTTTCGTTGGTTTATAGAAGCTTTCAAAATTATTTCTATAACATCTATGTCATAATATAAATTGTTCTTCTGAGTCTGCTCACTTTACTTTGCATCAATTTATGCAAGTTTTTCCATATCTCTTTAAAATCATCCATTTCTTCATTTCTTCTGTTGTAGTAATAGTACTCCATCACATTCAAATACCATAATTTGTTCACTCATTCCTGAATTGGTGGACATCTCTTTAGACTTTAGTTTTTTGTCACTACAAAAAAGAGCCTCTACAATTATTTTTGTGTAAATAGAATCTCTTCTTTCTTTGATCTTTTTTTTTTGGGTATAGGACTAGCAGTGGGATATCTGGATCAAAGGGCATTAGTATTAATAATTAATGACATAACTTTTATATAGACTTGCCTTGTGGATGAGTTCCCCCAAATTATCAAGCTTTAAGCATTTTTATTGGTTTATGGTTTAGTAGTTTTTTCCTTATTAAGTGTCAGGAAATATCACCAAGCCTTGAAGAAATAATGTGTTTATTTGATCTATAGGTTCCACTTAAATTTTTTTGGGGGTAGAAATACTTACCCTGATTACAGCTTGGTTTCAAATGAAACCTCATTTCACATTAGTCCAAATCTGAGTTTATTGCCCAGATCTCTAACATTGTTCCTTTAATTTCTAAACGCATTTTGCAGATCTGAACCAAATTTTCCCTAGCTCTTTAAAAAAATGCAATATACAGAAATTCCATTTGGGGAAATTTATAAAAACAGTTGGATATAAGGAACCTGTCATTTTGCTGACAAACTTTTGAGGTCCTTTGACCTTTGATTTTATTAGTATTAGATTGTCATTTGAATTGTCACATAGCATAGGGAGGTAGAGCTAGGTCTGGAGTTGGGAGATCTAGGCTTTTCGGTTTTGACTTAGGTTCTACATTTACTAGCTAGATGACCCTAGGCAAGTCACTTCACTCTTCTTATCAGTAATAATAACTAGTTTTTAGAGGTAGCTAAGTGGCCCAGTGGATAGAACACTGTACCTAGATTCAAGAAGACTGTTCAAATCCAACCTCAGACATTTACTAGTTGTGTGACTCTGGGCAAGTCTCTGTTTGCCTCAGTTTCCTCATGAGATAATATTGTTAATGACTATTTCCAAGGGTCATTGTGAGGTTAACGTGACATAGTATTTGTACAGAGTGGACCAAAAGTCATGAGGGGGGTTTCAGTATTTAATAATTGCTTTATTTTTTATTTATAATACCATAGTAAACAGTATATATAGGAAATTAATTTACATTTCGTGTGAAAAATCAAATCTCATAAATGGTGAAAAATAAAGAAAAATAATTTTCAAAAAGTTATTAAAACATCATGACTTTTGGCCCACCCTGTACAATGCTTTCTTTGCAAACCATAAAATGCTTTATAAATGCTAGATGTTATCTGTTAAAATTGGGAGTATAATAATTGCACTAGGGCAATTGAACTAGACCTAACAGGGACTTTAGTGGTTATCTAGTTCAATAACCTGATTTGTCAGATGAAGAAACTGAGGCAAGAAGGGTTAAAAATTGGCCGTGATCACAAAATTGGGTACTATATGACAGAGCTGGGATTTAGACCCAGTTTCTCTTACTCTAAATCACATATTCCTTCTAGTTTACCACACCACCTACTTCAAACAGATCTTGAGAGAAGGGAGATTTGGGATTCTTACAGTACTATGCAAGTACTGTATATCCTATAATAAAATATTTTATTTTTTACTGTCTTTTTAGTATCTCCTTTCTATCCAAATAAACGGATTCATTTATAAAAACCTATTCCCTCTACTGATAGCCCCCAACCCCCCCAAAACCCCAAATACCTCAAGGGCTACTCAACAAAGAAAGGTGAAAACTATATTACTTTAAGATGTTGACTAGAAACTATGGGGATCTTGAGTTAATTGTAGTCTCATATTCTCATTCTCATATTCTCTATTTTGTAGTAAATATTTTTAAAAATAAATTTTATTGATATCTTTTGTTTTTATATCATATAAATTTCTCCCAATATCCTTTTCCTCTCCTTCCCCAGAGCCATCTCATATCATAAAGAAAAAGAAAAGATCAACAAAATATATTAATATATCAAAAAAGGTTTGAAACTGTATGTAGTGTTCCATACCTATGGACCTCCCACCTCTGCAGAGGAGTAGGGGGAAGTGTCTTCTCATATATCTTCTTGGGGGCCATGCTTGTTGTTGATAATTCTGCAGCATTCACTTTCAGTTATCTTGTGGTGGCTCTTTCCATTTAATTGTTGTCATCAGTGTGTATATTATCTTTTTGGCTTTTCTTATTTCACTCTATATCAATTCATCTAATTTGTTCCATGCTTAGCACAATAATATTCCATTCCATTCATGTACCATAAGTAGTTTAGTTCTCCAATAAATAGGCACCTACTTTGTTTCAAGATTTTTCTAGCACAAAAAGGACTGTTATAAATATTTTTGTGCTCATATTATCTATTTATTTATTTGAAGTTTTGAGTTCCAAATTCTAACCCTCTCTCATTGCCTCCCTCCCTCCCCTCCCTTTCTTTGAGGTAGCAAGCAACCAGATAACTTTTGTGTATGTCTTATTTTTTGTGTGCATGTCTTATTGATGAGTACCATGGGGTATATTATTAGTAGTTGAATCTCTGGATAAAAGGGAATGAATCTTTTGGACTGTACTTTATTTGCATAATTCCAAATTGTTTTCTGAAATGGTTGTACTGATTGCAATGGTTCTACCTAGAATTCACTAGTGTAACATTCTTCCCATCACCCCACCAACAATCACTATTCCCATCTTTTACCATTTTTACCATTTTTCTAGGCATGAGGTAATACCTTAGGGTTGTTTTGATTTGCATTGCTCTTATTATTAGTGATTTATAACATTCTTTTGAGAACCATTCTTTCATATTATTTGGTAGCTTATCTTTTGGAGAATGGCTTAACCAAGATGCATTAATTTTATTTGTGCAGAAGGTTTTTGGTTTCATAGAGATATTTAGACCTCAGTTAGAGAACTGAATGTTGGTCCTGGGGTCAGGAAGATCTGAGTTCAAATCCAGCCTCAGAAACTTACTAGATGTATGACTTTGGGCAAGTCACTTTACTCCTGTTTGCCTCAGTTTCTTCATCTCTAAAGTGAACTGGAGAAGTAAATGGCAAACTAATCCAGTATCTCTGCCAAGAAAACCCCAAAAGGGGTCATGAAGAGTTGGATACAACTTAAATGACTAAACAACATCTGTAAAAATGGAGATAATATTAGCATTTACCTCCTAGGGTTGTTATGAGGACCAAACAATATACTAGTTGTAAAACACTTGACAGAGTACCTGGCACAGAGTTATGATGATTATTATATCAAAATTACTTTATTTTTTATTGCCTCAATCCCTTGTTTGTTTAAACATTTATCTCCTAGTCATAACTGTAAAAAGCATATGATCTATGTCTCTTCTGATTATTTTGTGGAATGGTCTTTAATTTTAAGATCACATATCCATTGTAAGATGTTGATCTAAGCCTAATATCTGCCAGTAATATTTTAAAATTAATTTTGAGTATTATTATTATTATTATTATTATTATTATTAAGGACTATTATAGCATTTAAGTAAATTTCATTAAAGGAGTCCCAGATTTCTAAATGTAATTTTATCATTTCTTGGGAGTGAATTTCTCCTTCCTACTTCTAAGTCAATAGGAAAAATGGGATGTGGCATGCATGAATTCAACCTACAGGAAATTTGAGGTGAAGACCTTTTATCTTATTGAGAGTTTTCTTACATCCTCTGTAGGAAGTAATTAGCAAACAAACATCACCACATTTGAGAGGTGGAGAAACTGAGGCACTGTGATTGAAAAGTTATCCAAGATCTGAGGGTACAATGATGAAAGAACCAAGAAAAGTAACTTTGATCTCAATGGAATAGAATAGTCTGGGAGTCTGGAATAGGAGAGGGAGTTTGCAAGACAGTGAAATGGGGCAGCTTAATACTGCTAGTAGAGAAGAAAATAAAAAAAAACATAACCAGAACATTGACTTCCTAAAAGATGTCTCTAGTATTAAATTCAAGTAGTAATAAAATCTGCCACTGACCTAGTCCATGCCCTGCAAAAAAAAACCCATGTCCTGTGTGCACTAGACAATCTGGGCACTAATACTGCCTATGCTACTAACTGTCCATGTGGTTTTGGTGAAATATCTTCACTTTGGTGGGACACAGTTTCCTTATTTGTAAAGTTCCATTCAACAATATGTCAAATTTATTTTGTTGCCTCTAATTGTGCTATAAATGTCAGCCAACATGAACTCTAAGGTCTCTCCTTAATAACAAAACATTCTTGGTTTGACTTAATTTTATTTAAATGAATTCCTGCAAATGTATATGACCACATACACACACCTTCAAATTTTCTCCCCACCCCCCACCACACACACACATGAACATGCACAGATATGGAATGAGATGAAAAAGCAAGCAATTAATCACAGGTTCCTAGATTTAGAGCTGAGAAGTTCCTAAGCAGACTTTAGATCCAGTCCCCTCATTTTACACATGAAAAAGCTGAGGCTCAGAGAAATGAACCAATTTGCTTAAGATCACCTAGGTGGTTGTTGTTTTTTATCCTTCATTCTTGAACTCTGATGATAGAACCAGAATTTGAATGGAGCTCATCGACTACAAATTCTCTCAGTCCACTGGATCTGCTTCCAAGCAAGCTATCTCAATCATTATCTGGGCAAGTCACTCCTGTGGAGAAGGGACCAATGATCCGCATAAACTACCTGCCATACACAGGGTAGCCAAGCCAGCCTTGCTGAACCAAAAGGCACTGTGAGGGAGAGATAAGAGGAATCAAACATTGCCTGTATCACTATATCTCCCTAACTCCAATGGAGACAACCCAAGACTTTGAACCCAAGAGCTTTGGGAATAATAATACTTTCAGCCTAGTACCCTTAGCTATCATCCGGGGAAGCAGTCACTGTGGAGATGTAGCCTGGAGAGCAGTTCTGCAAGTGACACAGTCACAGCTACTCTTATCATCAAGGTCATTGGCACCATCAAATAGTTCTACATCATAAGCTGATGTCATTTTATCAGTGGTTGTTATGGTTCCACCATTTTCCATCTTCATTTTGGGATCATCTCGGCATGCCATTTCCTTCTCCAGCTTGTTTTATGCATAAGGAAACTGAGGCAAACAGGGGTAAATGACTTGCCCAGGGTCACACAGCTAGTAAGTATCTGAGGCCAGGTTTGAATTCAGGAAGATGAGTGAGTCTTCCTTATTCTAAGCCTGGTGCTCTGTGCACTATGAAGCCACTTAACTGCCTCATTTATCAGTGGAAATGACATTAAAGAAGAAGCATTACTATCTGCTTTTCTGCTGTACCTGAGAATCATGGGATCTTTTTTATCTGATTTGCTGCTTAAATCTTCCATATGTGTTGATTCTCCTCTTAGAATGTGAGCTCCTAGAGAGGAGGAACTGACTTATTTATCTATTTTTATCCCTACAACTTAGCCCAGGGCTTTGTACATAGCAGGTGCTACATAAATGATTCCTGCATTCACCCATTCAATTCCATTGCCCCCCTTCTACTGCAGCTTGTTGTCACCTGATCATGCAATGAGTGAATATGAATATTGACTATCAATGAATGAAACAGCATTTAGTAAGCATATTGTGTTCCAATTAGAAAAGCAAACCAGTCCCTGCTCTTGAGGCTCTCACATTCTAACAGGGAGAGATGAGACAGATGTGAGGGTCAGTTGTAGGACAGATGGGAAGGCCCATGGGAGCTTGGGACACAGCAACAAAGCAGGTGAGACTCAATCTTTAGTGTCATTTCCATTGATCAAACCCCATCTGTTTCTGATGTTCCTGGTACATAGTAGGCATGTAAATACTTATAGAATTGAATTTTATTGAAGTGTTGAGCAGTGCTAAAGGATTTTAGTGGTTATCTTTTACCCTCCTTTGCAAATCTAGAACGTCTTTGTCACCCCATATCCAACAAATCCCAGTGGCTCTCTAGAACCCCCAGGTTTCAATATAAAACCCTCTGTTTCAAAGCCCTTCACGACCTGTCTGTTCCCTCCTACCTTTCTAGTTACAGCTGACTCATTCCCACATCATCTGCAATCTAATGACCCCACCTGCTTCCTATTCCTTTTGTGAGACTGGTGTATTCTCTGACTCTTCTCCACTCCTCATATATAGTAGGTGCTTAATAACTGCTTATTGATAGGCTTATTAACTGACTGGTAGAGATGGCAGCAGTGGTTCTGACCTACTCCAGCCCACCAGCTTGCGCTGCTGCTTAGGCTAAGTCAGTTTGCCCGCTTGTCTATGGCAGTTGGCCAGTGGATGATACTGGAGGTGGTAGGCTTGGCCGTTGGACTCTCCAGGGGTTATTCCCCTGAATGATGTTTGAGGACCTGACCACCTCCCTTCAGTATATGTGTCCAGCATTGGGTGGAAGGGACTATAAGGAAAGTATTAGATGTTGTCCTTTTTCTCAGGGTACTTACAATCTATCTGAAGAGACAAGAATAACACACAGCCGGCAATGAGAGAACAACATAAAGCAGTACAAACAAATGCCGAGATATGAGTTACACAGACCCAGAAGAGGGATGGAAATGCAGAGGAGGGCACGATGTCTTCGTGTAGGTATAAACATTGCTCAAGTGCACCTGCAATCCCAGGCCTCTCAAGCTGGTGCTATGGAAAAGGCACTCAGAAGTTTTGTTTATTCGGCAATTAGCAGAGAGAGAGATGAGGGCTTTTTCCTAAATGTTTGTTGAGGAGCCCAGAATGGAAGCCGGTCTACATTTCTAGTCCTACCTTTTCCAATACTTAGTTATAGAATAAGAATAAAAATGCATATACTACCTACTATGTGGCAAGCACTTTACACATACCTCATTTTTTTTTTGCAGGGCAATGAGGGTTAAGTGACTTGCCCAGGGTCACACAGCTAGTAAGTGTCAAGTGGCTGAGGCCGGATTTGAACTCAGGTCCTCCTGAATCTGGGGCCAGTGCTTTACCCACTGTGCCATCTAGCTGCCCCCACAATACCTCATTTGATCCTCACAACAACCCTGTCAGGGAGGTGCTGCTTTTTAGTCTAGGTCTGTGATTCCATCAGCAAAAGAAACTCCTGATATGGAAATTCCCTCTATCATTGTAGATCACCAGTTGGTCTGTAGCTGATGTCCTTATAGAGTTCCCTGAGAACACTGGTAGGTTAAGTGGATACCAAGTGGATACGATAAGGTTAAGAACCACTATTCCCTGGGTGTTGGATGCTGGAGTAACCATTTGTCTGCTCTGCAGCCCAAGACCCCTCTAGACATTTCATAAACTGAGCAGAGGTGCCAAGAGAAGACATAACCGCTGTACTGAGCAGCTTTGTGCATTCCTCCATGCTCGGGCTGAAGGATGGGCCTGGGAATTTCCTGATAAAACGCATTCTTTGCTCAGCATCTCTGGCTCTGGCCCTTTGTGCCCACGTTTGTGCTGCTGCTTTGTTGGAGTCAGGTCTTGAGCTGAGACCTTCCTGACTCTAAGGTTGGCCTTCAATCCACAATGCCTCAGTGTTCCTCGGGGATTATTATTGCCATTTTCAGGTGAAGAAACTAAGGTGCAAGCAGGGGTTCAGTGCCTCTAAGTTCTCTCTTGGTTCTAACATTCACTCTATATAATTTGATAGAAAAAAAAGCAATGTTTCCTATAGATTAAAGAAAGGGATTATATAGTTTAGAAGGGCTTGGCACACAGATAGATTCTGTTTGAATTACCTCCCTTGTCTTTCTCTCCATCCTCCTCCCACTCACGGAATAAACACACACTCACACAAACACACACACACACACATACACACACACACACACACCAAAGTGTAATCTCATACCAGGACTTTAAAAAAAAGAATTGCTTTCTGTCAGCTGTGGCACGTCTAAACACCCGCAATATTTCAGGAGACAGTCAACTTAACGTCAGAATTTTAAATAAAGATTTAATAAAGACTTGCATGTTCAGACTTGTACCACCCGCACTTTTGTCTGTAGTTAGCAATGTGTGCCTTTGACTTTGGAGTTAAGGATTTTAATTACTTACCTGTTTTATTCACACGTTTAACTGTTTATATGGAAAGATGCCTTAAAAAATAATTTTTGCATTCTTCTGGAAAAATCCCATTCAAGCAAGCATTAGCATGAGGGCTGCCGTATGGAGACCCACATAGTGCATTGGAGGAAATGAAAAGGAAAACATATATGGGGCTATCAATTTAATAAGAGCCTTGTTCTGGGGGTACCTAGAGGTGAAACTACAATCTCTGTTTGGAGGTAGTTGGGGGCCCACCTTCTTTGGAGTGGGGCAGGCCAGCCTTGTGCATTCCCATCTGCCTCTGGGGCCTTCAAAATGCCAGCGGTGGAAATACCCCTGGGTTCTGCAAGCAGTTAAGATCCTATCTCTGTGCAGGAATCATCATTACAGGAGAGAGAAGCAATTTCAACAAGACTATTAGCAGCCCGCCAGAAACATCCTTATTAACTTTTTCTTCTTTTGTGGTCCATCTTTTATCGAGGTCTATCTGTGCTCAGCATCTGGCCTGGCTGCCAATCCTAAAGATCATTTTAATAATAATAACACGTTTCACTTTTTTTGAGTGCCCTTTCATCCGAAGAGCCCAGAGCACTTTGCAAACATTAATTAATTAAGCTTTGCACAGCACCCCCTTTGAGGTAGGTATGCCCTGGTACGGTGCAAGATGGTTCAGGTGGTGCTCTCTGGGCTCGCCCACTCCTGAACCTAAGAGAAAGTCCCAACAAAGACTCCTGCTCCAGGGTTAAACAAAGTCTGGGATGAAAGAGAAGCTTCCTCTGCAGGGTGTGTTCCAGCTTGGACAGCTCCTCTGGCTTGGCCCAAGCTGGGGACTCAGCTTCCTCAGCTTTTTATGTTCCCCCTGGAGTGTTGATGGCCCTGGGATGGATCCTTTTAACCTCTTCCTGCCTGGCCTCCTTGTCTTATAACTGAGCCCAGGGGAAATAGGAATGGAATCAACTCCCTGTAAGCTACAGGGCTAGTCAGTATCAGGCATTGGCAATAGAAACTTGATGAAAGCGGGCACAGAATTGTTTCCCATTAGTTGCCATGCAGGTGGGTCAGAGTAGGGACCTGGGCCCAGTTTTGCCATTTACTACCTGTGTGACCTTGGATCAATTGCTAAATCTCTCTTCTGCAAAATGGTGGGAGTTGAACTAGAAAATCTAGGATCTTTCCCAGCCCTAAATCTATAAACCTATGAAAAATAAGGATCGGGCACTTGTGGCTTTAAGCTAGTATGGATCAGTCCCTAGAGGGCTACAGGGAAATGGATAGCTGTCTCTGCTGTCTCTGAGATGGAGCGAGCTGGCTTGGTCTAGCTTTCTCCTTTCTCTAGCTTTTTGTGAGATGTCACACATCCAGATTGTCTGCCACGTCTGGTCCTGATCCAGACTTCTTAGAATTCCTAGCTTCCTTAAGAGCTTGGCTTAAGTGCTTCATTCTCCAGAGGATCTTTCCTAATCCCTATTTCTCCATTCCCCTGATCCCCAGTTGCTAGTGCCCTCACTCCCATTATTTTGTGTTTACTTCTGTGTATGTGTTGTTTTCACCCGAATAGAATGTCTTTGTATGCCAAGTACCTAAAAAATGAAAGACTCCAAAGAAGTGAAAGTCCCATGGTAGAGGTGTCTAGGTATGGTGACTCAATTGAAGTGAGTGTTTGATTTTTAGGGGTGACTTAGGGAGGCAAAGCTGAATGTACTTCCCCTTCTGCAACTCTGGAGAGGAATCAGGACATTATAAGGACACCAATAAGACCTTGCCCAAACCCCTTCACACTGTTGGATGAACTAGTGCATTGCCAATGGCCTCATTATTATTATGTTCTAATGATTTTTTTCTTTTCTTATGAACCAGCTCAGAAACTTCTCTTGAGAAATTATATAGAACACCGTGCTTCTATTCATGGCTTAGAGCCTTTGATTGTGTTTTGTCCCATTATAAGCCCAAAAGGCAGCTACTGTGATGGGGTAGAAAATTGCTAATTACTGAGTGGATACAATAAGGACAAGGGCTGCCATTCTCTGTGTCCTGGCTACTGGTGAAAACATTTCCCTCCATCTGCCTCCCAGGGTACCCTAGTCCCAGCCCCTTCCAGACCTTTTATAATGTGAGCTGAGGTTCCAAGAGAAGGGACCAGTTTGCTAAGTGGCCTTTTTTCTTTCTTTCTTTCTTTCTTTCTTTCTTTCTTTCTTTCTTTCTTTCTTTCTTTCTTTCTTTCTTTCTTTCTTTCTTTCTTTCTTTCTTTCTTTTTTCCTTCCTTCCTTCCTTCTCTGCAAGGGTCTGCCAAGTGACAAGCCCCAGAATTTTCTGACAAGATCAATTCAGAGCTTGGAATCTCCAGCTATAGCTGTTCTTCTGTGGGTCTGTTGTATTGTCTAGTGCAAATCACTTGCTTGTAGTCCCCTTGTAAAGACTAGTTGGTATTAGTGTAACATACTTTTCAAGTGTTGACAGGGATTGGGTATTTATCTGACCTTGTGCCCAGTGGATAGGTGAGATATGATTATAGGACATCCACACTGTATAGCCAGCCTTGACCTATCATGATAATTCATTACCCAGGTTATTAATGCTTTGGATACTTTGTTCAATCCTAGTTTCCTGGAGCCTTTATATAAGAACAATTTGGAGTTTCTATGGTGTTATGAGGCAGATAGGTGGTGTGCATGATGGTGTTGTGGTGGTGGTGGTGGTGGTGGTGATGATGACAAAGAAGAAAAAGAAGAAGGATGAGGAGAAGGTGAAGGAGAAGGAGGAGAAGAAAAAGAAGAAGGAGGAGGAAGAGGAGGAGGAGGAGGAGGAGAAGGTGGAGGAGAAGGAGAAGGAGGAGGAGAAGGAGAAGGAGAAGGAGAACTGGCATTATATAGTACTCATTTGATATTGTACTATAGAGCACTGGACCTGGAATCAGGGAGATCTAAATTCAAATAGAGTCTCAGACACTTACTAGCTATTGTGACTTACTCAAAGGAAGTTACTTGACCTCTAGCAACCTTAGATTCCTCACCTATAAAATGGGAATAATAATAGCATTTACTTCCCAGACTTGTTACGAGGACAAAATAAAATCATGTTTGTAAAGGGTTTTGCAAACCTTAGAGTGCTATAACTACTATCACTATTATTGTTATTTATGGCTTTAAAATGATCATGAAAATACCAAATGTTTGAAGTCTTACTGTATTAGAGCAAAGCATTTCTGAGCTTTGGGATCATCTTAGAGTGGGAAGGCATATGAGCAGTCATCTGATTCAACTCCCTATGAGAAGCACAGAGCCATTCATTCTACATCTTCAACAAATGACCTTCCCACCTCACTTGGGAGACTTCCAGTGGCAGCAAATTCACCTTCTTCCAAAGAAGACTTTGTCTGAGGCCTTACAGATGACATTTCTTCACTTTATTTCTCGTTCCTCCATCAGACTTAGACTCAAAGACTGTAGCTGTAGGATGCCAAATATTTGAATGCTACCTGTGAAATTCAGTTAGGTTGAAAGATATTTGAAAAATGTTTGCTCATTGCTGTTTATTATAGAAATAGCACTTGTGGTCTAGGATTGGTTTAAAAATGTGTTCAGGGCTTAGAGGCGTATTTTCAGTGTTGTTTATTCATTCCTTCATTCAATCAACAAGGTTTTATTAAGTCCCTAATAGGTGTCAATCATTATGAGAAGTACCAGGGGTAAAAATACCCAAATTAAGCAGTTCCTGTCCTGAAGGAACTTATATTGTTTTGAGGGGAAACAACAAGTACACAGATAAGGAAATACAAACATGTAGCTTGAAATGACAATAGCTTCTTGGTCTTTATATATTGAAGTCTAGTTTTCCTAGAATGACATGAGAGAACAGGAAAAAATGGAATTTGTCCCATGGTTTCATGATTTCCCTCCAAAATATGAGATATATTGAGAAAGACACACACACACACAGAGAAAGAGAGAGACAGAGACAGAGAGAGATAGAGAGACAGAAAGACATAGAAAGAGACAGAGACAGAGAGACAGAGACAGAGATAGAGACAGAGAAAGAGAACAGAGAGACAATGATAGAGAGACAGAGACAGAAAGATAGACAGATAGAGACAGTCAGAAAGATCTTTCCCCAAAGTAATATTTGATAACATGATAATTATGTTGAAATGACATTTTTTCTCAGTGGTGACTTTTTAGAATGTTTAGGAAGGGAAAAAAGAAGTGTTGATTATGCTTTTTCTATATGCCAGGCATCACGGTAAGTGTTTTACAAATAAGATCTCATTTGATCCTCAAAACAATCCTGGGAGGTAGGTGCTATCATTATCCACACTTTATAGTTGAGAAAACCAAGGCAGACAGAGGTTGTGACTTCCAGGGTAAAGTGTCTGAAGCTGGAATTGAACTCAAGTCTTTCTGACTCCTGACTTGGCCCTCTATTCTTGTTCCGCATAGATGCTAGTTTAACTCCAGGTCTATGGAGCTCTGATCTTAGTAATGTGGATATTCCACCCCATGATACAGATCATAGTTCATATTTTGTAACTCTTTTCTATGCCTTCCTACAAGTTTTCTTTTTTTAAAAAAATAAATCGGGGCAGCTAGATGGCGCAGTGGATAGAGCACCGGCCCTGGAGTCAGGAGTACCTGAGTTCAAATCCGGCTTCAGACACATAACACTTACTAGCTGTCTGACCCTGGGCAAGTCACTTAACCCCAATTGTCTCACTTAAAAAAAATAAATCAACAAATGTTTATCAATTGTCTGTTATGTGCAAGACTGGGGCTATCAGTATTTTTTTAACATTCATTTTTCAAAACTTTGAGTTCCAAATTCTCTCCCTTCCTCCAATCCCTTCCTCACCCACTGAGAAGGCAAGCAATGTGATACCCACATACATGTGAAGTCATGCAAAACGTATTAGTCATGTTGCAAAAAATCAAGAAAAATAAAGTGAAAAAATATGCCTCATTCTTCACTCAGAGTTCATCTGTCCTCCACACAAGCTTTCTGTAGAGGGTCTAACTCACTTTCTGGGGGTGTGCAGATGACTCTGACTTCCAGAACTCTTTCCTGGCAGATTACAAGCTCTGAAATATTCCATCGGCTTCAAGGACAATACTAATATCTGACAAAGCCTGTTTTTTGAGGATCAACCTTGTCAAATGTAGATAAGGTCATTATCATCATCCTGGCCACTTGTTCGTGAAATCTTTGGCTACAAAAAGTCATGAAACAAGAAAAGCAAACCAGACGGCTCTTAGAGCTGATTTTTTCCTTCTGTTTCTAAAATAATGGGGATAGAGTATGGCTAATGGGGCAGAGGGTCCTAAGAATCACATTATTTTTAGATTCTTTATTAACTTTAACTTGGCTCAGAGCATTTTTTAGCCTCTCACATATCCTGAAATACATATGAGCCACCCTTTATCAAAGATGACCCAAACCAACCCGCCTGACCCACCAGTATACGTTTTTCACATGCTTGGACTTATTTCTCAAGTTTGGAGGCTAGATCTGTGCGGACTCATTCACACCCTTTCACAGCGTGCATACTCACTGTTGGATAGCTGGCTGAGGTTAAGCAAGAGAGAGGAGCTATCTGGCCCATACAGTTATTGAACCCCAAGCCCTAGTTTTATGAATATACCTGAACTAAGCAAGAACCTACCATCTTTGTGATTTTCAAAAGAATATATAAGACAGTATGAGAGTTTCATCCCAATGCCTGGGAATATCTGCCTCCTTCTTGTGCATGTGAACACAATGATGGACATTTAGATAAGACTAGATCAGAGACATAGGAATCTCAGGTTCAGGTTGGGTTCAGACAAGCTCCCCAAAGTTCAGATCCTTATCTGAAAGAAGAATCTGAGACAGGCCAGCACTTTGGTGAGAGAGACTTGGTCCTTTTTCTTGTTCTACTCCTTGGAAATTCCCTGGATGTAGGTACTTTCCCTTTCATATCCCAGCTGGACTGTGGAAACCAGTGAAACTTAATCAAGATGGATAAAAGCTTTTCCTATCCATTCCCCACAAATGGCACAATTTTGTGATAATAGCAGGTAGTAGTAATAGTAGTAGCAGTAGGCCTTGTAGCAGTAGTAGTAGCAGTCACTGACATTCACATAGTCCTTTTTGGTTTCACAGAGCATTGTACCACTTTCCATATGTTCTTATTTTATCCTCACCACAATCCTATGAGGTAAGTTGTATAGGCATTATTATCCTCATTTACAGATGAGAACATTGAGTCTCAGAATCTTTATCTCATCCCAGAAGTCTTTGAAGTTATATGATATAGATTGTTATAAACCAACATCACATATTGCACCTTTGATTTGTTTTCCCTTTCTGCTTGATAAGTATTCTGTTATTAACTTGTAACCTTAATGCAACTCCCATGGTATAAAGTAATGTCTAGAATTTTTTTGAATAGTTATTCTCAAAGTGTGGTCCAGGATTCCTGAAACCTTTTTGGAGAATCCATGAGGTCAAAACTATTTTTATAAGAATTAAAATGTTTTCATTTCTAATATGTTAAATATTAGTAGATTTAAGCTATATAAACAAACACTCTTTGGGGCATCCTTAATAATTTAAGAGTGTAAAGGGATAATGCTACCCAAAAGCTTTAAATCTTCCTAGAATTTTCTCCATGAGTATAAAACCACATTTCTTGTGTCAATCTATGAACATTTGTTGATTTTAAAAGTATCTCTTTATTGGGCAACCATCTTCCAATACTCACTATAATTAATAAAAATAATTTCCAATGGATCTGATCACTAAATATGCCAAGGGACTCATTTATTTGCTTCAACTTGTGTATGTCAATTATCCTTTATTTGTGTATTGATCAGCTATTAAGTGGAAATATATAGTTGGGGAAATCCATAGAGAAAGCTTTGTGGTCCTAGTTCACCATAGTTACCCTTGTATAATATTAATATTAAAAGTTGACTTTTTTGCATAGTACTTTTTTTTATTTGGTTTTGTTTTGTTTTTTGTTTTTGCTTTTTTTTTTTTTGTGGGGCAATGGGGATTAAGTGACTTGCCCAGGGTCACACAGCTAGTAAGTGTTAAGTGTCTGAGGCTGGATTTGAACTCAGGTACTCCTGAATCCAGGGCCAGTGCTTTATCCACTGCACCACCTAGCTGCCCCTTTTTCATAGTACTTTAAAGTTGCAAATCATTGTATGTAAATTATCTCATTTGTTCTTCATATTAACCCATTTTACAGAGACAGAAGTAGGATAACAGAAATTGAGACATCTACACAGTAAGTGTCACAAGTAGGATAAGAAGTAAGAATTGGGATCTCGGGGTGGAGTTCTGACTCTACAGACTCTACAGACATTCAAAGATACATTTATTAAAGTAAGCAAGGCCTAAGGTATAATTAGGTATGTTTCTCACTATTCTTTATTTTTTCTCTTATCAGTTAATTTCAACCCATACTTCATATGCAGAATGTTTCTTTATAACTCACTTTTGTTTGTTTGTTTGTTTTTTTGTTTGTTTTTGCAGGGCAATGAGGGTTAAGTGACTTGCCCAGGGTCACACAGCTAGTTAAGTGTCAAGTGTCTGAGGCTGGATTTGAACTCAGGTCCTCCTGAATCCAAGGCCAGTGCTTTATCCACTGTGCCATCTAGCTGCCCCCTCATTTTAAAAAACATATCTCCATATTAGTCATTTTGTGAAAGAAGAATAAGAACAAAAGGGAAGAAACAGAAGAAAGAAAAAACAAAAAATAACAAAGTGAAAATTATGCTTTGATCTGCATTTAGACTCCATAGTTCTTTTTCTGGATGTGGAGAGCATTTTCCAACATGATTTTGGAACATAGGATTGCTGTGAAGAGCTAAGTCTGTTAAAGTTGATCATCACACAATGTTGCTGTTACTGTATATAATATTTTCCTGCTTCTGCTAACTTCACTCAGCATGACTTCATGTAAGTCTTTTCATATTTTTTTTAAATCTGCCAGCTCATAGTTTCTTATAGAAAAATAGTAATCTATTACATTCATATACCACAACTTTATAACTCATTTTTCGGTTGTGTGTGACTCTCCATGACCTCATTTGGGGTTTTCTTGGCAAAGATACTAGAGTGGTTTCTCATTTCCTTCTGCAGCCCATTTTACATATGAAGAACTGAGGTAAACAGGGTTAATTGACTTGCTCAGGGTCACATAGCTAGTAAGTGTCTGAGGCCAGATTTGAACTTGGGGAGAGTTGAGTCTTCTTGACCTCAGGCCTACCATCCTATCTACTGTGCCACCTAGCTACCCCATGACTCATTCTATCTTAATAGTTAGATAGCTAGAATGATATAGAGAATATTGGACATGGAATCAGAAAGACCTGAGTTCAAATCCTTCCTCAGATATTTACTAGTTGTGTGACCCTTCAGGAGTCTCTTACCTCTTTCAGCCTCAATTCCCTCATCTGTAAATTGGGGATAATAGTAGCACCTATATTCCAGAGTCGTTGTGAGGATCAAAAGGGAAAATATATGCCAAGCACTTTGTAAACCTTAAAGTTTATTTATTCAATAAAATTTTATAATATACATATTTATGTTTAAGAAATTTATCGATTATTTAATATGTTTATGTTTTATTAATATGGATTTCAAAGTTGCCTGAGCTCAGCTTTGGGCCTCTTTCTTAATTTGCTTCCTTCAGTCTCTGGTCATATGTGTTTTCTTAGACTCTCTTTTCCTCCGCTATCAAAGGACAAATTTCCAGTGGAGAAAAGAACAGACAGTAACCTTTCTGCTTCCCTGTTCCTAGATCTCCTCTATCCTTTCTTCCATGTAGCAAATAAGAGAAAGGAAAAAAAAAACTATAAAGTTCTGTGATGCCAGAGGGAACTCCCAATAATGTTATCACAGGATCCTAGATTTCGAGTTGGAAAGTACCTTAGAAATCACTTATTCCAAGCCCCCCCAGTTCTGTCTTTAGAGGAAGAGCCTGAGGCTCAGAGATGAAATGACTCGTCTAAATTTTATACAGGTAGTTAAGTAGCAGAGCTGATGTTCAAACATAGGCCTCTTGCCTCTGTATCTATTCCCCCGTCAGTCAGTCAACAAGCAATTATTAATTACTCACTTTATGTCAGGTGTTGTACTAAGTTCTGAGGGCACAACCATGACATCAGTTTCTACTTTATCACTAAGAAATAAAAAAAAAAAAGAAAAGAGACAGAGAGACACACAGAGACAGAGCGACAAAGATAGAGATACAGAGACACACAGAGAGATAGACAGAGAGACACACACACAGAGACAGAGAAAGGTAGAAAGAGATACAAAGACAGAGAGAGAGAGAGAGAGAGAGAGAGAGAGAGAGAGAGAGAGAGAGAGATGACCTCTGACTAAATATAATTAATTGGTTTAAATGGATTTATATATAATTCTTAGTGAAGGGATTCTCAGCTCTGTTACCCTTAGGGACCAGCAAGTTTAGGAACTGCCTGGGTTAGAAAGTCATTCAGAAACTGTTTTCAGAAAAAGGCCCTAGCCCTTCCATAGACCAGAACTTTTGGAATGAATTTTGAGCATGGTTTCTGTACAGAGATTTAAATGGTTTTCATTATATGTGTTTACCCTGGAAGACCCAAGTCAGTGTCAATTAGAATCTCTTTCCTCCAGGCATCTTATTAGATGCTTCCTGTATCCAAGAAAGAAAGACAGAAGGGCTAACCTGACATGGCCTTAATAGGAGTAATAATTCTTTCACTAAGTTACTCATCCTTCCTCTGATGTGCTATTGGGGAAATGTTAGGGAGTTTGTGGGGTCTTTTGGTGCTGGCTCACATCCCTTAGTGCTACTAACCCCACCCCCTGCCCAGTTCCTACCTTTCTTTCACTCCCTGTCACAGGAGTCTAGTTTCTCTTATTATGTTCCAGATTCACATATTGGCACCTCCATAAATGTGATACTTGACTGCCCTACCTATCCCTCCCTGAGGTGCATCTACACTTCAAAGATTTCCTGTCCTGTGGATTCTTCTGTCTCATCTCCCCTATGGGTCAATTGGAATGGAGGTGATGAGCTAACATGAGCTGGTAGGAAGACTAGAGTTGGGAATCCTAAATTATTATGATTATTTTTTTTTGGCAGGGCAATGAGGGTTAACTGACTTGCCCAGGGTCACGCAGCTAGTAAGTGTCAAGTGTCTGAGGCTGGATTTGAACTCTGGTCCTCTTGAATCCAGGGCCAGTGCTTTATCCACTGCACTACTTAGCTGCCCCCAGACCTAGAATTCTGTATTCTGCCATTAATTACCTTGAACAAGTCAGTTAGATTCTTCAGGCTTCATTAGCATTATTATTATTAACAAAATGACTGCTGCCATTGTAGATTAGATTGTCTCCAAGGTCTCTTACAGCTCTGTATTCACTTTATATCCTCTCTTTCAAATACATACATACATATATATGTATATCTCCATATCCATATGTACACATATATACATTATTTTCTCTATATTCTCTACATATTCTCATTATGGATATGTATCTGTATATATATATATATATATATGTGTGTACATGTATGCATACACACATATACCTACACTCATTCCATTCTCCCTGACTAGAGTTCCTTTTCTCCCCTCCCTTCTTCCACATCCAAATGCTACATAAAGGCTCAGCTAAAGCATTACCTAGGGGCAACAAAGTGGCATAGCAGATAGAGTGCCTGGCTTAGAGTCAGGCAGATTCATCTTCCTAAGTTCAAATCCATCCTCAGACACTTACTAGCTGTGTGACACTGGGCAAGGTGCTTAACCCTGTTTGCCTCAGTTCTGTAAACTGAGCTGGAGAATGAAATGGCAAAGCACTCTAGTATCTTTGCCAAGCAAACCCCAAACAGGGTCACGGAGAGTTGGACATGACTGAAATGACTCAACAACAATAAAGTATTCCCTATTATTGTCTTTATATCTACAGAACTTAGCACAGTGCTTGGTACATAGTAAGCACTTAATAAAGTGGTAGTAGTGGTAGTAGTAGTAGTAGTAGTAGTAGTAGTAGTAGTAGTAGTAGTGATGGTGGTGGTGGTGGTAGTGATAGTAATAAAGTAAGACATGGGTTCAGCTGGTTAGCACAGTGGATAAAGCCCTGGATTCAGGAGGACCTGAGTTCAAATCCTGCCTCAGATACTTGACATTTACTAGCTGTGTGACTCTGGGTAAGTCACTTAACCCTCATTGTCCTGCAAGGAAAAAAAAAAGGTAAGACTCAATAAATTGTCTGTTGACTGACTATGAAAAGCCTCCTAGCTTCGTTTGGCCAATTGTCCTTCAGAAGTCATAGCATTGAACTGCTTATATCAGTTACATGAAAACCCATCATGGACTGCTTTGGGGGTCTTTCTCATATTTGTATTTTATATTATTATTTCCTTTTCCTTTTCCTATATCTTCTCTCCTTAATAAGATAATAAGCCCCAGGAAGAGTATCCCTGTCTTCTATTTCCTTGCCTCTCCCCATTCATTCTCTAGTGAATAAAGCATTTATTAGACACTTACTATGTTCAAAGCCCTGTGATAAGTGCTGAGGATACAACAGAAGAGCCAGACACTCCCTGCCCTCAAAGGGCTCCCATTTTCAGGGGCAGCTAGGTGGCGCAGTGGATGGATCATCGGCCCTGGATTCAGGAGGACCTGAGTTCAAATCTGGCCTCAGACACTTGACACTTACTAGCTGTGTGACCCTGGGTAAGTTGCTTAACCCTTATTGCCCTGCAAACAACAACAACAACAACAACAACAAAAAAGGGCTCCCATTTTCATGGGGGAGACAAGTCATGTGGAATGCTTTGGCCAGTGAGTCAGATGGAAAAGTTTTCATGGTACCCAGGTCCAAACAGCTCCCAGGGCCTAAAGCCATGCTAGGCACAAAGGAGACTGGGTAAGCAGTTATTTCTTGATCAGAAATCTCGGTCCCTGTTCAGCTGCTTCTCTCACCCAGCAGCCAGGCTCTTAGGTCTTTGTTGTTAGCTCATTTCCCCACCTTTTTATCCTGTCTCCCAGACTGCAGTGGTGTGCTAGAGGGCAGGCCAGCCTTGGGGTTTACCAAAAAGATGTGAGAAGATTTGCAGGCTGGGTTGGACTTGGGCGAATTTTGACAGCACCACTGGGAGACCCTGCCAAACCTATCTTGCAGAAGCATCTGGGTGCTCATTCTCCTCTCTGGGCCTTGGTTTTCTGTCTGTAAGGTTTGGTTGTGTTGGAGACATTTGAAAACATCCTCCCTGAATGTGATCTGAGAGCACAGCTGGACCTTTCTTCTGCCAAGAACATCACCATTTGGCTTCAGCAGCTCAATCTGCTAGGGGGCACTGTCTGGAACCAATGGAGGTTTGAACAGACACAAACAATCGGCAATGTTTATTGTCAAATGACCAGCAGGTTACCTTGCCGAACTCCACCCTCCCTCAACCCCACCTTGTTCCCCAGTGATCATAGGCATTAAATTCTCCATTCTCACCCCAAAGTACGCGAGAGACAGAAATCTCTGCCTCACTTTTTTGATTCATCACAGTTATTACAATAGTGGCATCATTTCAGATAACCCTCTCTCCTTCCCCTAACACACCAAAAAAGACCTCTCCCACTTATTACTAGCAGTTTGAAATCATACCTCTAAAATGCAACTCTTTCTTGGAGAAAATCCTTTTAAACTATTGTCATTCATGTTCACTTTAGTATGAATGAAGGATCTGAGGAGAAAAGTCTGAGTGAAGGTGAGGAAAATACAGGAAAGGGGAAAGACAAAGCAAAAAAAACCTCTAAGTGTCTGCTCTGTAATTTCATTTCTTTTGGTCCAGTGTAGGTAGGCCTTGTTCTTCTACCTTGGTTCATGATAAACCACTAACTGAATGATTTCTTGAAGATGGAGAAAGAAAGAACCCCGGGGGATCCCCAGGAAAACTTTGTGACTGGACTGGTCCTTTAAGAGTCTGTAGGCAAAAAGATCACTTGGTCACAAAATGTGAAACTAAGAAAAATAGAAGCAACAGGTAGGTTAGGCCAATGTGCAAGGCTTAGAGGTCAACAGCATGAGCCTGAGGGTCAGTATTGTAGCAGCCATAAATTTACTCCATTAATTCTGAGCTCCCACAATATACCCAACATTGTTCTGGGACCTAGGGGAGATATGGAAGGATTAAGAGGCATGGTTCTTGCCTCCAAGAAGCTGATAATCTGGTTTGAAAGGCAATCATGACACAATTCAAGGATAACTCAAGGAACATATTGAGGAGGCAATTGTGTGGTATGGACTCTGTGTGCTGTAGAATTCCAGAAGAAGAGGAAGTCAATTTAGATTGGAGAAGTTGTTGAACAAGATCTTGAAGGAAAAGAGAGATATAGAAGGGCAGAATGTAGAGGAGATTTTAGGTTATGGGGAGAAAATGAAGAAAGGCACAATGGTGAGATAGATCATGATAAGTTTCCTGAATGGACTGACTTGGACCAGAAGTCCAGCTCAAGCATTGACAAGGGTACATGGTAGAGAAGACAAAGTTGGAGAGGCCAAGTGGGCCCTGGTTACACAGAGTCTTGAAACATAGGCAGAAGACTTCAAATTTGGTATAGTAAGGACAAAGGTGTAATTGGAAATGTAAGAGACTGACTTGAAGAAGACAGTATTTGTGGAAATATTACCAAAAAAAGAAATATTACCTTGCCAGAAGTATGCAGGATGGATTGGAAAAGAGTTTGGAGCCCAAGAGGCTGGCTGTGGTGTATCTAGCATTTGATATATCAAAAGCATAGACACACACACATCCCTTTTTCCCCATCCTATAATCCAGCCAATGTTTGAAATTCATTTGGTTTTGTCTGTCTTTTTACTTAGGAACACAAAAATAAAACATACTTTTTACTTTGCGAAGGCTTGATTCCACTGGCATGGGTAGTCCCTCCATTAATGTAGAACATTTTGTGGGTAGTCATCATGAATTATTGTGGCCTAAAATAGCCATCACCCAATGGCCAACCTTTTGCTCATGATGTCCTCTGATCTTATTTTTCCTCAACTTTATTTTAAAATTTATTTTTATGAGTATTCATTGTCCCTACTTCCCATTACCTCCTCCTCAAATGAACAATTAAAAAACCCTTCATTACAAAGTCATATAGTTGAGCAAAGCAAATTCCCACATTGGCCATGTCCAAAAATACACATCTCATTTTGGATTTTAAGTTCATAATCTCTCTGGCAGGAGGTAGGTGGCACAATTCATCTTTAATTCTTTGGATGTGTAGTTTATCATAGCATTAATCAGAGTTCTATGACCTTTAAAAGTTGTTTTTTTCCATAATGTTGTTGTTATCACCTAAATTATTCTCCTAGTTCTGCTTACAAAGCTCTGCATCAGATCAAAAAGGTCTTCCTCTGAAATTTTCCAATGTTTCATTTCTTATGGCACAATAGTATTCTATGACATGAATATGCTGTAATACAACTTGTTTGTCCATGTTCTTATAAGACGGTATTCTTATTAGTTTCAAGTTTTTGGCTACCACAAAAAGAGGTACTATTTAATTTCGCACATGAGGGTCCTTTCCCTTTTTTTTTTTTTTACCTCTTTGGGGTATAGGCTTAGTTGAGGTATAAATATGTCAAAGAGTATGTACAAATGTGATTCCTAATTACATTCCATAATGGCTGAACCAATTCACAGCTCCACCAACAATGCATTAATGCTCCTGTTAGATGTTATGATCTTAATTAGGTTAGTCCTTGGATGAAAGATTCATAATCCTTTTCCAGGCATATACTGGAATCTTCCCAGACTCTCTAGGTTCTGCTCTCCATCTCTGAGAATACTAGGTCATTCCCATGCCCCAATGAAGCCTCAGAGAAGATCATATTTGCGATAGAGGGAACCTAATATTAAAATATTTTAAATGTCACAAAATAATGCTTTACTTTCAAAAGCTATCATTTTGGTATTAAGGAGAATTTTCATTTCTCAACAATTTCTTGCTTTGTTGGATGGTTGTTTCTAGTTACTTGGCTTATAATGTCTACCACGCCTGCCTTTGTTGGCCTCCTTGAAACTTCCCCACCCAAAAAATAAACTTTAAAATTTTGATTTTTTTTTATTCATAAGCATTTATATTTTCTCCTTCTAACCTCCCCCTATTGAAAAGAACAATAGAAACAAAACCCTTCTAACAAATATGCATAGTCTAGCAAAATAAATGGCCACATTGACCATATGCAAAAATATATTTCACTCTGCACCTTAAGAGCATTACTTCCCCCATCAGGAGGTGGGCAGAATGTTTCATCATGGTTTCTCTGGAAACGTAATTGGTAATTACACTGATCAGAGTTCTTAAGTCTTTCAAACTTGTTATAATGATAATAATAAACAAACATTTGCATGGTATTTTAAGGTTTGCAAAGCTCTGTACAAATATTATCTCGTTATGTCTTTGCATCAATCCTAGGAGGTAAGTGTTATTATTATCCCAATTTAATAGATGAGGAAACTGAGGGAGATCAGTTAAGCAATTTGCCCAGAGTCACACACAGCTGGTATGTGTCTGAGGCTGGATTGAATTCAGATCTTTCTGATTTCAGATTTGGCACACTATCCACAATGCTACAGTGCTGTTGTTATTGAATAAATTGTTCTCCTGATCATTTTGATCTATATCAGTTCACACAAGTCTTCCCAATTTTCTTTATAACTATCCTTTTAAAAGTTTTCTTAGGGCACAGTAGCATTCTATTACATTCCTATACCATAATTCATCCAGCCATTCATTAAGTAGTTGACACCCCCTTAGTTTATAGTTCTTTGTCACTACAAAAAGAAATGCTATAAATATCTTTGTACATCTGGGTCCTCTTCCTTTTTGATTTCTTTGTGGGATATAGGGCTGGTCTCCTTTTAATCCTTAGCACTGACTGTGACTCTGTAGTTGTCAAATATTTAGTGAGCAAGGTCAAGAAGATGTTTTATTTTTTGTTTGTGAGCATATATCTTTAAATTTAAAAAAATATTTTCCCCAGTTATATGTAAAAATAATTTTAATGTTCATTTAAAAATGAGTTCCAAATTCTTTCTCTCTCCCTCCTGGACATCCCCCTACTTGAGAAGGCCAGCAATTTGATATAGGCTATACATATATGGTCATGCAAAACATATTTCCATATTAGTCATGTGGTAAGAGAAATCATAGGGGGAAGCTAGGTGGCACAGTGGATAAAGCACCAGCCCCAGAGTTCAAATCCAGCCTCAGACACTTGACACTTACTAGCTGTGTGACCCTGAGCAAGTCGCTTAACCCTCATTGCCCTGGAAAAAAAAACCAACCCCCCTCCCCCCAAAAATCCAAAAACAGACCAAAAAACCTTCACTGAAACAAAAACCTAAGCAAAATAATGTTTAAAAAGAATCCATTCAGACTTCATCAGTTCTTTCTCTGGAGGTTGATAGCATTTTTCATCACAAGTCTTTTAGAATTCTCTTAGATAATTGTATTGCTGAGAATAGCTAAGTCATTCACAATTGATCGTCATATAAAATTTCCCATTACTGTGTACAATTTTCTCCTGGTTCTGCTCAATTCACTTTTCTAGAAGTTCATGTAAGACTTTGCAGCTTTTTCTGAAAGCATATTGCTCATCATTTCTTATAGCAAAACAGTATTCCATCACAATCATATACCACAACTTGTTCAGCCATTCCTCAATGGGCATTCCTTCAATTTTCAATTCTTTTTCCATCATAAAAAGGGCTGCTTGATTTTTTTTGTATATATAGGTCCTTTTCCTTTCTAAAAAATCTTTTTGGGATATAGATCTAGTAGTGGTATTTCTGGGCCAGAAGGTATGTAGAGTTTTATAGCCCTTTAGGCAAAGTTCTACACTGCAAGAAGATACTTTTTAAAAAATCCAAGAAGCCTTCAAACCAGGTTGGCCAGTGCAGGCAGTGTAGTCCTTCAGCTGGGAGGGTGGTGGATGGTGAGTAAAAGTGCTGGGCATGCCTGGGAATTCTGGCAAACTGTGGTTGAATTGATCAACTTGGAGCAACCATGAATGACTTGTTATAAGAGGTTAACTGACCTCCAGGGATTCTTCTAATCTTCTAGTCTGAGGTTCTATAAAGTCCTTAGATGAAAAAGCTTTCTTTCCTTGACTCTACTAGTATTTATTTATTCATGAATGATCCCTGCATGAATAGTGGAAAGAGCCCTGGGTTTGTTGTCAAAGCAAGGCTTTGCCACTTAACTGCCTGTGGAAATTTTGGAAAGCTATTTGACTTCTCTGGGCCTCAATTATCTCATTTGTAAAATGAGACAGATGGACTTAACGGCCTTTAAGATTTTCTCAGCTCTAAGTATGTGATCTTATGATTTTGAGATATGCTGGTAGATCTCAAGTTACTGGTAGGGAAACCTTGATCCAGTGGAGGTAGAAATACTCTCTCCCCCCAAAAAATCTACCGTTTTTGTGACCAAAGAAATGTTCTCTTTAAATTATTATTATTGTTGTGGGCAGCGAGGTGGCCCAGTGGATAGAGTACTGGGCCTGGAGTCAGGAGGACCTGAGTTCAAATGCGTTCTCAGACACTTAACACTTACTAGCTGTGTGACCCTGGGCAAGTCACTTAACCCCAATTGCCTCACCAAAAAAAAAATATTATTATTGTTGTTGTCATTTTACTTTGATCATTTTAAATGTTCCTTGAGTGAAAAATGAAAGTTAATTATAAAAATGTTCCTTGCAGGAGACACAGAACATGACGCTGGAATTACATTATGGTGTTCTTTTCTCTCAAACCTATGGAGTATTTTTTACTCAAATGTGATGGGTGGTGAGGTTCAGTGAAAAGAACATTGGATGGGGAGCAAGGACACCTGGCTTCCAGTGTGAGCTCTGCCACTCACCTAGCTTGGGCAAGTCATTCTGATTCTCTATGCCTTAGTTTCCTCATCTGTCAAATGGGAATGACAACAAATCTAGGATTTATTAGGGTCATTTTAGCATTACCACAGGATAGATAAACATTTTGAAAAGTATCCTCTGAGTGCACTTTTCTGTGGCATCCTGAACTTTACCTTTTAGCCTTTCTTTAGTGCCTCTTCGAATAGAGTAAGAATAAGACACGGGGCCAGTGACTCTTTTTCAGTTTTGCTATAAAAAGCCTCTTCTACTTAGGGCATTGAAATACTTTAGGGTTCCTAGGGTTATGATATGCCCCGCCCCCCCCCCCCGTGCCTTGTTGGGAAGGACTAATGAGTACCATTGAAAGAGCTGAAAATTTCTCCATAGGGAAATTACATCTTCATGGACCATGAATCATGACTGTTAGATGCCCCGTGATGAGCACCTTGCTGGTGCTGTCTCTTAGAACATTCACATGGAATACAGTCTCCTCTGCTTGGCTTTTAAAGCTCTTCACACTCTGCTTCCAGCTTATCTTTCCAGATTTTGCATTACTCTACATCCTGTATTCTGTATTCCAGCCAAAGCACCGGTCTACTTACTGTCCCCAGAACTTAACATGTCATCTCTTGCTTCTGCCACATCCCATGCTTGGAATGTCCACTCTCCTCACCTCTATCTCTTAGTTTTCTTTAAGGCCTAGCTGGCATGTCCTACGGGAAACCTATACTAATTCCCTTAGCCAGAGGTGTTCTTTCTCTCTTCATATTACCCTGCATTTACCTCGCTATGCATTTTGTGCCTGGATAGAATGTAAGCTCTTTGAGTGCAGGAACTATTTTTTATTTTTTGGTTTTATATCCCTAGTACCCAGCACAATGACTTTGCACATATCAGGTGCTTAATAAATGCTTATTGAATTGAAAGTATATGTGGGGGGCAGCTAGGTGGCGCAGTGGATAAAGCATCGTCCTTGGATTCAGGAGTACCTGAGTTCAAATCCGACCTCAGACACTTGACACTTACTAGCTGTGTGACCCTGGGCAAGTCACTTAACCCCCATTGCCCCGCAAAAAAAAAAAAGAAAAAAAAAAGAAAGTATATGTGGATGCACATGTGTGCATATACACATATGTTTGGTGCAGAAATAAGAATGTGGATGTCGTGGCATGCCTCTTGGGGGTGCTTCCTCTTCTGGCCTTTTTAGAGGCAGTGTGGGTTAGTGGAAAGATTTGGAGCGAGCTTTGGAGCCAAGATCATAGACCACAGATCTAGAGGTGGAATAGACCTTCACGGCCATTTAGTCTAACCAGTTTATAAAGGAGGAAACTAAGACCAAGAGTGACTTGCACAGAATTCAGGATCTGGAGTTGGGAAGACCTGAGACCAAATTGGCACTCAGACACTTATCAAGTTGTGTGACCCTGGGTAAGTCACTTAACATCTGCTTCAGTTTCCTCAACTATAAAATAAAGATAAAAAGAGCACCTACCTCCCAGGGTCATTAAGACAATCAAATAAGTTAATAATTGTAAAGCACTTAGCACATTGCTTGGCACATAGTAAATGCTATATAAATGTTAACTATTAGTACTATTATTGCCCAGGGTCACACAGCTAGAAAGTATCAGAGGCAGAATTTGAACCCAGGTCTTCTGGACTCCAAGACCAGCACCCTATTCACTATGACATGCTATATATGGGCTCAAATCTAGGCCCTGCCACTTACTTATTTTTTGCCAGTTACTTTCTTTGTGGCTATGGGCAAGTCATTTATCAGCTGTGCACCTCAGTATCCTTATTTATAAAATGAGGATGCTGGACTAGATGACCTCTAAGTTCCCTTTGGCTCCAAAGTGGTGATCTTATCCTTATTTACTAGTGAGAAAGATGCCAGAAGGAAAGCATTAAGTCCCACCAAGGAAAAGCGTTTTCCTTCTTTCCTGGGTAGATTGAAAGGAAACAAGGAGTTAATATCTAAGGCTTGCTAACCATCACAGACCTTCAACAATTGCTTTTCCTGAGACACCAGCGAGGTGCTGCATTTTCTAAAAGGGAGGTCTTTCCATGGCATTCCAATATTCCCTCTGATGGCATGTGTGATGATCCACAACCTTCAGTTTGAGGAAGCCACCTGGCCACACAAGGCTTCATTTTGTATTTGCTGTACTGTAGGGGAGCTTTCAAAGCCCCAAATTGACACCTCCTTCCAGCTCCCCAACCTCCCATCAAAGCTTCTCGTACTGCTCCTTCAATTTGCTTTTCCCCTTCAAGACATTAAAGAGGACTTTCATGTCAAACTTCTAGCATGAGTATGCCAAAAGGGGAGGTCTTGTAAGGACCATCTTTCCCAAGTTGACCCAAGGGATTGGGAGGGAAAGCAAGCTTCATATTTCTCTCTTCTGTCTGAAAGGAAAAGAGGAATCTCACAGACAAGGGGCATAGTGGTTCCATTTCCCAGACCCTCTCTCACCAACCAGCCCTCCCTCTTTGTATTTGCCACCGGTTCTGGGAGGCCTTTTCTGAATTTTCCTTTAGCCTTTGTTTGCTTATGGGAGGCTTAGGGCTTATGTAAAAATTGGCACCTAAGTCTAAAATGGGTTCCTGAGCAGGCAGGAGGAGGAAGGGTCAGCTTTTAGGCTTTATCTTTCATTGTTGCTGGTGTAATCCTGAGATGCTGAAGGCTTGCCTCCCCTACCCCCATCCCTTTTTTATTGCAGACATCGGCTGGGGAGACAAACCTTTTTAAAAACTAAGTACTCTGCTAAGCTTCTGAATGTTTTCACAAGACACCTCAGAGAATGTGTTCAGCCATGGTAGCTTTTAGCCACTTTGGTTTAGGGGGAAATTTGGCCTTGTAAAAGCTCTGCCCTCCCCTCCCCCTTTTCTGACCATGAGGGATTAGTTCTAAAATGGAATGAAGTCAGGATAGGGGAGCCTCCAGAAAGACACCTTGGCTGGAAAGCTCAGGATGCGGCCAGTTTCCTAGAGGGCAGGGAGATTTGGTCTACTCCTGCCCTTGCAAAATCAGTTATTATAGATCATTCCATGGAATTCAGAGGTGTGTCTAGACATGCTTTCTCAACTGGGCAGTAGGCCAGCTGGTCTGGCTACTATGGTCAAGGTCAGCTTTAGACATAGGTGGCACAGGTAATTGCCTAGCTTGCAGGATTGGTGCAAAATTCAGGGGTCTTTTTCTTACAAAAGTACAAGGGATTTGGGTACACCTGAGTGTGGCCAAATTTTTTCCCTAGGTGAGGAAGGCAGCACAATAGACCCCAGGCCCAGATGGGCAGGGGACTTGGTGACAGACCAGCTGTTGTGTTGGGGAAGCTGAGCACCTCAACAGGTGGAATGGAAGCCAAAGTTTAAAAGGGCTCAATGTGGGATGAAGGAAACAACAACCTTTTCCCCTAAGATCCCTGACCCAAATTTGGGATTTGGTTGTTGAAATATATAGGCTGATTGATTTGACTGAAATTTACAGTTGGAAGGATTTTTTTTTTGGTGAGGCAACTGGGGTTAAGTGACTTGCCCAGGGTCACACAGCTAGTAAGTGTTAAGTGTCTGAGGCCGGATTTGAACTTAGGTCCTCCTGAATCCAGGGCCGGTGCTCTATCCACTGCACCATCTAGCTGCCCCAGTTGGAAGGATTTTGATGCTAAGCATGGATGTACAGGCAAAACATTCAGATGATATGGAAAGCAATCGACCAACTAGCAGTATTTATTAAAAAGCTACCATATACCAGACTCTATGCTCAGAATGAATGGATGAGGACAAAAAAGACAACAATTAATAAATTCCCAACATTAAGTGTGTTAAAGTTTATCAAGAGAGACTACACACACATACACACATGGTATATACAAAATACAATTCAAAATAATTGAGGGGTGGAGGACACTAGCATTTGAATATATCAAACAAGGTCTAAGCTAGTTCTTGAACTTAGCTTGGAAGAAAAATAAGTGTTAATAAGAGGGGATTGTGTTCCAAGGATGAAGGAGATCCTGTGCAAAGGTGGGAGAACAAATAGTATGTGTGAGAAGAGCAAGAAGGCTGGTTGGCTGGATGATAGACTGTGTGAAGCAGGGCAATAGATTATAAGGAAACAGCTTCAGTTCACAGGTCTGTCTTCGATAGAAATGGTATAATTTCTCCCAATGGAGTTTGCCCATGATTGGACCACATTGTCTGTTTAAATGGAAGATTGTAAACTTTTCCCATTGGCTTTTGAATTTGGGATACTGTTCTTAATAACATGGCTTAATATAGAAATGTTATTAAGAGTCAGATGCAGGACTAAAAACCCTTTTCATATAGCATCTATAGCATAGTATCTAGTGCATAGGTATATAAAATAGGTATAGATAACCTTTTACTGTTGTCAATTTTTTTGACTCCCACATTCAGTTATGTTACCCCATAGGGGGTTGCAACCCACAGTTTAAGAAGTCTATAGGATTAAGTCTAGGTAAAGGCAAGAAGTAGGCAAAATACCCTGTCTAAATAATCTTTAAAAAATATTCTGCTCAGCTACCTCCTTTCCTCAGAAACTTCAGAGGCTCCCCATTGTCTATCAAATAAAAGTTGATGCTCCTCAGTCTGACCTTCACTAGCTTCCACAACCTGGTTCTCTTTCATATGCTCTATGTTTCAAAAAAATACACTACTCATCATCATCCATTGCCACCCCTTGATCTCCCAAGTCTGTGTCTTTCCTTATCCTTTCCCTTATACCTACAATGGCTGCAGGTACCTTCCCACCCTTACAAATCTTTCCCCCTCTTGTTGAAATCCTTTTCTTCTTGAAAAGGTCCAATTTAGGTATCACCTTCTCCATGAAGATTCCCCTGATCTCTCTAACTGGAAGTGATAACTCCTTCCTTGAACTTGGCCAATTTCTACTGAAGCCATTTATGCACATCTTAATCCCACCATACCACCACACCTACCCCCATTAGACTGTAAATTCTGAGAGGGCAGGGACTGCTTCTAACTGGTAACCACAGAATCCAACCCCATCATGTGCTCTGGCTAGAGCCTATGTGGAACTGAGCTGGGCCCACTTGACCACTTCCAAAGTCATTATGTGCTGAAAGACCTGGCACCTTGAGCTAACCAGAAGACCCTTGGTCATTAGGGCAGAAGCAGAGGGAGGAGGGAGCACGGAGTCAGCAAGAAGTGAAAAGAGAAGCAACTTCCATGCATCTTCTTTTTCCATTCCCCTCTGCTGAGTGTATGGGGACTCTGGGAGGTTCTCTGTTGGATTCCGTTTGGAATGAGGGGGAAGGGTGGTTTTCCCCTTTCCATTCCCACCCCCATATCATGGCAGCTACTTAGACATAGCAGCTGGAACATTTACTTGTCTAGGTGATCTTGAGTCAGACTCTCAAAACTCTGACTTCTGCTTTATGTATGTTTCTCTGAGCATAAGTGACTGAACAGCAATTTGGAAATGGACATTTCTAGTCTTGGAGGCAACTTTGTGAGTCTGAGATATCAGGAACTCAGTCAGCATGAACCCAAAGTATTACAACTACATCCTTCTCAGAGAAGATGACAACCCCTATAATTGTTATTTCCCTGATTCAGATACATCACAGATCGAATCATAGGCCTTAAGCATAACCACTCCTTCTAGGGAAAGCCTTTCTTGTTTCTTTTAAATGTTATTATATCTGTCCAAATATAGGTAAAACACTGCTCCCCTAAAATAGGGTTTTGGATCTGGAATTAGGCAACCCGGGTCCAAACACTGGCTCCATTTCCATATTACTTGTGTGACTCTGAGTCATTTGCTTCACGCAATTGGACCTCAGTTTCATAATCTATAAAATGAGCAGGATGGACTAAATGATCCCTAAGATTCCTGTCACCTATAATCTTATGATTCTTAGCAATTATTTTCATCAGAGAGCTTTTTTATCTCCTTTTCCATTTGGTTTTTAAAGCTGTTGACTTTTTTTTCTCATGTCTTTCCTGCATCACCCTCATTTCTCTTTCCATGTTTCCCTCTACCTCTCTAACTTTATCTTGAAAGTCCTTTTTGTTCACCTCTAATGGCCTGAGACCAATTCATATTTTTCTTGGAAGCTTTAGACATGGGGTCCTGATGTTGCCATCCTCCTCTGAGGGTGCACCTTGATCTTCCTTGTCTCTAAAGAAACTTTCTATGGTCCTCACCTTTCTCTGTCTTCTTATCTTGGTTTTCTTTTACTTGACTTTTAGCTCCTTAAAGTGGGTCACTGTTTCCAGGCTGCACTGTGCCAAGCTTCAGGGGGTCCCAGGTGGTATGATTTAAGGAGGGGCAGATTCTTCACTTGCCTGGCCTGTTCCCTTGTCCATGGATTACCCCAGGCTAATCCACCAGCTTTGTGTGCTGTGGCTGTCAGATTCAACAAGCCTGTGCCCTTTCCCCACCTGGGCCACTACTACTCAAGCCTACCTCCTGGTTCCTAGCAGGGGTGAAAAAACCCAAGTTCCACCTCAGCACTTGCAGAGACCCCCTGTAATCTCCCCTCTGCCAAAGGCTCAGCCCTCTCACCAGACTCTGAGTTTACTTCCAGACAACACTGGTGCTGCAGCAGCTGATTCAGAGGCTTTGGGGGGTCTCTTTCTCTGGCAAGGCCTTCCTAGGACTGGATCTGTGTCAAAATGACTGTGGGATTGGGCTCCACTCCTGTCTCAGCACAGCAGCTCCCTCTTTCTGACCTTCCAAGCCCCTCTTGGTTGGAAAATAACCTCAGCATGTTCTTCTGTGTATTTTGCTGCTCCAGAAATTGTCCTATGGCATTATTTGGAGGTTTTTTGGAGTGATCATATCATGAATTCGAGAGCTTGCTGCCTGTCCTCCACCATCTTGGCTCTGCCACCTTTAAGTCTTATGAGCTTTATTATGTCCATAGATGCCAATATTTAGCACGAGGTCAGTTGCCTTCATTTCTGAGCATCCCATATGAGGTCTCAGGGTGTTTGTCTTTCCATTGTCACCTGTCAGCATCAACTTGATTCCATTTCAGGAACAAGTCAAAGCTAGAAGATATAATAGTAATTTACCCCATGAATGGGCGAATCCAGCCCACCCCTATTTTTGCATGACAAGCTAAAGCTGTAGTTTGCTTACTCCTGGTCTAGGCTATTTAGCTATTTGCATGTAAGTCAATCTCTTTTCTAGAATGGAAGTAGTGGGAATTGATGGCTTTGGTTAGGGGTGAAATTTTTTGGTGGTATTTGATTTAATGATAAATAATAATGATAAATTTAATATAATACATAATTAATTAAAAATAATTAATATATAATAAAATTTACTAAGTATTAAAACTCTCTTTTGTGTTTACATCACCCACATTTTTTAGTATATCCTTCCCTTATTTCCTACACAGAAAGCTATTTGTAGCAAAAAAAGGAGAGAGAGAATCAGTTCAGCAAAGCCAACCAACATAATCAACTAAGTCTAAACAGTGAATGCAATATCTTATACCCATAATCCCTCCCCTTTACAAACAAGGAATGAAGGTGCATTTTCCTTATCTTTTCTCCAGGGCCAAGGGTCTTGGTCATTATAATTAAATAGAATTCAGTCTTGATTTGTTTTGTTACATTTACAATGCTGTTTTAATTGTGAATACTTCTCCCTCCCTAACTTCCCTCTGTATCAATTCATATCTTTCCACACTTCTCTGAATTTCCCATATTTCTAATTTCTTAATAATTTAGTTCTTATATTTATATTCAATTTGTTTAGCCATTCCCCAGTCAATGGCCATCTGCTTTGCTTCCAGTTCTTGGTGTTTTGGGTTTTTTCCATGCAAAAGTGTTGCTACGAATATTTTATTATACAAAAGTACAGTCATTTTTTTCCTTCAAATTATCTTTGGGAAGTCTTGGAGTCTTATGAACATTGCCTTATGAAGCTACAACAGAATAGAAGAATAGCAAAGCTACTATGAGGTCATGTGGTAAGTGGGAGGAGGAGGCAAGGGATTTTAGGGGAACTCATGAAAAGTAATTATGTCAGTTTCCTTGTCAGGTGTGTACTGGTAAATGCTTAACAACCGATTCTCTGAAGCACAATACACTTTAAAATTTAATCTGTTTTCTTAACATTTTGTCCATCATGTTATTAAGTCTAAAGAATCAACAAAGCAATTGATCAAGTCCTAATTTGTAGTTTGTTGATTTCTGAGGTGTAAATGTTCACACTTAAAATTGAATGATTATCTCTCTTGAGCCCTGTGAGCTACCTCCACCACATTCCAACTTCTGGTGTGACAGTGATGGAGGTGGCATCTATGTGCAGCTGTAGCTCTTATGAGCAATACAAACATAGCTCAACTGGGGAATGGTTGGAGAGATCATGGAATATGAATATATTGGAATATTCTTGAGCCATAAGGAATGATGAAGGTGAAAACTGGGAAGACTTGTAAGGACTAATGTGGAGAGCAGTGAACTAGGGGAGGGAAGAGAAGTAGGAGAACAATTTATGCAATAACAGCATTGTAAAGGCAAATTTGAAAGACTTAATCAATGCAATGACTAAGCATAATTCCAATTCCAAACATGCTACCTAGCTGCTGCTAGAAATGAAGTTTCAGAATGAGACGTATTTTGTGACCAATGTGGGATATTTTTTTGCTTGACTATATATCTTTGTTTTGAGGGTTTTGTTTTTCTTTATCTTTTCTTTTTAGGGTAGGGGTAGGGGTAGGTGGGCATAATATAGAAATATTTTTGTTAATTTAAATTTTTTAAAATAAATTAAAAACACAAATAGCACTCTTTGCTTTTGTCCTCTGTGTTGTTAGCAGGCCATTATCCAAAGTTGGCATTACACACACACACACACACACACACACACACACACACACACACTCTACATATAAACCTTTCTTACTTTAGAAAACAATAGTTGTGGGTTCTTTCTCTGACTTAAATACATACATTCTCTCTGACACTTTTAAAAAGGGTCCCCAAGATCAAAGATGCTGCCCCAGCACCTGTGCCAACATTATTTTCAATTGCTATTGACCCATTCTCTAAGGTTTTTCTTTCATGCAGGTGGTTTTTAGAAAAGTTAGATGATAGCACCAGGCTGAACAAAAACCAAGTCCATACGTATTTATGTTTGTCTATATGTACACATATAGCTAAGGATATAGCTTTTGTATAGCTCTCATTCAGAGACATTTTATTCAGAAACCTAGTAGTTAAATCCCCACTCAGGACCAGGCTCAGCTGGAGATTCTCTTTTGATAATCTTTCATTAACAGTAAATTGAATAATGCTCAAGGGCTAACTAAAAAACGAAAACATAATTATTTTTTTTTAAAAACCAGCAGTTTGACATTGAGAGGCTGAATAGTAAAGCTGTTCCCAGTTTACCTTAGTGGATTCTTTCACATATGGTTGTAGTAGAAAAAAGTTCATTTTACTTTATGAATTCTGCTATTAATAGAATATCTACCCTCAAGCTCTAAGAAACTAGAGAGATGACATGGCATAGGGCAGTGACTTTCAAAGTCTGGGGTCTGGGAATCCAGGGAAGACCCCAGACCTTTTCATGAAGTCTTCAAGGTTAAAACTACTTTTATAATAATAGTAAAATTTAAATTTCTAATATGGTAAATGTCAATAAATATACATACATATAATTCACATATATGTATATATATTTATGCACATCCCTCATAAACAAAAACTCTTTGGGGGGGGTCTTCAATAATTTTGAAGAGAGTAAAGGGGTGCTGAGACCAAAAAAATCTGGCATAGGGAAAAAAGTGCTGGCTTTGGTAAGGGGAAGACCTCAGTTTGACAGGCATTGTGATAAGGGTTGAAATCCTATCTCTCATTTACAACCTCTGTAATTTTGGGTAAGTATTTTTTTCTTTTCTTTTCTTTCTTTCTTTCTTTCTTTTTTTTTTTTTTTTTTTTTTGGTGAGGCAATTGGGGTTAAGTGACTTGCCCAGGGCCACACAGCTAGCAAGTGTCAAGTGTCTGAGGGCGGATTTGAACTCAGCTCCTCCCGAATCCAAAGCTGGTACTTTATCCACTGCACCACTTAGCTGCCCCGGGTAAGTCTTTTTAATATGTTTTTCTTCAATCTATAAAATGAGGACATTAGACTAGGTGGACTTTAAGATTGGTTCCAGGCATAAAATCTATGACCTTATTAATCCTGACCCTGATATTTACTAGCTATGTGACTTGGACCAGTCATAATCTCGCTGAGCCTCATTTTCTTCATCTGTAGAGTGGACAAATAATACAACCTAATTTTACAAAGTGATCATGTAGTGCAAATGAGAGATTGTCTATAAAGCACTGCATAAATGTTGATTAGATTATTATGGCTGTCTTTCTTCAATTAATATAAAATGAAAAACATGGGCCATGAGCAATGCCAGCCAGACTTTTATAAGCTAGGAACTGCCAAACTGATTCAATAATGACTGTAAATTTTTTTTTTAAAATAGAATTAAAAGTTGTAAGAACTCTGGGGATGATGAACCCTAATATCTCTGCATTGTTATGACTGATATATTCCACCACATTTATATTCCTTTGCAAAGACCACTGAATCAACCTTTTCTCCAGTGATTTTTTAAAACTACAGGAATATCTGATTTCTCTCACCAGTTGATTGGTTCAGCCTTAAAATTATAGAAAGACAGTAGAGTATAACAGAGACAATGTTAATCCTCTGTGCCTCAAATGTCTCATCTGTAAAAGAAAGGGTTTGGACTAGATGTCTTCTAAAGGCTTTCCCAACTTTAAATCCCATGAGGGAAATCTATTCAGCTCGAGTCCAGTTGTAGCAGAAGTGGCCAGTGGGAATGGGCTCTGTGCCGGGGTTGCTGTTGGCCATCATCTCCCTCTGCCTGAATGCCTAGAGTTGGCTCTGCCCAGACTGAGAGGAGCAGAAGCTACTTCTGGACCCCAGCTGTTCCCCAACCAAGACTAACAGAGCAGAACCCAAATACCATGGCCCACCTGCCTCCCACAGAGATGAGCAGCCCCTGTAATCTTCTCTCCCTGACAAGAGAACAAGCCAATATCTTCGATGTGCTAAGAAACAGATTCCGAGGGTTTGGAGCAGCATGAGATAAGTAAGCGTGTGGATCCAGTGGGACAACATGACACTTGTCTGACAGTCCCAAGAAGCTGCTTGACTCACCACTACCACCACTGCCATCACCCACCAGCCAGACCCACAAAATGCTTGCTCTGGAGACTTACACCTGAATAGCTGCTTTTGCCCATGGTGTACTTTCTCAGACTGAGGAAGAAAAAAGAACCTAGTGGTACCTTTGGGGTCCCATCAAGACAGTTTCTGGAGATCTCTTCTCTCCTTCCTCTTACTCTTTTCTGCTTGTCCAGAAACCCAACTTATCACAGAGGAGGAGGAGGAGGAGGAGTAAACATTAAACAACAGAGGTGTGTGTGTGTGTGTGTGTGTGTGTGTGTAGGGGACACAGCTCATGATGACACATGACGAGTTAAGTTTCCAGGAAATTTTTGTGTCATGTGGCTCTTGCTGAATGAGGGGTGGTAGAAGGTCAGTGATGGAATGGCACTGGGAGATGAGGGTGGATGGAAATAAAGGGACTGGATCATGAATGCCATTTAGTCCTTGGGAAGGGGATGGGTTCGGGAAAGAGATTTGATCTTGATTTCCTTGGAATCACCCTTCAATGTTGGGGCCTAAGCTGATGATGAAGGAACAAGAAGCTGAAGTGGTTGTTTCAATTTCTTATGCTCACGGTTCTTTTCATTTTTTAGTTTTATTTGCTTTGGTTCATCATATTCCATAACAGACATCTATCCATGCAGAGGAAAAAAAAACACCTAGGAGGCTGAATGCCAAAAATTCAGGCTGACTGCATGTCATAGTACTATAATGCTTGTTGCCCTGAATCAGAGGTATTGTGGTATAGGCAACAGGTCAGGAAGACCTGGTTTCAAGTCCAGCCTTGGAAACTTTCTAGCTATGTGACACTGGGCACTTAACCTCTCTGTCCAAGCCTGGGTTTCCTCATATGTAAAATGGGTATCTTAATAATAACAGCCATCTCTGGGGATTATTTTAAGAATAGAATGAAACTGCAAGTAAAGCAATAAATGACAGCCACAATTACCTACTCTGCTTGCTTCAAGTTTTCCTAAACTAAGTTTTCCCAAAGCTTCAAAGGGCAAAGTCCCCTGGGGTTCTAGTTTCTTAGAATTTGGTGAAGGAGTTCATATTCACTATACCATGGGCTTTGATCACATCCCCACTTCAAGCCTTGGCATTTATAGATGGAAGAATCCCAGTCTTTTTGGTCTGTCCTCACATGGTAGCCCCTCCCCTCCCTTTAATCAATTTAATTATTCTTCTCTGGACCTTCTCCAGCTCTGTCATGTCTTTCTTGAGGTGAGGCTATGGGGCATACAGTAATACAGGTATAGATGGACCACAGTTGCTTGCTTGCCAGTCTTCTTCTTGAGCTACCTGTCTTTTCTCTGTCTCTACTTCTCTTTCCTTCCTTTCTTTTCCTTATTTCTTCCTTCCTTCCTTCCTTCCTTCCTTCCTTCCTTCCTTCCTTCCTTCCTTCCTTCCTTCCTTCCTATCTCATTGCCCTCCCTTATTGCCCTTCATTCTCATTTCCTCTTATCCACCCTCACCTTTCCTTGTAATAAAGGAAAACATTTAAGTAAAGCCAGTAGATACAGCTGGACTCCCTACCTCTTGACTTAGAGGAGGAAGATGTACTGAAGTTTCCTGTTACAAAACTGTAACTTCTTTTCCCTCTCCCTCCCAGTGATTCAGCTACTTCTTCTCAACCACGCATATAGCTGGGGTGAGGTGAGAGAGAGCTGGGTACATTCTGTACCAGGGGTGCCCTGGCCAGCAATACTAACAAGCAAAGCACAGGAGAAAATAAAGCTTCTCCTAAAAGGCATGTCATATATTTGTGTTGGCTGCCATCCTTTTCAAAGGACATAAGCACATTATTCATTAACACATTATTTTATTCTCATAGTTCTATAACCTTAAGTACAATAGATATTATTATCCCTTTAGACAAATGAGCAAACAGAGATACAGGGAGATTATTCAATTTACTTAGGGTCACAATAGCTTCTTAGTGGCAAAGGCAACAGAGCAGAAAATCAGGGAGGTTGAAGACCTCAGAGCATCGAAATGAGGCCATTGAGGCAACAGTGTTGGAGAGGAGCTTATTTCAACCTGCTAACTAGTAGCTTCCTATTTTAGCTGACTTATTTTTGCTAATTAGGTATTAATCTCTGTTGTTTTTACACTGTGTGAAGACTACAAATGCTACCAAGGCCCCCCAAACTCAGCAGCTTCCAAATTCATGGCTCTTCTAATTACCCCCCTGGCTCTGCTTCTGATTACTTGTCCTTCACGTCTTCCACTAGACCAGTACATCCTACAAAGTGATTCTATCCCAGGATCATAGTTTTAAGAGGTAGGAGGAATCTTAAAAGTCATCGGATTCAGTCTGTCTTATTTTACATTCAGGGAAACTCATGCCCAGAGGAGCTAGATGACTCTCCCAGAGTTACATATCTAGTAAGGGTCTGAGATGAGATTCAAAACCACATTTTCCTGACTCCAAATGCAGAGCTCAATTGATCTCCCATTTAGAAATCCTAAGAGCTCCCATATCTTTTATAGAGGCAGAGAAACAGACTCTATAAGTGATCTAGTCCTTGCTTATACCCTGCATGCTTCCAATGAGTATCTTAATTGGTTGTCACTTTTCTTATTGTATTCTTAGAAGGGCTGGAATGTACAATTTGGAGAGTGCAGAACTAATAACATTGGGGTGTCTATAAAGATGGAAGAAATGATTTGGAATAATCCCATAGACCAGACCACATGACCAAATGTAGTCCAGAATTACCTATGTACATGTATGTGTATATATATATACATGTATGTGTGTGTGTATATATATGTAAACATTCACATTGTAACATGAATTCCACTTTCTACACTATGAGAATAAATAGGGACATTGTAAAGGATAGGCTTAAATCCACACAACACATTAAGAGATCTAGTTTGCTCTAATTAAAATTAGTCCTAGTTATAGAAAATGGAAGAAATGGATGAAGCCACCCCTGGGTCCCATTCCGAGTCAAAACTAACAGCTATAGACCTATTGATGAACCTTACATCAATCAACCTAATGAAAGGAGCAGATTTACATCCATCTCCCTGAATAGCAATTGAGGTTTGGAGGGAGATGGGATTTCTATGTAATGGAATACTATTGTGCTGTAAGAAACGATGAGCAGTAGGACTTCAGAGAAACCTGGAAGGACTTGAATGAACTAATGCTGACCGAGAGGAACAGAACCAGGAGAACATTGTACACAGTAACAACAACATTGTGTGATGGACAATTGTGATAGACTTGGCTCTTCTCAGCAGTGCAATGATCCAAAATAATTTCAAAGAACTCATGATAGAAAATGTTCTCAACATTCAGAAAAAAGAACTGTGGTTTATGAATGCAGATTGAACCATACTGTTTCTACTTTATGGCTGTTTTTTTTCTTTCTTTTTTTCCTTCTTTTTTGAGGTTTTTTCCCTTATGCTCTAATTCTTTCACAATATGACTAATGCAGAAATATGTTTAATGTGATTGTACATATATAACCTATATCAGATTGCTTTCTGTCTTGGGGAGGAGGGAGGCAAGAGAAGGTGGGAGAAAATTTTGGAACTAAAAATCCTATGATGGGGCAGCTAGATGGCGCAGTGGATAAAGCACCGGCCCTGGATTCAGGAATACCTGAGTTCAAATCCGGCCTCAGACACTTAACACTTACTAGCTGTGTGACCCTGGGCAAGTCACTTAACCCCAATTGCCTTACTTTAAAAAAAAATCCTATGAAAACCAATTTTGAAAACTATCCTTACATGTAACTGGAAAATAATAAAATACTTTTATTTAAAAAAAAAGAGATGGGATTTCTGGCCGATTATTGTGTCATCTAAATCAAATAATCAGGTTATAGCTAATGGTCTTGTTATCAACTTTGTCATTTAATTTGGCTTGCATTGACTCAATTTCATAGTTCTCTTCATACAGAATGAGATCACAGGTTCATAGATTTAGAGCTGGGAGAAAACTTAGAGGTTGCCTAATCCAACCCTCTCATTTGGAATTGAGGAAACTGAGGCCTGGGGTGGTTTAGTGATTTGCCCAAGTTTTAGAGTTACCATGGTTTACTGAAAGAAGAGCTGGTCTTACAATTAGAAGAATCCAGGTCCAATCCTACCTGAGTCTTTATTGTTTGTTTGTTTTGTTTTTTTGCTATGTGACTATGGGAAAATTACTTACGTTTTTCTAAGGGACTAGAGAAACAGACTCTCTAAGTGGTTCAGTACTTGCTTATAGCCTGTTACAGAAGCAGGATCCTTCTGTTGACCATCTTAATTGGCTGTTGGTTCTTTAGGTTTTTTTTTTTTTTCATTTTGTAAAGGAAGGAGATGCACTGGGTGACCTTGAGAGTTCCTTTCAGGCTTAAACCAATTCACCTTTCTGATCACGTGTCTGACCAGAAGTCTCATATTCTGTACTAATACCTGTACCAAGCTGGTTAGAATAAGCTATCAGTGGAAATCAATAAGGTCAGGCTTCAGAGAAGAGGGCAGCAGGAGGGGATAAAAGGGTAGTATTTGTCATTAGTCAAATTAAAGCAATTACAAGAGCAAAATGAAAGGCCCTTCATTCTTTGAGACCAAGGACTTGACTATTCTATCATTCCAGGCCATTTCAAGAAGCTTTCTTGGGTTCATACTATCCAGATATATTTATATGATTTTATCATGGGAGAACCATCCAGATGTAATATGCTAGGATACCCCTCCATGCCACATGCCTGCTTTGGAAAACAACAAAGGAATAAGTCTGAGACTCTGTATAGGACTGTTGGTGTGGGATTAATAGTATTTCAAATCCATCCTTTTAGGCAAATGTATTTTCTGTTTTGGAGGCAAACATTTTTTCCAACAGCAAATTTTTAACCTTTTGACTAAGGTCAGTACACCTGAATGAGCAATAACTGAGTACAGCACCTACAATGTACAAAGTGCTACAAAAGGCATCATGATGGAAAGAAGAAAAGATACAACTGTAACTCAGAGATGGTTTCAGGAGACAGCCTATCTCAGAGTTTTGAAGGAAGCTGTTACTGAATTTTGAATGTTACAAACTGAGGAGATATTGACATAGGAATTTTGTATTATTTAGGGACCAATATAATTTATCTAATTATAATCAGAAGACGAGAATGTTTATTAGTTATAAGCTAAGGTGTGGTTGTTTATAGAGAGGATACACAGTCTAAATCCCAAAATATAAGAAGTGAGAGAGAAAGAAAAGGCATGAATTTCAGAACTACATTAGCTAAGCTTCATGCCAAAATTAATGGAAGAGTTTAATTGAACAGAAGAACAGAACAAAAGCAGAGAATAAGAGATGTCCCTCAATAGATAAACTGAGATCTCTCTGGTGAGGGGTTAGTTATTCAAACACAGTCTGGATCGATTTAGGTAAGCAACAGAAGTACCTACTCAAAAGGAAGCTGCATTTATCGAGGAATTTTTGTATTGTTCTTGAAACAGGAAGAGGACCCAAAATTCATAGTTCCAGAGTGATGAAATACCCTGAGTATATGTATATGAGTAGCTGTGATATAATAATAGCAATTATTATAGTTATATATTATTATATATTTTAATTTGCAGGAGGAAGTGGAAAACCACTCCAATATCTTTGCCAAGAAAACCCCAAATAGGGTCACAAAAAGTCAGATGTAACTGAAAAACTACTGAATAACAAAAATCTTTTCATTGTTTTTGTATTATTTATTACATATTATTTAATCATGTTGTATTATAGATTTAATATACATATTATATTATGATAATATAAGTAAATAATGTACTCTGATAATAATAGCTATTCTATAGTCTACACTTGCAGGGAATTCACCCTTGCAGATGGGAACCGTGAGCCAATGGATGTCCCTGAAGCCCAGTAGATGACAGCATGAAGTTGCTTTTTAGTCTCCACCCCTACCGCCCCAGTCTAGAGAGTGGAGAAGAAATACCCAGGAGAGAGCTGAGTGATGATATCACAGGAGTACAACAACTGCTCTGCAGTTTCAGAGATGTGAGTTGTCTTAGAAATACATGTGCCCTGACTGACATGTCTACTATCTAGTTGCCTTTTATACATTTGCCCTAGCCACACATGTTCCTGGAGTGTGCCCCCTTTACTCACATCTGTGGACTCTCCACATGTGTTCCCTAGTCACTTGTGTTCTCTCCATATATCCCCTTACCCACTTGTGGCATAGTTAGTTCTGGGAAGAGTGCAACTATGTCTGCATGGGGCGGGGAGGGACTCTTGTCACTTTATTTGCTGTGCAGTTTAATTAAATCTATTTATAAATCTTTTTCTTAATCTGAAATATTTTGCTTTGAACTACTGGATCCTCTGGTTGGCTGGCTAAAGTAAACATTAATGGGGCTCATGAGCTATCTTGGATGGTTTCATTAGGGTACCTAGGGTGCAATAGTTTATTATTATTATTATTATTATTATTATTATTATTATTATTATTTTTAGTGAGGCAATTGGGGTTAAGTGACTTGCCCAGGGTCACACAACTAGTAAGTGTTAAGTGTCTGAGGCCGTATTTGAACTCAGGTACTCCTGACTCCAGGGCCGGTGCTCTATCCACTGCGCCACCTAGCTGCCCCCGCAATAGTTATTATTATTGAGGTAAAATCACAACCAATTAAATGTAGAGTATGGGGGAGAAGGATCAGCCACAGTGAAACTACCTCTCTTGCTTCCTTAATCCCCAACTCCCCAAATCACAGTCATATCTGAGTGATTGGAGGTGCTAACCAAGATCTCTTTTCCCCTGTTCACCTTAAATGTTTTTCTCCTTACATGAAAACAGCACTAAAGAGAGAGGGTGAGTCCTGGAGTTGCCCCCACTTTAACCATTTCTGTCAGCATGCATAACATCGGAAAGGAGAAGGAAGTTTGCACAGTAGAGTCTGTCTCTGATAGAGGCCACCTTTGCTTAAATCTAGTGCCTGTACATTGGGTGTTTTTCCTCCAAAGTTGGTGAAATCTCTGTTAAGATTATAGAGTTTGTTAGAGAAGCTATGCTTTGCCAACCAGGCAGTGGGTGCAGGCAAAGAGTGTTCAGAGTCCCAAAGGGGCAGGAGGCAGCAAAATTCCAAGGGAGCTGAGGCAGGAAAGGGGATTAAGAAAGAGAACAAAGAACAATTCTGCAGTGAAAAAAAAATCGAGAGCACTTTAGAAAGAGCTAGTTTCAACTGGCTAACTTACCCTCAATAACTACTTCTGATTTTACAGTCCTGACAGATAATCAAGGGCATTATGCCGGGTGTCAGGGAGGGGATAATATTTTCAAGGACCTACCGTTTAAAAAACAATTTCTGTCACATAGCCGGCCCACGCGTCAGGCATGCATGCCTCTGTTTCACTGCTGATTTGGAAATTAATTATGCTGATTGCTCCCAATATGAGGAGAATCCATCATCATTCATCTCGGAATTCATCTCAGTCACTCTATCATTGTTCCTGGCCCATGTCCCATGTAACCCCGGTCTCCTCCTCCACTATGATAATGAAATCCTGCTTTCTTCTTCCAGCTTATTCCAAGTTTATAAGCCAGGACAAAATTGTAAGTACCCAGTAAACCTGCAGCTTCTCAGGCTGAATTCTGTGCTATCGAAGTCTTCTTTCCTGTTCTTGGCATGCTATTATCAGGAGGTCAACACCCTTTCTTTCTGGAGCTCTGTTAATCTGCCTCTTGGGACATGGTTGGTCACCTTCTACTGTCCCTGAATCTGTTGGAATGGGGGTGGGGATAGGTGGGGGTGTCTTTTTTCTGTTCTTTGGTCTAATACTTCCCAAACCTTCCTCCCCCCTGCCCCAACTTTCTAACATATACCATTGTGAGGGGTGGAAAATGAGAGTGAGCTTCCCCCCCGCCATATTGCCTTTTCCTTCCAGGCCCACAGTTCTAATTATGAAAGATAAAACTGGCTCAAAAATGAGTCCAGAAATTATAGACAGGAGGGAATTGTCAAGTGTTAGAAAGAGAACAATAATGAAAATACAAAAAAAAAACCTTGCAAAAGGATAAAGTTTCAGGTTTTATATTGCTAAATGTTTTGCTTTGCTTAGAGACAGGTAAGATAAGAGGAGAGACACACAAGTGCTGTGAAAAGCCAACAATGAATGGCACATAGAGGTGTTGTGCTATTTTTAAAAAAAAATTTTTTTGCGGGGCAATGAGGGTTAAGTGACTTGTCCAGGGTCACACAGCTAGTAAGTGTCAAGTGTCTGAGGCTGGATTTGAACTCAAGTCCTCCTGAATCCAGAGCCAGTGCTCTATCCATTGCGCCACCTAGCTGCCCCTGTGTTAGTGTTTTTTGGTACTTCAATATATCCTCAATTTCATCAATGTGGACTATTTCCTCTATAAAGGTTGATCAAAACCCATCTGCAGAATGGGTTCTCAGAGCAATTAATGTGCATTCCATTCCTCTATATTTGACAAATGCACATCCCTGTTTTCAGTAAGTAGTCTCTATGTGTGATTTATTCGGGTTCAATCTGTATACTCAATGCCTGAAGGATGCCATATTTTATAGGATCATAGAACTTAGAGCTGGAAGGGACCACAAAAGATTATCTTATCTAAACACCTGATTTTTCAGATGTGGATATCAAGCTTAAACAACTTGCCCAAGGTCATGCAGCTAGTTAAGTGGCAAAACCAGCATTTGAACTCTGGGCTTCTGACTTCCAAATTCAGTGTTCTTTTTACTATATCACACTTACAAATCTAGTTCTTTTGAAAAAAAATAGGGGAGAACTCTAAGGGAACACAAGTAGGAACAATACTCCCTAAAATAACACTGCATGATATTCAATCACCTACTTACTGGTCTTGTTCTTCAGAGAAGGTAGAAAGTATCATAAAGGTTAGATACAATGAGGGTAGCTGTGACTGCCTTCTAGGAGTGTTTGATGATAACTGCACATCTTTCTTATTCCATGAGGCTTTGTGTATTCAGAGAGATAGATTGTTCTAAATGTGTAGTGTATGAACTTACTTTACAAATAATAACGACATGTTGATATTATTTCCTTCATAATCCTATAAAGGATATTTTCTATTATCTTATGCCCTTAAAAACATATTTCTAAGAGGGGCTATATAGGCTTTCCCAGAGAGCCAGAGAGGTCCAGGACACAAGAACCAAGGTAAAGAACCCCTGTTCTGAACCTTGAAGTGTGGGTGTTTGGGGGATAGGAGCTGAGAGGATGAGGGACTCAGGAATCTAGTACATACCTGAATTCTAGAGATGCAGAGAAAGAAGAAAACTCTCTTTACCCCTAGATATAGTTAGGACCTCAGCTGCTAGCTAGGTAGCTCCTGGAATGCTTAGCTGGAAGAACAAAAACTCTCGGGACAGAACCAATTACAGAAGAAGGATATACCATCACTTCTGGTAGAGTCCCTAGAAATGATAGGGAAAGCAATTTTTTTGTTAAAAAATGGGGCTTTAATCTGAAATATTTTTGTATGTTTAAAGAAAAAGCCTTCAAACTACATTTGGGGAGCTAGTTGTATTCAATTAATGAAAGAAAAGAAAATTAGGTATTTATTAAGTGTGTAGTATGTGATAATTCATGGATGTATAAATACAAAAGGAAGATAGATAGTCCCTATCCCCAAAGGGCTTACATTCTAACAGGGGGAGCTAACACATAACGTGGACTGGTAGTCTCCATCTGGAGAGTTAGAGGGTTGGAGAGTTGACTTGTAGACAATTGATTGATACAGAATCAATGTTAGTGTTGATTTGATTATTTTGCCCTAAGCAAGAGGTGGGAAGTCAATGGAGACCTAGGTTATGAGGGACTCAAAATCTCAGGATAGATGTCTATTTGACCCTGATGGACTTTTGGAAAGGATGTAATATATGGTCTGAGACTAGATGAGTTTGAATTTACCAATCCACCAACCAAGAGCTAAGCCCCAGGGAGAGAGTTCCAAAGTAGGTCCTTAAATGTAAACCTAGATTAATAACATCTACCTATTTCACAGTGCTGGATCCCGGGAAATAATATGATGATAATAATAGCTGACTTTTTTATGGTATTTCATGGTTTGCAAAGCCCTGCACACAAAAAATAGCTAACATTTATGTGAAGCTTTGAGGTTTGCAAATTCATCTGATCCTCACAACAAGGGGAAGTAAACAAACATTTTAAGCACTTACTGTGTGCCAGGTACCATGCTAATCACTTTATACATATCATCTCATTTGATCCTCACAACAATCCTAAGAGTCAGAATAATCCTCATTTTATATTTGAGGAAATTGAGGCAGGCAGGAGTTAAGTGGTTTGCCCAGCGTCACATAGTTATAAGTGTCTGGGGCTGAATTTGAACTTAGTTCTTCCTTACTTCAGTCCCAGAGATCTATCCATGGTGCTGCCTAGCTGCCTTGGTACAAGGTGATCCAGATAGGAAGTAACTAAAACAGATTTTGAACCTCAGGTTCTCTGACACTAGATCCAGGGCTTTTTCCCTTTGACCATGCTTATGTCTTCAAAAGTAGTTACTAGACTTTCCACCAGGAGTATATTGGAGCCAGCTTGGAGAGCTGATAGTTAAAATTTTAGTATGAGTTTTATACCTCAGAAATCATCAAACACTACATATCAGGGCTTGCTTTTTTTTTTTTACTGTTTAGACTTAAGAAAATGAGGAAGAAAATATTAATAATGCAGATTAAAAGTGTGTCTTGTGTGCATTACCCCCCTCCAAAAGAGTTAGTTATTAAACATTTCACAACATGATCATCACCAGGCACACCATGATATCTTTTGTCTATCCTCAGTACAAACAGTATTTTATTTGCATTTTTTTCAATTTGTGATTCCTATCAACCATTCTTTCAGATTAAAATAAATGCTCAATGATGGGTGCAAGCTATCAAGAAAGAGCCAAGACCACATCTCTTTGTCTTACTGTAACTATACAGGCCTTGGTCTGTATTTTCTTAAGACTAGCTAACAACATTGCTGGACTTGCCTTTAGGAGAGCGTAGGTTCAAATTCCCCATTCAACATTTACTAGCTTTGTGATTATGGAGGTTCTCTGAGCATCAGTTTTCTCATCTGAAAAAAAGATAATAATAACAACTGTAATATTTACCTCTTGGTAATATTATGTGGATCAAATGAGATAATATTTATAAAGTTTTACAAACATTAAAGTCCTATATAAATGTCATTATTCTTAGAGAAACCCCTACAACCACTTCTATCAAGAAAATCCAGCTCTTGGCTTCCTCCAAAGTTAGCATTGGGGTTGATCCAAAGACTGCTTGGCTCCAACCTAGTAATTCCATTGGATTATCATCCTGATATCTTGTTGGATTATTATGCTGTCATGGATTATTTATTACCATAAATTGTTATGAATCACACACATATGGGTAATGGGACACTCCTCAAATCATAGTGTTTCTTGTAACTGGGTTATCTTGGGTTGCCATGATTGGAAAATCCCATTGTCACTGTCAACATTTACACAGTATAAAGATGTGCTGATATTTCCCCACCTCAATCCCTCCTCTTTGCACCCCCTACCCCCAGCCTAAGGAGAATAAAATTCTTAAAGCTCCAGAGTCCCCAGTCTCCATTAGCAAGAGCCTTCTGGAACTGTGTTATCATATTGTTCAGAGGCGAACACAAAAGATTCTTTTCAAATGGGATAGTGAATAATTCAAGATTTATAGTTTTCTGTAAAGTACAGTGTTATAGTTTCACATGGTAAATCATTAGACATTCATATGGGAATCCCTTGTGGGGATTAGACCAAGAATAAGCTCACAATGCATCCACTAAATTAATAATTTTGGTAAGATTTCATTCTATAGTTGGATACATATGATATCTGCTGGAATGATAAGACAAAGAAGGAACTAGCCTTCCAAAGGGCCCAGCATTAGCATATTTTAACCATAATACTCATCACTAGCTTAGAAAGAAAGTAAATAGGAAGATATATTAGTGGTAGCCTTTTCTCCTAAATGGTTTATATTTGTATTTATAATAATCATTCATATTAATATAGCCTTTTCAGATTTGCAATTGCTTTACATAAGTTATCTTATTTGATTTTCACAACAACTCTGTGAAATAGTTACTCTGATTATCCCTTTTATATCTGATGAAATAGACTTAGAGACATTAAGAGTCATGCAGGTAATCTGAGGCAGAATTCAAATCCACGTTTCTGACTCCAAGCCCAAAGCTCTATTTACTATATCATGCTGTCTCTCAACTTTTAGCTGTGGTATTTCCCTTGTAGGAACAAAGGTATGTCCTTTATGTCACAGTAGAACTTGAGCAAATCAGGGGAGAACGGAGAACTGATTTTCATCCCTCTCCCTCCCACCCTCACCTAGTTGTTAGCTAATGCCTATTAGCCTGGGAGGAGGTGAGGCTGACTTAATGTGTACCTTAGTGGGGATTGCTTTTCAATTTGACAAGCCACTTATTGAGGAGGACCCCTTGGAATAGGACACAAGATATATTCTTAGATGGCCTAGGAATGGGAGGGAAGATAGTGAAAGGGAAGATGGGAAAGTACCTAGCATAAACAACAATTTTGCCTTGGCCCTATCTGGCACAGAATCAAGGCCAGGGCTTTATCAGCACCCACTAAAGTCTTCTGTTCACATGGTTTGTTTAAAGATGTGCTCCATGAAGCCAGAATTGGGTGTTGCCATCTAATGCAAGGTTTCAGATAGGATAAAAAAGAATTGCAATGGTCCCCTCCTTTCTCCTGATCACTGTGAACCCAAACATGCCCTCTAAGTGTAGCTCTAGATGGGGAAAAGAATAGTGGTAAAATAGGAAATGATGAGTTGAAAGGACTGGGGGTATTTATCTGGAGAAGGGATGCATGGGGAGGGAGGGGAATTACCACCTATATCTTTAAGTATTTGAATGTAAGAGAGTCTAGAATTGTTTTCCTTGACTCTAGAGGACAAGGTTAGGAACAATGGATTAGCCATTTTAGGGACCCATATTTAGGGGCGATATAAGGAAAAATTTCCCTTCTCTCCTCTCGCAAATGTGATGCTGTCCTCAAATTTCTCATAGTCCCTCGCATCCATCATATTCTACCCCATTTCATATTTATCACATACATGCATATCCATGTTATATTTCCCTCTCACTCATACCCATTAGACAATGAAATCCTCCCATCCAAAGCACCCCTGCAAAGTACTTTGCACATAATAGGCATTATTATATGCTAGATTTGCATTGAACTGAATTGAACTGAACTTCTTGAATTAGAAGTGATTAAGTATGGATTGAGATGCCTTGGGAGAATGAGTTTTCCATCTCTTGAAGTCATTTGGAATCCAGATGATAACTTGTCAGGGATCCTAGACAGTGAATTCCTGTTTGGTAAAGGTTGAACTGGACTATGAAGTTTCTGCTAATTATGCAATTGTGTGATTCTAGAGAGACAGGAAAGAAGTATTCATGAATACTCAGAAACAAGAAGACATCACTATAAGCTTCCCAAATTAAACCTAGGGCACTGCACTCTCTTAATACCTCTTGCCTCAAACACCAAGCTAAAAGAAAATGGATTGACCTGATTCAATCAATGGATGAGTTATTCCTTGGGAGCATAATATTGGAGACATTCTAAAGGCTTACCTTCCAACTTCCACCCTTGACTTTAAGTAATTTGCCGAAGCTCACAAGTGTCTTAGGTGGGATTTAAACACCTTACTTCCTTACTACAAGCCCAGTGCCCTATTCACTACATCAAGGTGAAGTCATGTTCCTTAGATTTGTAATGTTTGAAATAAGCTTGATTTTGTGACTTTTTTCCACTGATATTCAGCAGCCCTGGAGCAGACTCTGGGAAATCAGAGTATGGGAGATAACCACATATCAGGAAAATGTCAGAGCCAAGATAAAAGCCAAGGTCTTCTGACTCCCATTTGTATGTTTTTGGTTTCTATTTTGACACAAAAATAAAACTTGCTTAAATGATTATTCCAATCATCCATAATTTTGTTGCTCTAAGTGTTTTTCTACCAGCATAGCTATGACCCCTCCATGCCTTACTGTATGGGATTTGAGAATTAGAGAATTATTATAGCCATAAAATTCACCACTTGGTCATTAAGATGTACAAACACAATGGTGTTCAGAATTATATTCATACAATTCATAATAATATCCATTGGTTATTCAACAGATACTAATGGAACAATAGGGTTTTCAGAACCAAAGGGGATCTTAGAGATCCTTTAAGGTTACATTGATAGCAAGACGTAAAGCCAAGATTAGAAATTCAATCCCATTACTCTACATCCAGTTGTTTTTTCTTCTTTTTCTTTCTTTCTTTTCCCCTGAAAAACAAACAAACAAACAAAACAACCATACTGTATCTGTACCCTGGAAACTATTAAAATACTAAACCAAAGTAAACCAAAACTATTCAAAATTAAACCAGAACCAGCCCAAAGGCTGGAATGTCCTCATTCCTGCCAACGGACACATTAGAAATGCCTACTTCCCTGCCCATAGAGCTAAGTGAAATTACTCACGAGGCAAATTTAGCTGTCGGGTAGGGGGGTGGATAGTCTAATTGTGAGTAGGAGGTGAGGAAACATGATATTATGGGTGCAGCTTAGAAGGACTAGCAGGTCAGTTATACTCTTCTCATCTGAAGGACCACTAATTGAGGCATGGGCGGGGGTCGGGAAGAGGAGAGGTATGTCAGCATCCTTTGACCTCATTCTGATTATAGTCCTAAGGTGTTTCACACATTAGCTTCCAAGATTGTGCTTTGGTGAGATTATGAATTGTTGAATGAGGTCATTATTTCTTAGGAATCTCCTATGTAGTTGGTTCTAGAGTAAAAATTTTCATCTTGCTTATTAACTGACTTCATGAGCTAGAGATATCTGTTATAGATTTAAGCAAAAATGGGTCAACAGAACTTAAGATAAATAATAATTTAATCCACAGAACTGGCCATTTAGGGAAGGAGGGATTATATATTAGCTCAAATTGTCCATGCATGCAAATCAAGTTTTAAGTAAAAATTTTAATTAATTTAAATTCAATTTACAATTTAAGTAATTTTTTCAGTAATCCAAAGATTCCATTTTCATAAAATCATGGAATGGTAGACCTAGAAATGACCTCATAAATCAGTTAATGATTGTTTAATCTTTTCATGTCATAGAATGCTTTGACTGTCCACTGAAGCCTAGGTAGAGCGCCTTCTCAGAATAATGTTTTTAAATGCACAAAATAAAATACACAGGGCCATAAAAGAAATCAATTACATTGAAATAGTTATCAAATATTTTAAAACAAGTTCATGAACTCTAGATTAAAAACCCTTGATAGACAAACTCTCTTGTTTTTCAGATGAGGGAAATGAGATTGAGAGAAGAAAAATGTGTTACTCAAGTTCATATTTCTCATATCTGGCACAGTTAAGACTAGAACATATCTCTTTTTTTATTTTTATTTTTTTATTTTTAAACAACCAGTCCAACACACTGCCTCTGTAATTTGGAGTTCTTCTCTGTCTAGATGTTACATTTGAATTTACCTTTAATTTATGATTAAATTAAAAAGAAGCTAAATGTCAATTTGTAAATGTATCTTTCTGCCTGATTAGTGAGGTCATCATAAGAGAGAGTTTGTAGGATCATTATTTTTTGAGACGATGCATTTAGGACCCAGTTTGGGGTTGCTGGGGGTGGCATGGGGTACTATACCACTCCCTGTTCTGCACCCAGGCATATGGTTTGGATAGAGTTCGGTCCTGGAATGGGGGACACCCTGCCTCTGATTAGGGGGATTAGGTTCTCCTTTCTCAATTCTCCGGCACATTATGGTTCTCTGAACATTAGCAAATTGTAGAGTTAAAATAGGATTAGGTAACAATTTGTAAATACCTTCACAATCTTCTGGGTCATTTCTACTTAAATTTCATAAGAACATAAGGTTGAAGAAATGCTAATTAAGCATTTTTTATTTCACATCAGCTCTGCACTGTCACTCCTCCAAACCTGAATCTCCTCTGAAATCCAGCTCAGCTGCTTTTGCTGTCAATCAGTAGCACTCCTGCTAATGCTACAAACCACTGCTCCAGTAGACAGTGCTTCCACTGAACTTGCAAAGCTTCTGACCTTTTGAATATTCAAAATCACATTCAGGGGTGGGCCTGTCTGTCTCCAGCTTGCTTTGTGGTTAGCTACTCAGGAGGCAGCCTAAACCAGGGTTTAGGGCTATATCTCTATCATTCATGAGCTCATAGTCACATGGGGGCTGGGTAGGAGATAGGGGCCCTCACCCCTTCCCCTACCTAACTCTCATGATAGAGCTTGAAATAGTGCTCAAGCTTCATAGCTAGAAAGGAAGAGAGTAGCAAGGGAATGGGTTCATCCATTTTATACATTCTGAGTGATCAACTCCTGTGCTCAGTAGCCAATTTGGAGACTTTTTTATATCATGTCAGTGCAAGCCCTTTAGCTATTTGGCTAAGAGTCATGCACGGTTAGTTCTAAGCATCCAGAACCAGAGATGGCTATTGAACATGCTCCTTAGGGGAGAAAGCTGTCTTATTGCAAAGGGACCATAGATAGAGAGCTGTAAGGACCTCAGAGGAAAGCTAATCCAGACCTCTCATTTTCTAAAAAGGGAAACTGAGGCATAAGAGTCAGAATCAGTTGAATCGAAGTCCTTTGACCCCGTGCTCTTTCTATAATACCATGAGTGGCCCAAGGCTGGATTCCTTTAAAATGCAAACATACTTGTGAAACTATGAACAGATGCATTTATTAATGATTATTAATGGAGGCCAATCAAGGTACAGTCTGTCAGTGAAACCATTTACTCATAAATTATCCTCTATGCTTTAAAAAACACAGAGCTTATGGATAATTCATGAATTTACAGATTGTTCTTCTCTAGTGTGGACATTAAGTCATCATTGCTCTTTACCTCCTATAGAGTCATGGCCTTGGTTGTTTTCTAGCATCATTTGCAAGCAAGCGGAAAACAGATATAGGATCTACTGGAGTGGGGGTTGGGGGAGGTCACTTTTAGGGATACCCAGTGCACATCATAAGATTTTTAAATAAAGGATGAGCACCAGGCCATGTTCTGAAGGCAAACAGGATCATACTACCTACTTTACAAAGTATAAGACATCTTAATGCTCAGGGTCAAAGAATTCACTCCATTCAAAGCAATAGTGGCTAGTGGGTACTTCAAAAACCTGACTCAAGGGTTAAGAATGCAGTATTCCTAACTCTAATTTCCATAATTATTCTTTAGGTTCTTAGCCAATGGGGGAGGTGACACAGGGACATTTCTTCAATTTTCCCTTATATGGACACAGCCCAGGAGAGGACCTAACTGAGACTAGCTCAAGGTTCCTTGAACCATGTGATCTTGTTTGCTGGAGGGGAAGGAGGGGGACTGAGACTTTTTACCTCATACAGGTCTGGAGCAGTGTAATTTGAATGGTGACCATTATATTCTTATTGAGAGGAGACGATTCCCCATTTTCTCACAGTGTCTAACATGGTTGTCTTGCACATATGTGAGTAATGGAAGGAAACTCTTTCTTTGGGTGCAGATAGTTACCTGTCAATAACTTAGTAGACTAGTCCTCAAGAATTACTTGAAGCATTTAGATATTAAGTGACTTGTCCAGAATCACATAGCTAGTAAGTGTCCAAGGCAGGATTTATTTTATTTTATTTTTGCTTTATAATATCTTTTCAAAAGGTAAAAGCAGTTTATTTTGTTTAATTTTTTTTTAGATAAACATTTTTATTTAAAGTTTTGAGTTCCAAATTCTATTCCTCCTTTCCTCCCTCTCTTCCCCCCTCCCTGGGGCAATAAGCAATCAGATACAGGTATATATATATATATATATATATATATATATATATAGGCAATTATATAAAACATTACTGTATTAGTCATTTTGTATAAGAAAATTCAAAAGAAAAAAGTGAAAGAAAGAAAGTGAAAAATAACATGCTTAAGGCTGTGTTCAATCAATATCAGTTCTTTCTTTGGAGGTGGATTGTGTGCTTCATCATTACTCCTTTGGGATTGTCTTGGATCATTGTATTTCTGAGAATAGTTAAGTCAGTCACAGTTCTTCATGGGGAACAATACTGTTGCTGTGTACAATGAGCTCCAGAATCAGGATTTAAACCCTTCCTTTCTTGTCTCCAAGATCCTATTCTCTCCAACAAACCATGTTGCCTTGAACATAGTAGGTGCTTAATAAAGGTCTAAGGAAAAAAGGAAAGGTGGACAGAATAGGAAGGAGGGAAAGGACCAAAAATCAATTACTGGATAATTTTTTAACCTCAAGGAGTTTACCCAACAGCCCACTAAGTCATATTGTCTATATCTCAAGTACACACAACTACAAGAATACAGATATTTCGGGGGGGGGGCAGCGCAGGGGTTGATTTTACTGATTTTGACTAAATTACCCCCAGGATGAATTATCTAGCTTAACTGCCAAAGACTTCCCTAATTCATTGGTAATTGCTCCCATTCTGCCCATCTTCCCCCAATATACACATGGGCATTAGTGTCAGAGGTCACTATCAAGATTGTTATGTGGCATTGCTGCCATTCACTGAATATGTGAATAGGCAAATTCTCTTCCCATCATAGCCTGAAGTAAAGAAAAAAAATGAATCATATGCTAGAGGTTGAAATAAATTTCTAGAACTGAGTCCTAACTACAAAAACACAGAGCAAAGATTTTAGCATTGTTTTTATTTTAAATAAGGAAAGATGTCTATTGGGTTTGGGTTCTACTTGCAATCATTGTACTTTTCCAATATCTTAAGGCTGACAAAACTCAACATAATTAATTTCTCTCTCTCTCTCTCTCTCTCTATATATATATATATATATATATATATATATACATAATATATGTATATACACATATATCAAAGGAAAATGCCATCTTAATTTCTATTTCTTTAAAAATAAAAAAATATATAGCACAGTTATTTCCTGATATCCACCCTGGTCTTGGAACCTTCTCTTGTAACAAAGCAATAAGCAAAACTAAACCCAAAATAATCAGTTTAAGATGGGGGGGGGTGATGATAAATTCTCCTTAAAGGGGCCTTTGGCAGAGGGTGGAGCCCTAAACTCTTTCCTTATTAGTTAGGTGACCTTGGGCAAATTACAACCCTCTTTAGGCCTCAATTTCCTGATCTATAAAATGGGGATAGTGATAGTTTCATTTTTCTACTCTCAAGGGACTTTTATGAAGAAAAGAGCTTTGTACAATTTAAAGTAACTCTAGAAATGGGAACTGATCTCCTGTGGGTACATGAATCAGGAAATCTGAGCAGATAAAAATGTTGATTCTAGTGTGTTACAAAGCATTCTTTTTTTTTCCCTCAGTGATGGAGCTTGGTAACCAGTACTCTGTATCTAGTGCCCTGGTCTCTCAAGCACCTGTTCTTGGATAAAACTTTTCTATTGATCTTTTTTTCTCCCTAAATTATACAGCTCATGAAAGAAAACCCTGGGTGAGGTCATTGATTTCCCTCCTTCCTTTCTCATCAAGCCTTACCCCCACTTCTTCTACCAACCATCCCCCTGCACCAACACTCCCCCCCTTGAAATACATGGTCATTAGTGGCAGAGGGCCATGCTATTACCTTTTAATTGGGTATTTAATAGGACAATGTTTGAAAGCAATTAATGAAAAACATTTTTGTCCTGATTTATCAATTGGTCTTCTTGAAAAATGCCTGCACAAGGTAATGATTCTATGTAAACCAGAAAACTGCTGTCCTTTTCAGCTTTTTCCATGTCACAATTTATTCATTTAATTCAGGTCTCTGAAATGACCGCCATGCCAATTATCTGTGTGTGTGTGTGTGTATGTGTGTGTGTGTGTGTTTGTGGAAAATGAATTTGGCCTCTACTTGCTTTTGGCTATTTTTCCTTGCATGAGTAACACAGAGTGAAAAAAAAAATCTTCAAAAACATGTGAAGTGGATGGAGTGGCTTCTTGGTACCTGTGAAGAGCCCCCTTGAAGAAGCTTAGGGGACAATGGAATATCTCGCCTGGCGGTGGTTTATTTTGTCCACACGATCCATTTCACATGCACCCAGACAACTGAATGAATGGAGGATTAGTTCAAGTTTTCACCTTATTGAAATGAGTAATTCAAAGCAAACAAATAGGACAAACTAGTTGGGAATATGAAATTAAAGATTTTCTAAGTCCCTTTGTTATGCAGCAAGTCACATGCAAACTGGACTAAACCATGTACACACATGCACACATACACCCCTTCCCCAATACCATGATTGCTTCTAAATCATATTGAGTTTCTTCGTTCCCTGGGAGCAATATACTTCCCCCCCCAATAATGTACTTTCTCAATTCCCCAAAATAAAGTAAAATTAATTAAGGGATCTAGATAAGGCATTTGAAAATATGATAGTCTAGTGACCAGCTTTAGGTTGTGCTGTATTAATATTAAATTCTATAATGTATTCAAATTCTTAAGCCTCCTGATTATTATGTAATTTATTATAGACACTTCATGGACCAAATTCACAGGAACTCTGGGCCCATAATCAGTCTTAAGTTCCATAACCTGTAATTTCTTGGGTAGCAGGCATCTCATTTGCATCTTTAACTGACTCATTCATAAGGTTTGGGCCACAGAGGGCAGAGAAAGCAATATTTCAGGGCACAGATGTACCAAGGCTTCAAACACATATAAGATTGAACTCAATTAAAGCTTTGTTTCTGTAACAGAGCAATTACATTTTTATTCAGAGTAACTGGTTTGATGAACATTCAAGGAGGGATGACAGAATGACAGGGAAGATACTGTGCTGGAATGGGCACCAGGGGACCTGGGTCTGAATTTTGCCTTAGACATTGACCAGCACCGTGATAGTCACTTACTGAACTTCTCAAATCCTTAATTCCCTCATCTCTAAAATTGGGACAATCATGCTTGCACCCCTTAATTCACAGTGTTGATATTTGGAAAGAGCTCTTGTCTTCTCTTATCTCTTCTCCTCTCATCTCTTCTCCTCTCACCATTTTTTTTTCTTTTGTCTTGTCTTCTCTCCTCTCCTCCTCTTTTTTCCTTTTCTTTTTCTTTTTTTTTCTTGAGACTGCAACTCCCTATCTCTCCCAGGCTAGAAGTACAGTGGCTACTTATAGCCTAATCTTGCTGCTGATTGGCAGAGCAGCTTTGACCTTCTCTGTTTCTAACATGGGCCAGTCTGCCCCTTCCATGGTAGCCTGGTGGCCCCTCTTATTGGTGCCAGATTTAGTACCGATATCCTGTTTACTTCAGCCCGATGGCAGCTCAGAAGTCCTGAGCTACAGGCTCAGCCTCCCTGAAAGCAGGGATTACAGGTATGTGCTACCATGGCTAGCCTGTAATGCAAGAATGTGCAAACCTCAAAACACTATGTAAATATGCATATTTTTACAAATATACACACATTCATAAGCCAATTTGAAAGGAACATTTTATACACACATATATGGCAATTAGGAAATGGACAAAATCTATATATGTGCATGTACATAATATAATACACATATATCCTCACACAAACATTGCACATACTATGTATGTGTATATATGTATATATGTATGTATGTATTTGATGTACAGATATATCAAAGCCAATTAGAAAACCATTAGCAAACCATTTTAAAATGTCTTAGCATTTCCTGAAAATGGGCTAAATTAATTTGAATTTTATGCATTGGACAACCATATATGGATCGCTGTCGAAGGTGCAGTAGATGTAGAGTTGAGACTCAAGTAAGGAAGACCTTGAGTTCAACTCTGGCCTCAGGTACTTACTAGTCATATGATCCTGGGGAAGTCACTTAACTGCCATTTGCCTCAGTTTCCTTGACTGTAAAAAGGGAATAATAGCAACACCTACCTTACAAATTTGTTGTTAGGATCAAATGAGACGATATTTGTAAAGCACTTAGCCCTGTGGCTAGTTAATAGGTGCTTGATAAATAATCATTCCCTTCCCTTTCCTATCTTTTATGTGCTTAGTCTGTAATTATGGGACACAGTTCTTGACACACAGTAAGAGGCCTTATGGCACTGCGGATGGGGTTCAGGAAGTCCTGGAATCAGGAAGATCTGAGTTCAAATCCCTACTTTCCTATCTTCTAGTCAGCTGTGAGACCACAAGTATATCAACTCAGTTCTCATGGGTTCTGTTCCTCATTTGACAAATGAGGTTAGAAGAGATGGTCCATTTCAGCTTTAACACTAGGATTCTATAATCTTGTTAGATAATAAAACAGGATAATTGGATGTAACAAAGAGAGGACTAACTTTAAAGCCAGGTTTAAGTTCTATCTTCAATGCACCCTGGGTCCATTAACAGTATCCTAGAGAGCCTAATTGGTGATCTGCATCTTCAGAGGGTATTCCTACATGGGGAGTTCCCCACATCAATGAAATCAAAAGTCTGGACAAAAATCATCATACACACAAACAAAAATAAGGTTAGCAGCATAACATGGCCAAGGAGATGGTACATGCTACCAGCATCTATCTGAGACTACCCTGGCAAGAATATTGAGTTTGTGTTGGGAAGAATGAGAGTTAAAGTTGGAAACCAAGTTTGGGGCTATATTGTGGAGCACTAAGGCCAAGGGGTTTAGACTAAGGCTTAGAAGTAAGCAATAGGGAGCCACTGAAAGTTTTTGAGGAGGAGCCTGAGCTGATTATGATCAGAGCTAAACCTTATGAGTACCAATCTGACATCTGTGTGAAGGTTGGATTGAAGAGGATAGAAAAAATTGACAGGGACAGGGAAAGAAGTTGAGAAGCTATTGCAATAATCTAGGTGTGAGATGATGAGGGCCTGATGCAAGGTAATGATGGTGGGAATAGGTCAAATGCTAGAGACATTGCCAAAAAAATCAATAAAACCTCATGACTGATTGGATGTGGGGGAAGGTGAGAAAAAAAAGGGTAGATGTTTTGAGCCTGGGTTATTGGGGAAATGAGAGTCTTATTGACAAAAGTGGGGAATTATGAAAGGGGAATAGGTTTGGGAATGTGATAGTAAAGACTAAGTGATTGGCTTTAGACATTTTGACTTTGAATTGTTAAAAGAACATTCGTTCTGACATGTCCAGGAGGCAACTGAAAATTTGAAATTGGTCCTTAGGAGTAGGGACAGGGCTCAGAAGAAACACACACACACGTGCACAGATTTTACACATGCTATTTGCATGCACACACATATTTGTATATGTATGTATACATGTGCAAAAGTGTGTGTAGCATGTCTATATGTATGTGCATGTATAATATTTCATACATAATATATTATGTATATGAGGAAGACACAGTAGAGACCTAACAGTTGAAGCTGTGGGAGTAGATATGTTCTCTAAGGAAAAAAGTACAAAGAAAAAGATGAGCACAGAACTGAAACCAAACATTGTGAGTTAGGTAGAGTTAGGGCCAGGGGAAGAAAGAACCAACAAAGAAGACAGAGAAATAATTGTTAGAGAAGCAAGATGGAGTTAGGAAGGAGAGTTTCAAGAAGGGAATGAGTGGGGCTGAGCACATTTTGGTCCACAGAATCAAATGGGGCCAAGAGTTTGGAGAAAATGAAAATAGGACACTATATTTGTCAATGAAGATGCAATTAATGATCTTAGAAGGGTTGGTTTCAGAGACTGTTGAGAAGGGAAATTATATTACTGGCAGTGAAGTAGACCTGTTGTGGTGAGGAAAGAGCCACAGAAAGATAATTAGAAGAAAGATCAGAGCAAAGTAAACCTGAACATATCGACAGATAATTTATGACAGTGTTATGTTGTTAGATTATAGATTCTATGAAGGCAAGTTATGTTTTTTATGTTTTGCCATCTTTCTATCTCTCTGTGTCTAGCATAATGTTTTCCACATACTAGGGTTTTAATAGATGGTTATAGAATGGATACTAAAATAACATATAACTGTGATACATCCTCTTTCCACACATTATAGGACCTCCTTGGGTATTCCACAGGATACAAGTTCCAACTGAAGTATTTACTCTTACTATTAAACCAGAAGAGGATGCGCATAATAAATATATGTGGCCAGGGAATGTGCATGATAGAACAAACACCAGGAGCCCATGTGGCCAGGGTATAGACAGAGGACATATATGCAGAAATATATGTGACCTGGGCATACGTTTGCTTAATTAATATCTATTTCCCTAAACATAGACTTCCACCCAATTGTTATCTAATGTCTTTAATTTCATCATTTAGATGACTATACAATTGACTTAGCTCAGTCCCTAAAGTTATCCCAATAGCTGCTCAACAACATAGCATTTTCATATTATATATACCCTATTCAATTTAATTCACTAAACATTAATTTACAACCATATGGAAAGAACTATTTTGGCACTGAGAGAGATGAAAAGCTTGACTAATATAATTAATATATAATATAATACTGTATATAACTATATAATATGTTTTTATCTAGATAGATAGATAGATAGATAGATAGATAGATAGATAGATCCTACCCTCATGGAGTTTCTAATCTATAGGGGGATAAGATAACTGAGGTGCAAAGTAATAGACATTGGAAAGGTACAAAGCACTCCTTGATGTTATTGATAACTACAGGGGTCAGGGAAGTTTTTATGGAATAAAAAGCACCTGAGTTGGATTTTAAAGGATGGGGGAAAATTTTAAGGTGGGAAGGAAGTAGAAAAAGGAGATTCTAGTTATGGACAATAAATGTGAGCAAAGAGCCAGATGGGGGCAAAGCCTGGGGCATGTATGGAGGATAGTAAGTTGTCCAGTTTGACTAGAGTATAGAATTGAGCACATTTGCTCCTGAGAGACTGGACAAAACGGTTTTCCTTTCAATTCCTTCAATGCCTTCAGCTGTGAATTCTACCCCAGCCAGAAATGAAAAGGAATTTGTTTTCATTTCTCTCCATATTCTCTGGCTCTTTTAAATGGAACTTTTAACTAAAACACAGAATGTGAAAACAAAATGAAGCTAATCTAACCCAAACTAAATTCCAATTCCTTTATTCCTCCTATAAGTCTGAAGTGATACTGGCTATCTTTGGTACTGAGGTGTAATGAGGCAGAGTGGGAAAGCTGGAGAGGTGTTAACACAGAAATTTGCCATTGATTTACCACAACATACCCTGACTTGACAATGAGCTTGGGTGAACAAAATGGGGGAGATGGGATGAGGGCCTCTGCGAAAGGAACCCTGCTAAATGAAACTGAATATAATGCCATCAAACATGAGGTTGGAAAAGAATCAGGATTTAAACAGACAGCATGTGAAGAGGCCACCACTCATGATGAATTGGAAGATGGAAAGCTGGTCCAGGGATGGTAGAGGAAGAGAACAAAGGGAGGGTAAGCAGTGGCTGGGGATGAAAAGGATCTAAAAATGCTTCAGATCACAGAAAACCATTTTAGGGACATTGACCCTACACAATGAGACAATAGCCCAAAGATCCACACCTCTAATTGGAAGGTTTTCAATACAAATTACTTAAAGACCCAGCTTCACCTCAACATTTAAAAGAAACACAAAAGTTGGAAAACATATTGTATGAGCTTCACTGCATGGCAATAGCAACAATTAAAAGAATAAATAGGATTAAAAATACTTTCAATGTAAAGACATAAATAAATTAATAGGGAGAAACAGGAGTCTGCATAGGAAAAACAAATACTTCCAAAATCTGGGACAGAAAATCACAAGACCAGAAAAGATCAGGAAGAATTTCCCCAAATAAATTATGAAATGTTCTAAAAGGCACAGATAATCTCACAGCGTTCATAGAAAAATAGGTCACTTACCTGAAAACTAAAATGTAAAGGACCACTGGGCTGCTTGTACAAAAGATTTAGCAGGGGAATAATTAACACCAACAAAATTTCCAGTGCTCACTGATCATAAAAAAGTGATTATTTCTTTAGGAAATCTGTTTAAAATCTTTCTGTGATCATAGTTTAAGCCATTAGTTCTTGGGAATATAGAGTATATAATGCAGTAGAAAATCTAGAAAAAGCGAGACATGGAAACAAACAAAAAAACAGATTCCTGATACAAAATCATATCATTCTTAGTTATGTAGACTAAGCACTTTGGACACTCCCTTACAATGCCACCCCACCAAACTATTCTAGTTTAAAGCATTCAGTGGGTAAGTACCCACCTAAACCCATGGGATGAAAGCCCCAACTGAAGTATTTGCTCTTACTAGAGGAATACACATGATTAATATATGTGACCAGGGAACATGCATGGTGGAGAGTACATCAGGAGTTCATATGGCCAAGGTATACACATGAAGGATATATATGTAGAAATATATGTGACCTGAGCACACAAGTTGCTATGGTAATTCACATCTTCAATATTGAATAGCTACTGATGTCCTTTCAAAAATGTGATTGGGATGGCTTTAGGGAGGGAGAAAATTTGAAACTCAAAATTTAAAAAAAAATGAATGTTAAAAAAATTTTTTTAAATCAAAATTTTAAAAAAATTTCATTGAGATGGTTTCTGTTTCCCTTTTACATGTGTAACATTTCTGGTATCTTTTCTCAGTTGAGCATATCATCTTTGTTGGGTAGCATGTCTAAGCTCTCCATTGTGTTGCCTTTCCTAGGTATCTCTATTGGTTTCACAGTCACTCACCTATTTTATGGGATCACATTCTGTGTTCCAATTATTTATCTGCTGATCTTTGGGAGTATAATAGAAAGCTTCTGCCTGATAAAGACAGGTTAATTCTCTTTGTTGTGCATAGCTAAGGACTCTGAGTTATCACACTTAGGCAACCAACAAGAGCCATTAAAATGTCCCAAGCCAAGATTACTGTTTTTCTTTTGGTATAGACTCAAGGACCTTGATTGCAGATATCTATTTGACTTTAGGTTAGAAAACTCATTCTAATTTTTTTTTCAATTTTTTTTGGGGGGGGGGGTTGTGGGGCAATGAGTGACTTGCCCAGGGTCACACAGCTAGTAAGTGTCAAGTGTCTGAGAATCATTATAATTTTATTAAACTCTCGATTGTGTCTAAATCTCAAAAATCCACTTTGGGGATTCTGTTACCCAAGTCCCATGGAAGTTGTGTTGGGTTTTGGGGTAAAAGATTCTCCTCAATCCCAAGATTCTCTTTGATTGGCATGCAAATTAAGGTAGGAGCAAATACAAAAGGCTATATGAAGTAAACAGAGCCTATTTTGCTTTGTATTTCTGTCTTTATTGTTCATATCTTCTGGAGATTTTTGTGTTGAGTTTTTGGCCAGTATAAACCTCATTGTTCTCTTACTAGAGGAATACACATGATTCTCACATTGTTCTCCCTGTATTGACAGAGCTCATCTTAACTTTGGGTTGAACCCAGGTCAGATTTTTGCATGTTTAAAATGGCAGACCATAGGAAGAGCACAGGACTTAGAGATGTAAAGAACCTCATAGGTTACTTCATCTATATCCCTCATTTTATAGAGGAAGTGAGGTTTAGAAATGAAGTGCCTTGACCAAGGTTATACAGATAGTAAGAAGCAGAAGTTGGACTCAAATATAGTTCTCTCACTCAAAATGCAGGGCTATGTTACATCATGGCATTCTCTTTTCTTTTATGGCTAAGTCAGGAAAGTTTAATCGCAAATTCATGATGAAGGTTATTACAAGTACACAGGAAACTTTGGTTGATTATGGCTGGGTCTAGGTGATTAAAAAAGCAACACACAGAGCATTCCAATAAAATCTGTATGCAGTTTAAATGTTGACAGGTATAAACAGAAATAGAAATGTGACCTGAATCCAAAAGCCCTTCACCATCCTGATTTTTCTGCTAGTCACTCCCCAGACACCCTCTTTTTACAGAAAACTCTGAAGACCATAGAGATGAATGCCCCATAAGTAGTGAAAGAGTTGGGATTTGAAGTGTACTTCCTGGAAGACTGGACTTAAAACCAGCAAGAACTGGTTTCAGATCTTGCCTCAGATATTTGCTAGCCATGTGACCCTGGGCACTTAACCAATCTGGGTCTCAGTTTCCTCATCAGTAGAGTGAAAGGTTTAGGCTTGATACCCTCTAAGTGCTCTTCTAACTTTAGAGGTATAAATCCTTCACTGTCCAATCCAGTGAATTACTCTGCCTCTAACTTAGCACATAAGTCCTAGGGAGTTTGCTGAGACATTGAAAAGTCAAGTGATTTATGGAGGTTCCCATTCACAGTTAGTAAGTAAGGTAAGATTTGAATCCAGATCCTCTTAACTCCAAATCTATCTAGTACTATACCTTCTGCCTTTCTGCTTCTATTGAAATGCTCTTTAAAATGAGTGCTGTAAGATTATAGTATAATTTCATTACAAAAAATATTTTTGGATACTATTTTTTTTTGAAAATTGCAAAGCTTCTTTAATGACTCTCAAATTTCTCCAGAAACAAAGGATTCTTTTTTTAAAAGAATTTTTAAGTAATAAAGATGTTTATTTATAGCTTTGGATTCTAATTTTTATCCCTCCTTCCCTCCCTCCCCTACCCCTTCTCTGAGGTAGTAAGCAATCAGAAATGGGTTATACATGTATGATTATGTAAAACATTACCATATTAGTTATTTTGTACAAGAAAACTTGAATAAAAGAAAAAAATGAAAGTGAAAAATAGCATGCTTTAGTTTGTGTTCTATCAATATCAATTCTTCTTTTAGAAGTGGATAGTATGTTTCATCAATAGTCTTTGGGATTGTCTTGGATCATTACATTGCTGAGAATAAGTTCCTCATCAAATAATATCGCTGTCTCTGTGTACAACGTTCTCTTGTTTCTGCTCACTTCACTATACATCAGTTCATACAAGTCTTTCTAGGCCTTTCCGAAATCATCCTGCTTGTCATTTCTTTTTCTGGGGGTGAGGCAATTGGGGTTAAGTGACTTGCCTATGGTCACGCAGCTAGTAATTGTTAAGTGTCTGAGGCTGGATTTGAACTCAGGTCCTCCTGAATCCAGGGCCAGTGCTCTATCCACTGCACCACCTAGCTGCCCCTTGTCATTTCTTTTAACGCAATAATATTCCATCACCATCTTATACCACAAGCTTCTTTAGCCATTCCCCAATTGATGGGCATTCCTTAGATTTCTAATTCTTAGCCACCACAAAAAGAGCTGCTATAAATATTTTGTGCAAATAGGTCTTTTTCTTTTTGGGGGGATGTCATTGGGATATCAATCTAGCAGTATGGGAGTATATGCACAGTGTGCCCTTTGGGCACAGTTCCAAATTGCTCTCCCAGAATGATTGGATCTTTTCACAACTCCACCAACGGTGGATTAGCATCCCAGCTTTCCCACATTTCCCTCCAACGTTTTGGATACTATTGGCAAGAGTCAGTATAACGTGATAGACTGTTACTCCTGAACTATTCGAAGTCTGGGTTCAAATCCTGACTCTGACACTTATTAGCTTTGTAGCTATAGGCAAGTACCTTCATCTGAAAGTTTCTTCATCCATAAAGTGGAGATAAAAATGACCATATCTACCTCAGAGGGTTTTTGTGAGACTCAAATGAAATAGAAGATGTAAAGTATTTAATATGGTTTAAACTGTTATATGCTTGCTAGCAATCAGCATTATTGTCACTCATCCATTTTATTGAAACCCACTGTATATTTGGAAAACATTCAGCTCTTAATATATGGTTGCTAGGATTACATGCCATTAATTAACACTAAATGAATTGATAAAAAAGAATGGTTGGTGAAGGAATTAGTTTAATCCTGTTAGTGGGAACTTAGTCATTTAAAAAAATTAAGTCATGTCCTATTCTTCATGACCACATTTGCGGTTTTCTTGGTAAAGATACTGGAGTGTTTGCCCTTTTCTTCTCCAACTCATTTTACAGATGAGGAAACTGAGGCAAGCAGGATTAAGTGACTTGCCCAGGGTCAAACACCAAAGCCAGATTTGAACTGAGGAAGATGAGTCTTCCTCCATGCACTATGGTACCACCTAGCTTCCAGAATAGGAACCTAGGAATATATCAATTCAATTCAATAACTAAAACAAGGTGTCCTGAGATAGCATCATAACACAGTTCTAGCTCTTACAGACCATGCTTTTGGATATATGACACTCAAATACTAAAATGGTAGGGGCAGCTAGGCAGCGCAGCAGATAAAGCACCAGCCCTGGATTCAGGAGAACCTGAGTTCAAATACGAACTCAGACTCTTGACACTTACTAGCTGTGTGACCCTGGACAAGTCACTTAACCCTCATTGTCCTGCCAAAAACAGCAATAACAATAACAACAACAAAACAAAACAAAAGCAAAACAAAAAACCCCCTAAAAACCAAAACCAAATACTAAAATAGTTCTGTGATTTCATCAAGGTGAGCCAATGGTGTCCTATAATGCCCAACGCAGCCCCTCCACATCTGCTGATTGTCTGGCTCCTTCCATAAGTTCACTACAGTGTCTTCCAGGAGGCTGAGTACATTTGTTACTTTCCTTGCACTATGAGGATACCAGCGGAGTACACGGGCTGCCCATTCATTATTCCTTGCTCCTGCCATGTGACCAGATCATTGTCTTTTCCCCAATCAAACATTTCTTTGGTGACACCCAGGAGTATAAATGAAAATTTAACAATTGACTCTTGGGAGCTGATTTGTGCTGTGCTTCCGGCACATCCCTTTATACATCCTTACTCTAGTTACTCCTGGTTCCTTAATTGTTAAACACTACAGTCTGTTTCTATCTGCCATGTACTTCTCCAGTGCCTTCTGAATGATGTTTAATTTTAACTCTTTGGAAACTGTAACATGCAGCCATGAAAATCCAGTAGAAAATTGCTCTTAAAATTGGAGCTTTGTTTCAGGGAGACATTCCACGTCATTAAAGGAGAATTGCAATTTTCCAAAGGCAATTTATACTGTTCATTCCTCCTTTTTAGTTTTGTACCCAACTCATTGTTCATCATCTGCAGAGCCTGTCAAAATAATTTGTATTCATGGAAAGCTTTATAGGCTTCTTATCAAATTGCATGTCATAATCTGGACAATAGTTTTTGTCATCCACTTGGCTTTTCCTATGTGCATTGTTAGGACACATTCTTTGCAATGGTTCTCTTCCAGAAGATTCTGCAAACTTCCAGAGCCAGCACAATGTCATTTTCATTAAATAGGAATATCTGGAGTACCACACCTTCAACTTGGAACTCTTCTATTATGGTGGTGAACACCTTTGGTTCACACATGTCTTATTTTATGCCACACCTGATGCTAACAATAACAAGATTGTTAAATAAGATTATGTCAGTTGTTTTCTTTTAAGGGATCATAAAAAATTTTGATATATTTATGAGAGACACTTTATTGGAAGAGAGCTTTTAAGCTGGTGTCTTGCTCTAACAAATCAAAAGCCTTTTTTTAAAAAAATCAACAAACAATAATCAAAGAATAGTCATGTATTCTTTACATCTTTCAGGAAATTGTGTGATAGTAAAGATGTGGTCTATAGGGGAATATCACTTGTGAAAGCCTGTATATTCCCTAATAATAACCTCATTAAGGGCGCCCTTGATGTGTGGGTGTTATTCTCATAAAAATTATATACACAGGAAAGTATATATGTGGGTTGGTAGTTGTTGATATTCTTTCAATTGCCCTTTTTATAAAAATACAGTCAATGATTTTCCACTTCTTTGTCTCTTCCTTCTTATATGCTTTATGAACCCATACTTGATTTTGTTCACAATTGGATCATTTCCAGCAAAAATGTCCTGTATGTACATTTGGTTTGCAACTGCTTTTCTTTTTCTATTATATGAAACAATTAATATTATAATAGAATGCATTTAACTAACTTTTCTTTTTGGTGTAAAGAGCATAAAATTACCAGTTGCACATACATACTCAGAACTCATGTCTCTTTGGAACATAATCTAAAGCAAACCTGAAAATTGATGAACATCAAAGAAAGGCCAATTATCATCCCAGCAACTGGGGTGGTTTCCTACCCTCTAGTAAGACATCTTATGAAACTGGGATCCATCACATCTTGACAGCACTTAAAGAAAGGTGGCACTGCCAGATACTTGCCATTATCACTAGGAGATTTCTATACCCACAACAGATTATGATAATTCCCTATCCCAATAGGACCCATACTGTTATTATGAGTTTATATCAGATCCATCTGACTTTTCAAAATACAATAATAATAATTATAATAATAACAAGTTGTGAATTCCCAGAACACCAGACGCCCATTTTCAAATGTAAATACCAAAGTGCTTTTCAAAGCTGAGTATCAGTGATTTTTGGATTATCTGAAGTGTAGAGTTATCCATGCCACTGCTTCCTTCCATTAGCACAGATAATCAAAAGTTCCCAGAAGTTAAAAAGCCACAGGGTTAGGCTAACTGTGATTTTGTACAAGCCCCTGCTGTTTTATGTACTGTCCACATTACCAATGCTGTCAATGGATGTGGATATAGGAAGCCGTGTCCCCAAATGCATAACAGAAAAATGTTCCCTTAAAGTAGGTGTAAAATATATATTTAGAGGCAAAACTAGGACCAGGGACAGAAAAGCTCTCATTATTATTTTGGAAAGCCTTGGAAGGCCTGAAAGCATGACACCATGTAGGATAAGTCCTGCTGATTCCCTTAACTGCCTGATTGCCCTAATGATCTTCCTATCCTTTGTAATGGAACGATAACCACAGGCATTAGGAAGAATAAGTTTGGAGTTGATGCCTTCACCAGAAGAGTGATGTTTCCATCATTTCCATCAACTTCACAGAGAAGCCATTTGGATTGAGTCATGTGTAATCTTATTGAAACCCTGAATTTAAGTTCACCCAGCTTAATGGACTTGAACTTTTGAAAAGACTTTTGGTCTCTGAGGAAAGTTCTCCAACTACCACTACAATAATTGACTGTGGAAGAAATCTTATACTTTGAGGGAACCACACTTGTCCCATATTCTTAAGTTTCAGACCCTCTAACTGTAGCTGCTCTGTCCTCAAGAGATCATGGAACTGGTTCCAAAAATGACTTGTCTAAGGCTCTTGTTGAATTGTACTTGGCATTCTCTTGGAAGGGATAACCTTAGACAAAATTGTGAAATGTCTTGAATGATACAATGGAAAGAGCACTAAATTTGGAGTTAATCAGTCTTTCAATAAACATTTCTTAGGTATTCAGTAAATGCCAAGCACTGTGCTAAGAAGAGTTAGGTTTGAATTCTGGCAGCCTATTCACTACCTATGTAGTTTTGAACAAGGTACTTAACTCTCTGAGTCTCTTTCCTCATCTGTAAAATAAAAGGTTTGGATTAGCTATTCTCTAAAGGTCTTTCAGTCTCTAGATCCTAAAACCTATAAACTATAGCATACAGGGGATCATCTAATGTAAAGCATTAGTCCAATATAGATGATAGCATTCATGTGTGCCATCCTTGATTAATGAAGGCAATATTTGTGATTTGTAGTTTGCAAAGCTGAGCCTATAGAATCAGTGTTCAATAATGTTTCCCCTGACCCTTGAACCTGCCTAAGACCCTCACGTGGACCACTGCCATACCCTCTTCCATACCCAGTTCTCTAGGTACTAATTTTCCAAATGGTTTCTGGGTTATTCCACAGACATTGGGGAATTATGGCTAGTGATATAAGCCTGTCTAGCAGGGACAGCAGAACACTGTTAAGTCTACAATCAAAGTTCATTCCCATCAGTAATAAATGAACAAGATACAGTAATGTTCATGAAAGGAATAATAAGCTTCATCTTGAAATCACAGGGAGATGCTGTAGGCCAGGATGTTATTATGTGGACCGGAAAAGCTTCAATTAATTGGTTGTTGTTAAGACAACCAATCCAACAATCACCTGTCAAGCACCTACTAAATGTAAGGCACATGACAATAATTGGTTTAGAAAGTGTTAGAGTATTTTCTAAGTGTGACTATGATGGGTTAGAGTTTTCTAGAAAGGATTCATGTAAGATATAAGATTTGAGTTAGGATCTGAAGGGTGGATCAGATTTAGAGAGGAAACAGAAGGGACTTCTAAAGAAGGGGCACAGGAAATACAAGGAAAGGAGACAGTAAAAATAAGCCATCTTTAGGACACTGTGCAAACCTGATTGACTGAAGTGGAGAATTTGTATAAAGCAAGTAGGAGATGAATATAGGAATGTAGTTTCAATCAATCAATCAACAAACACTTATTAAGCACCTACTATGTGCCAGGCACCATACTAAACACTGGAGATACAAAAAGAGGCAAAAGAAAGTGCTTGCTCTCAATCTGATGTTTGAGATCAAGTTGTACAGAATCAGTCATTCAGTCAATAAACAAGCCTTTATTAAGCATTTACTGTGTTAAGTGCTAGGTATACAAAGGCAAAAAATGCCTCTAGGATGAGACAAAATATAAGTAATGGGTACATACAAGATGTATACAGAATAAGTGGAAGATCATCTGAGGGAGGAAAGGCACTAACATCTGGGGAGAGGGAAATGGAAAAGGGCTCATACAGAAGGTGGAATTTGAGTTAAATTTTGAAGAAAGACAGGGAAATTAACAGGCAGAAATGATGAGCAAAGCATTCGAAGCATAGGGTCAGTGCATAGGAATGGAGGTGGAAGATGGAGTGTTGTGTATGACTAATTTCAGGGAGATTAGTAGAGTTCATAGAAGCAAATTAGCATAAAAAAGACTGGAGATGTAGAAAGAGGCCAGGTTGTGAAAATCATCAAATGACAAATAGGAGAATATATTTGATGCTAGAAGCTCCTTGAATAGGAACAGTGACATCTATGTGTTCAGATCTATAGTTTAGAAAAGTCATCTTAGCAAATGTGAGGACAATGGATTAGAGTAGAAAACTTTGAGGCGGGGAGACTAATCAGAAGGCTCTCATAATAATTCAGGTGAAAGATTGTGATGGATTAAACTAGAATTATGCTATGTGAATGAAGAGAGGGGAAGCCGATGTGAGAGATATTGGAAAATGAAAGGATTTGACAATAGATAGAATATAGAGGGGGAGAGTGAAAGTGCCGAGTTGAAAATGACACTGAGATTGTGAGGCTGGATGGCTGAGAGAATGGTGGTGACTTCTACAGTAATAGAGATTTAGAAGAGGGGATTGTTTTGGGGAAAAGATAATAGGTTCTGTTTTGAAAATATTGACTTTGAAGACCTTTCAGGACATCCCATTGAAGATGTCCAATAGTCAGTAGAGCTCAGGAAGAAGATTATATAGAGATAGGAACCATTTGTGTGTGTATATATATATATATATATATATATATATATATATACACACACACACACACACACATACATATACATATATATATATATATATATATATATATATATATATGATAATTGAATCCACTGGAGCTAATGAGATCATCAAGTGAAATGGTCTAGATTGAAAAGAGCCCAGACCAGAGACATGGGGGACCACCCACAGTTAATGAGTGTGATATAGATAAAGAATCAGCAAAGCAGTCTGAGAAAGGGTGGTGACAGAGATAGGAGAAGAACCAGTAGAGAAGTGTCACAAAAAACCTAAGGAAGAGTAATTATTCACATGGTGAAGGTAATCAATAGTGTCCAAGGCTCCAGAGAGGTCAAGAAGGATGAACACAATTAGATTTGGCAACAAATAATAATCTGCCATATATTCATTTATTATGCCAAGGAATGAGTGATGATGGAATGGGGCAGGTCAAGGGGACATAAGCAGGAGTGTAGTTAAGCAAGAGGAATCTTAATGGTGCCTCAGTCCTAGGTTGGCAGTGAGGGTTGTAGCCAAGGAGCTCGTTAGTAAAGAGAATAAGTGAACAATGTACATACAAACAGGGAATGAAAGTTTGGAATCTTTGATGTTTGTTAAAGTAGAAATTCAGGCACAAGAATATACATTATGTGAGCTGAATCAAGGCTTATAAGAATGGTACCAACTGTGGAACCAGCCTTTTGCTCTCTTTTGTTTGTTTTTTTTTTTTTTTGTTTTGTTTTTTGCAGGCAATGGGGGTTAAGTGACTTGCCCAGGGTCACACAGCTAGTAAGTGTCAAGTGTCTGAGGCCGGATTTGAACTCAGGTGCTCCTGATTCCAGGGCTGGTGCTTTAACCACTGCGCCATTTAGCTGTCCCCTTTTGCTCTCTTTTAAGCTATAGTCCAGCATTACCAGCTGCTTATTTTCCCCAAACCATCTTGCCCTCTGCCCTTTTCTGTAACTAACAAGAATGACACCATCTTTCCAGACATCAATCTTTACAATTTTGAAGCCATTTCTGCTTCTTCTTTTTCTATCACCCTACCATATCCAATCAGTTGCCAAGTATAGTTGACTCCCTACACACCACTCCTTACATCTATCCCCTTCCCTCTACTGACACAGTCCCTTAATCAAGGACTTTATTGTTTTTCACCTGGTCCATTGCAATAGCCTCCTTATTGATCCACCAGCTTCTAGTTTCTGCCCTCTTTGATCCAGCCTCCATACAACTGCGAAATTGATATTCCCAAAACACAGATCGGATCATGTCACTCTTCTTTTAAGATATTCTGAGTGGCTTTTTTTTAATTCAAAGATAAAATATTAAGTTCCTTTGCTTGGCATTCTAAACTCTTTACAATCTGGCTTCCACCTGCCTTTCTGGTCTTATTTCATATTACTCCTATTCACATATGTTCTATTCTGGTCAACCTGGTGAACTAAATGTTCTCTATACCTTCCATCTTCCCCACCTCTTTATTTTGCACAGGTGGTTCCCCCATATGTAGTAAACACATTAAAATAATTCAGATATTCTACCCTCACACCCATCAAATTGGCAGATGACAAAAAAGAAAAGGATAAATGTTGGAGGGGCTGTGGGTAAACAAGCATGTCCGTGTACTATTAGTAGACCTCTGAATAAAGTAATTTGAAATTATACATGAAACATTACTAAATAGAGCGTTCCCTTTGATCCAGTTATACCAATTCTAAGAGATCAAAGAAACAGGAAAAGGTCATGCATGTACAAAAACATTCAGCGGTAATGGTGGCAAAAACCAAGCAAACCTGTAAACTAAAGACATTCTAATTAGTGGAAGAATTGTTAACTAAATTGTAGGATATGAATTTGATGGAATGTCATCATGCTGTAAGAAATGAAGAGATGGGGGGCAGCTAGGTGGCACAGTGGTAAAGCACCAGCCCTGGACTCAGGAGTACTTGAGTTCAAATCTGGCCTCAGACACTTGACACTAGCTGTGTGACCCTGGGCAAATCACTTAACCCCCATTGCCCCGCAAAAAAAAAAAAAAAGAAATGAAGAGATGAGTGATTTCCAAGAGACATGGAAAGAATTAAATGAAGGTCACTTTATATTATGACATTAATATTGTAAGAGGGAACAATTTTAAAGTATTTTATAAACTGATGGAGAATGAAGTGAGCAAAACCAGAAAAATTGATTAAGAAGAGAGTAAAGACAAACGACTTTGAAATCTGCAAGAACTATGAGAAAATACAACATTCATCCATGATTCCAGAGGACCTTTGATAAGACATACCAGAGGGGTGACAGGTGGATTTAGGATGCAGAATGAGACATAAATGTTGTTGCCCATAGCCAACAAGGGAATTTGTTTTGCTCAACTATGCATATTTGTTATAAGGAATTTGTTTTCTCTTTCTCTTTCAATAGTGTGGGGAATGGAAGGAAGAGGACATAGATTTCTGTTAATTTTTTAAAAAGCTTTAAGATAGGTTGAGGGAATTTCGAATTCATAGGTGACATGTCTACACTTTGAGATGAGGTCATTGTATTGTTAATTTTGCTTAATTATTATACTTTGTTACATCAGATCTTTCTCATTATAGGGGTAACCTGGAAAACATTTGTAATGGAAAAAAAAACATGCCAATAAAATTTTAAAGGTCTATCTATATCCCTATCTATATCTATATCAATATCTATATCTATATCTATCCATATCTCTCTATACATATGCATGGCATTCTTTCATCTCTTCTCCCTAGAATCCCTAGCTTCCTTCAAAGCATAGCTCAGGTGCACCTCCCACACAAAGTCTTTCCTGGTCCCTCCAATTATTTATGTATATACTTTTTACTTAGTTGCATATAAACATGCTGCATACCTCCAACCCCTCAAGTGGAATATAAGATCTTTAGTAGAACACGGTTTGGCATATGTAAGATGCTTTGATAAATATCTATGAATTTCCTTGCATAATGAATAGGAGTTTTGGATCTAGAGCAAAGGCTGCTTGCTTTTGCTTTGTTTCCCCCTCTCCCACCTTTCTGTATGAGAGTGGACAAATGTTCCCCGGTGAGCATGGAAACAAACTTTACCAGAACTCTTACTCCATTGAGGGCTTTTGGTAAATGGAACATCACAATGGATAATGAGCTGGTATTGCCAGTGTACTGGATGATATAGAAAGAAGAAAGACTAGAAATTATTTAGCTATGGTTCTAGGGTAGCTATATGATTTAATAGGGGTCTATAGAAGGGATAGTGGCCATGCAAGAAAGGACTGATATGAAAACCACTATGAAGAAGGATCAATGGGACTTTGTGATGGACTAGGCATAGAAAAACAGGGATAAATGAATCAAAAGATGGTTCTGAGCCTTCAAACTTGGATGACTGGAGGATGAAGGTGCCACTGACAAGAATGGGGATATCAGTTGAAAGGAGCTGGTTGGATGAAGAAGGGAAGGTAAAGACTCCCTTCTTAGACCCTTCTTGAGTATTTGCTTACTGTAGGGCACCTTAATGGAAATATCCACAAGACAGTCTGAATCTTCGGGTTAGAGTTTGGGAAAGAGGTCAGAGTTATTGAGATAAAATTGGAAGTCATGGGCATTGAGATAAAAGCTGTAGCAATAAGAGTAGGTAAGAGCTCTCAGGGAATGAGCATTTGGGGACATGGAAAAAGAAAGACCAAGAAAGGGGACTGTGTCAATGGCATAGGCAATTCAATTATATTTTTCTGATACAACCCAGACAGTAGATAGAATGCTGAGTTTAGAGTGAGGATCGCTCTAGTTCAAGCTTTGTTTCTGACAATCACCAATTGGGTAACTCTGAGACAAGTCACTTAACCTTCAATGAACCTCACACAACTCCCTAGGACTTATCTACTAAATCATAGCAAGGTCATCATCTGTGTTGGAGGAAGGAGTTCCCATACTTGGGAAATCACAGATCTTTCATATGTTCAGACACTGAATAACACAAGCAAGGGGAGAAAGCCCAGCTGTTAACAAGACTTTGCAAATGTAGCAGATGTCATCTATTGAGGGCAAGCTGAGAGCACTACACCTTGGTTATTAACCACTCAGAAAGGGACATATTTCAAGCTGGGGGAGTGGCAGAGAGAAACTTGATTTGGAGTGTGGAATTTCCCTCTCCCAGGGGAACCAGGGCATTGGGATAACCATGGCAATATTTGTGATTTGTAGTTTGCAAAGCTGAGCCTATGGAATCTGTGTTCAATAATGTTTCCCCTGACCCTTGAACCTGCCTGGGACCCTCGTGTGGATGACATCAGAAAAATTCCCACAGACTCCTCTCTCTCTTTTTTCTCACATTTATGTTTTCCCATTGTTGGACTTTATAACATTCTCATTAGTATTTGTGATAGCAGGTTTAAGGCTCTGATATGAAATTCAACTTTACTTTCAACCTCTTTTTATTAAACCTTAAATTACCTCAAACATTTTCATCTACAGCTTGCTTTGCATGTCAAACTCAGTGTTGATGGGAAAGTCTATAAATAGACACTTTATTATACCAGTAAGAAGGATGTTGGTCCCACTTGTGACTGTGTCCCTTGGATTCTTTGTCAGGAACAGAGCCATAGATCTGACAAAATGTGATGTCTTGTGTTCTTGGTTTAATGGTCAACCTGAAAATGTTAGCCTTTTCCATTTTTGAGACTGCTGGCCTATGGATTTCTTATTATCTTTCTAAAAAGACCCCAGAAGAAATGTCTTCATTAAGAATAATCTAATGGTTGGGATAGCCCAAATCACTATCTTCTTCCATGCTGGCTTAGATTTGGAGGGGAAAGAGAAAAACAAGGTCAGTCTTATTCATAGGCAGTATATGACTGTCTATAATGTGTAATTTAAATGCACCTGCCTTTTCAAAACACCATCCTCACCTTCTCACTGTTGCCTGAAATTCCACCATTCAAACTTCATTCTTTTAAGAAAGGGTTAGATTTCTATGAAAATCCAAACTCCTTTGAACTTTAAGCAGTTCAAAGTCACTGTACCAGAGAGTTTGGGGTCCCTTTCTCAGGGCAGATCCTGGTACAGTTGGAAGACAAGAGGAAAGATAACATGAGTAATCCTGAACATGTGAAGATGAAAGGGAAAAGCTTATAAAGAGCACAAAGAAGGGAGGATAGGGGCACCAAAACCAAAATGAATTGTCAAAATCATGGCAGGCTGGTGTCTAATTAATATTTTATTGATTCTGAATGGAGCATGGGTTTGAACCTTGCTCTGTGGTTCTTGGGCCACTTCTGGGGGCTCAGGCTAAGACCAAGGAATCTGATTAGAAAGAATCAGATGTATGCTTGAATGGAGTCCAGCATTGTAGGTGGCTAACAAAACACCAGTCATGTCCGAGAAGGATGTTCTGAGGGATTCTATTCATTTGTCTTCGTAGTTCTTTTGTCTTGCTTTATAAGAAATGTTGAAAGCCTTCTTCAAATTACCTGACAAGGAATGTTTTGTTTTTCCACACACGCATAGACAGAGTAGCAGAATAAAACCGTGTCGACAACACAAGCTTTAAAAAACTCATTAAAATAACTATCTATTAAAGTCCACAGTTCAGAAATAAATTTAAGGACTAAATTAACAGGAGAAGAAGAGTGAGGAGAAAGGAGATAATTACCACGACATGTCTCAGAGAGTGTTATTTAATTATCCATAATAATAAGAGTTATGTGCTATTCTACACATAATTTCTTGGCTCTTTCATTTTCAGGGAAATGCTAAAAATGAAAGAAAAGAAGAACCAAAAGAAAGAATAATTAAGTTTAGAACATTATGGTTAATCTGTTGATAACTCATCTCCATTACCAAATTGATGCGTGTTGCAACCCTTCACTCCATTCATTATCTAATATTCCCTTAAAAGAATCACCACCTCCATCATTAAAAATCAGAAAACTATGTATGGATTCCTTTGCCTTTCTGTTAAAAAAAAAAACCAGGAATTACTTAAAAGCAATGGTAGAAATCAGGAGGGATAAGGGCAAACATAGTTTCAGGACTAGGATATGTTATAATCAAGAGTGGTAGCATAGCCCAAATGATTTCTAATTCTATTAGTACTTATGTAACCCATCCTTTCCCTTTAATTCAGTTGGTTGGTTTATCCCCAAGCTTTCTTTGTATGTCTACCCATTAAGATGTAATCAAGTGAGGGGATCCTTAGTGGATACTATTGCATATTTCCCCTTCTGGTTTCTGAGGCCATTGAAAAGATTGGTTAAGCAATACAGGGGATTCTGCCAGGGGGTGGGGGTGGGGTTGAACTAGATGACCTATTAGATTTCTCTTAACTTTAGATAAAGGATTGTTAAGTACTTTTTTATTTCTTGTAGGAACTTGTTCAAATGTATTTTTGCTATTGGGATACATTTATAGTAAATTTTCCATCTATCTATCTCTTCATCTATCCATCCATGTATCTATGCACAAGGAAGGTGGTTGAAGAGGATATGCATATGTATATGTGCAAGACAGAATTGCCTGAGGTAGAATTAACTATGATGTGAATGGTGAAAGATGGAGAATAAATGGAGAGTCCACTACATGCTCAATCCCCTGAAGGGAAAGAAAGGAATTGGAAGAGAATAGATGCCAGGTTACACAGTGCCATATTCAAGATACCATGTGGCCAGGTATGAAATATAAATAGGCTCAGGAATGTTTTAAATCAGTGTTTCTCAAATTAATTTGGCTATGGAAAACTTGAGCTTAAAATATCTTGATGGAATGTGGAAATGAATATTCATCAATGTCTTCCCCTTCCTTCTTCTACCTTTTAGAATCCTCATCTTCCTGAAAGATTCAGCTCAAATTTCACTGTCTGAAGGAAGATGTTCCTGGTGCTTTCTATTCAAGGTTACCTTCCATCTACTCATTGGTAGGTATCTTGTATTACCAATTTAATTACATGTTATCCGTCCCCCATTAGAATGTAAGCTCCTTGGGGCAGCTAGGTGGAGCAGTGGATAAAGCACCGGCCCTGGATTCAGGAGGACCTGAGTTCAAATCTGGCCTCAGACACTTGAAACTTACTAGCTGTGTTACCCTGGGCAAGTCACTTAACCCTCATTGCCCCACGCAAAAAAAAAAAAAAGAAAAGAAAAGAAAAGAAAAAAAAAGAATATAAGCTCCTTGAGGGCAGGGGAGGTTGTTTTGTTTTGTTTTATATTTCCATCTTTGGAGTCTAACACAGTGCTTGACATATAGAAAATGTTTAATAAATACTTACTGATTTATTGATTCAAAAGGTCTTAAGGGGCATGTGAAGAAAAAGGATCAGAGAAATTCTGAAGCAAAATAGAGAGAATAAAATCTATTTTCATAATGAAAAATTGCTCTACACAATAAATATTTGAATACATAGTTTTGTATCTAGTATTTTAGAGCAGAGAAACATCAGTTGTATAACATTTTTCTCACAGAATCCTCATTTACACTATATGGAAGACTGGGGAGGGGAACACAGAATACAGCTCAGTAAGCATTGATTTAGTTTAATTTTGTGGCTGATAGTTCTGTAATAGTTTATGCTGTGGGGAAATTAAGGATTTCAAGGTACATCCCTAGACTTCTGAGATCAAATTAAGTCAAAAAATATTTAATAAGTGTTTACTATGTGCCAAACACTGTGCTAAGTGGTGGTAATGCAAGTAGAAAGACAGTTCATGCCCTCAAGATTGTTTATATTATAATGAGGGGAAACAACACAAGAAAGTTTTATGTTTGGAGTGGGGTTGGACAGGAAGTACCCTAGCAGAGCAAAGTGGAAATAAGTCAGGGGAGTCAGGGATTTGGGGTTAGAGTATGGTTGTTGTGGTTATCTCCTCAAATGAAGATTTTGGGCAGGATTTTATCAACCAGGAAGAGTTCATAGAAGTAGAGGCAATGCCTATGTGAGAAGGCTACTGGGGCAGGTATTCTGAGTTAGAAGTGACCTTTCTTATCAGCCAGATAGCCTAGTAGAAAGACTGCTTCATAAATGCTTTATCTTATCCAACCTTTGAGGACTCTCTCTGCTGGCCAATTGTAATCTCTTCGCACCCTAGACTCTGGGGACAACTGATTTAAAAACCAGACATTTGTGTATGGAAGGAGAAGGGAGTCCACAGCTGCCCTTATTGTCAATTACACTTTGGACTATAAATGAGGATCAAGCTATTCTCCTAATGCTGTCAATCAGTCCCATGTGGCATAGACTAGGAGTGTGCAAAAGGAGACCAAATTGTTCAGAAGTCAATGATGGGAGAGAGAGGGTGCAACCAAATCATAGCATTAATCTTTGCTGAGAAGAGGGATGTCACAATTAACTTGGAAGCTTAGAGAGCAGAACAGGTATGTGAGGGATTAGGTCTTTCTTTAAGCATGGATCCTTGAAGGTTTCTAAGTGAGTAAAGGATTTGCCCTGGGGGTGAACACTGAGTTAAGAAGCCTAGAGATAGTGAGGATTAGCATTGCCTTGGCAGTTAGCAGGTGAGACAGTGTGAGTGTGTGTGTGTGTGTGAGAGTGTGTGTGTGTGTGAGAGTGTGTGTGTGTGTGTGTGTGTGTGTGTGCACCATCATGCACAAAAGCATGTGGCATGCACATGTGCTGGGTTCTAGGGTTTTCTTTTCAGAGCAATACCAGTATTCTGGAAGCAGTGATGAATCTAGAAGAGTTATTGAATATATTAAAGGCACATTTCTTATTCACAGTGATCTTCATCCAGGAAAAAAAAAAAAAAGGACCCAGAAGAGTGAACATAGTTCAGTGAAACATGGTAGAGCCAAAGGCCCAAATTCCACTTTCTACTATTCCTCCCTGTCTGACCTTGGGAAATTCACTTAACTTCCTTGGGTATTAGTTTCATCATCTATAAAATGAGGGCATTGGAGTAGATGGGTTCTGAGGTCTATTTTAGCTCAAATTCTATGATCTCATGATCAAGATCATTGTGAATTTGGGTCCCAAAATACTCAGTACATGGTGCTCAAGAATGGCTACAGTCTGGGGGCAGTTAGGTGGCACAATGGATAAAGCACTGGCCCTGGATTCAGGAGGACCTGAGCTCAAATCCAACCTCAAACACTTGATATTTACTAGCTGTGTGACCCTGGGTAAGTCACTTAACCCTCATTGCCCCACAAAAAAAGCAAAAACAAAAACAAACAAACAAACAAAAATTGCTGCAGTCAAAAATCATTAAACTTCTAGAGGCTGGGCTTTCCCTGAACTTAGCTAGTCAGTTAAACAAGAAACATTTGTCATGGCCATGATGTGCCAAGTACTGTGCAAAGTCCTGGGGAAACAAAGAAAGGCAAAGGACAATTTCCGGCTTTTCAGGGTCTCACTAGAGAGGCAGCATGGTACAGTGGATAGAGGGCTAAACTTGGAGCTAGGAAAACTGGTTGCTAACCCTAGCTTACATACTGTTTAGCTATGTGACCTTGAGTAAGGCATCTCTCTGAATCTCAGTTTTCTAAGTAAGATTTTTCTCTGTAAAATGAAGGGGTTGCAATCAATGACTTCTAAAAGCCCTTTCATCTCTAAGTATTTACAATCCTACCCATTGCTGAGTTCAGACCCTGGTCCTGAGAGGAATTCCAGAGAGAATTTGTCACATTCTAGACAAAAGCAAGGATCCTTAACCTGGTTTTCTGTGACCCTGTTTTGGACAATATTTTAATACCTGTATTTCAGTATCATTGGTTTCCTTTATAATCCTATTTAACAAGTTTTTATGCATCTAACGTTCTGAGAATGTAGTCCATAGTCTTCACTATGCTTCAAAAGCTGTCCACAATACACAAAAAAGCTAAGAACCCCAGTACTAGAGAGACAATAGAAAGTCAAAGGACCCAGAGGGCAGAACAGCACCTTCCACTGAGTGAGCAGCTTCCCTTGGTCCAGTGGCTCATTTTCTTGCAGCCTGGAAAGAAGCATCTAGAACCCTGTGTGCCATTTCAAAGCATCAAATCCTTAGCACTGAGAATTAATAGTCCTGGTTCCCCATGGAAGTGCTCCAGTGAGCAAATGTGTCAGTCAACAAGCATCTACTTACTATGGGCCAGAAATCCAGCTAAGTGCCGGGAAAGTCAGTGTCTGGGACCTAGGAAGAGCTAGATGCATGTTCCATGGGATGGTTACACACACACACACACACACACACACACACACACACACACACACACACACACATACACACAGGCTTATACCCCTACATATACACATACTCAGATGCACATGCACATGCAGACATAGACATACACACATTTTATACACACATATATTTAAAGTTATTATAGCTTGGTAAGATCTTCTGGAGATTCTATTTTATTGATATGACTGGCATGAACCTACAGTTACCTGTAAACCATGATAAAGTAAAACAATAGGATTCTGGGAGAGGTTCAATTCAATAGAGTTAGAACATATATCATAGTTTAGGCTTCCAAGTACTATCAGGCTCCCCCTGCTATCTGTCAAATAAGTTCCTTGTACAATCAAAGGCCCCAGCAGAAAAGAGTCACTGGGTATGATCTAGGTGAATTCAACAAGTCAACAATGCTAAACATAGCCAACATTTGGAGGAAAAAAATAAACTAAGAAGGTTCAAGAAAGGGCAACAAAGAAGCCTAGGATTGTCGTATAATTTGTGATCTTCATCCCACTCATATGATAAAGAGGATAAGTGTTATCCCCATTTGACAGATGGGGAAATAAAGGCCTAAGGCATCACATATATTATTAATGGTAAAACTGGGTTTGGAACTAAGACCTCTTAGCTCCTAGTTCTACAGCCTGTGCACCATGAGCTAGAAAGACCACGACTTGACTGTGCTGTCATGGGAAGTTCAATGAAAATAGAGTCAGAGGGGGCAGCTAGGTGGCGCAGTGGATAGAGCACCGGCCCTGGAGTCAGGAGTACCTGAGTTCAAATCCGGCCTCAGACACTTAACACTTACTAGCTGTGTGACCCTGGGCAAGTCACTTAACCCCAATTGCCTCACTAAAAAAAAAAGAAAGAAAGAAAAAAAAATAGAGTCAGAGGACCTAGTTTACATGGCATAATATACTTGTGGTTTAAAGTACTTCAGAAATGTAAGGTAGTGATCACATTTCATTTCATTTCATTCCATAAAAAGCCTTCCCTGGTCCTCCTAAATCTTGGTGCCTTCCATCTAAAACCATCTCCTATTTATCCTGTATAAAAATTCATTTGTACCAGTTTTCATGCTATCTCCTCCATTAGATTGTGAGCTTCCTAACAGCAGGGACTGTTTTTTGTCTTCCTTTGTTTATCTAGCACTTACTAGGTGCCTGGCACTTATTAGGCATTTAAATGCTAATTAATTGACTAAAACATTTTTATTGAATTCCATTATGCCCAGAATGAGGAAATGAGAGGGTTAGACTGTTGTCCAGTCACTTCTGACTCTTTGTGACCCCATTTTCAGTTTTGTGGTTTTTTTTGACAAAGATACTGGTTTGCCATTCCTTTCTCTAGCTTATTTTACAGATGAGGAACTGAGGCAAATAAGGTTAAGTGACTTGTCCAGGGTCACACAGCTAGTAAGTGGCTGAGGCCAGATTTAAACTCAGGAAGATGAGTTCTGATTCCAATCCTAACACTCCATCCACTGACCCAGATGCTTTAGCCTAGATTATCATTTAAAGTTCTATCCTGTTCTAAATGCACATCCTTAAATGCAAATCCTTGTGACCCTTATTTTTCTGAGTATTACCTGGTAGAGAGTCTGATAAATTGGTATTTTCAAACTCCTCTAGCTCCATGGGGGATGAGTATAGGCTGGACCCTTCAACCAGGCTTTTTGTAGCACCTATTTTTTATTCAAGACATTATTGTTCTAGATGTCTATCCTCCACTGGCCTGTGGAAACTCCACAGGAACTCTCTCACCCTTCCACCCCCCACGCTGATATACACACCCATAATTTCTTTATGAATAGAGCCCTGAGTGCCCATTAGCTGTCACAGAATAAGATGGGGAGGCAGCAGACGTAAACACGGCATGCACATGAATATCAATCAATTTCATTATGATAGCTGTGCTTGTGAGGACAGTCTCGACAAAGCAACCAAACCGTGAGTCTTCTCCACTCATGGGACCAAAATAGATTTGGAAACCGGCAAAAGCCTCAAATGTATTTCTTAGTTCAATAAGCACAGAATAGCTTTGTTATGGTTGCTTTAATTTCCGTTTTTCAAGTTGTCATTATACGTGTCTTTTATGAATAGAAATTACTGTTTTGCAGGAGGCATTGTATTCCCTTGGGTCCAAACACTTCCCTCAACAATGGCTCTCACAAGAAATATATTTGTTATTTCATTTCAGTATTTTCAATAATTCGACTAACCAACCCAATTGGTCACACTTTCATCTCAGCCCGAAGTGCTGGGTACCTGAAATGAAAGGATTTGTCAAATGATATTTGCCTGTTCTCAGTATTCCCTTTCCTTACTCCCTTTACTACTCCCAGTCTCTAGTAACTCTTCCCATAGACTTCTTGGGAGGAAATGTTGTTCTCGGTTCAGAGCACTGGCTAGGAGCCGGAATACCAGAGGCACTGTGATTTCCTACCTGTGTAACCCTGGACTTTGAGCTTCATCCCTAAAAAGGTTTCATTGATCCTCTTTGAAAACTAAGGATGAATGACAACAAAATGATAGAGTTCAACAAGATGGCAACTGGGCTCCATCCCAACTTTAAGTCCTGGGATCCCACTGTTTCCTACTTTCTTAGACTCAGAAAACAGGCACCAAACAACAGCTTTGAGACTCACCAACCAAACACCTTGAAAGTACATGGGGAATCAACTGAACTATTGAGAGTCAAGTGCATGTTCGCCATGGTATCACTATGACCTTCCTGGTGTAGTGAGTGGAAAGAGTTAGGAGATCCATGTCTCAGTCCTGGTTTTGATATTTGCTAGATGTTTGACCTTGAGCAAATTGTGTGATCATATGTCTAGAGTTGGAAAATACCTTAGAAATTTCCTAGTTTCTTGACTAGACTCAGCCTCAGTTTCTTCATCTGTAAAATACAGATGACCCTGTATCTACCTCTCAGGGTTGTTCTGGGGAAAGTACTCTGTCAGCCTTAAAGTGCTTTTAAGCTGTGAGTTACTATAGTTCAGTCGTGTCCAACTTTTTGAGACCCTAATACCATCCATGGGGTTTTCTTGGCAAAGGTACTGAAGTGGTTTGCCATTTCTTTCTGTAGTAGATTAAGGCAAATAGAGGGTAAGTGATTTGCCCAACATCACATAGCTAGTGAGTATCTGAGGGCTGACTGGAACTCAGATCTTCCTGACTCCAGGCCCAGCACCCTCCCCCCTGAGCCAACCGAGATGCCTCTGTGAGTTATTATAGGAGAGGCCTAAAATTTGATCCCTTCTCCCTCAGCCATAAATGGGAAATTGACTGCTGCTAGAGATGATAATGATGATGGTAACTAACATTTATATAGCACCTGCTATATGCTAGGAACTCTGCTAAGCTCTTTACAAATATTATCTCATTTTGAGTTTCACAAAGACCCTGGGATGTAGGTGCTATTTATATCCTCATTGGACATATGGGGAAACCGAGGCAAATATAGATTAAATGACTTGCCTATTTTGTAGCAGGTTAGCCCTAGAATATTCTAGCCAGTTCTATCACACCTCTTCCTACATCTAGAACACACTAGAAACTTTGCAATTATCTTCAGTCTGGACTAAGCCAAAGGGAAAGGCCTTGTAGTGCAACCATACAATAGCTAGGGGACATAGGATTTAGGACTATTTCAGCCAATCTACACTTGGTTGATGGATATCTCAGTCTATGTCTATATCTAGATATAAATGTGCTACATAAATGTGATAGCTATCTACATCTGTATCTGTAATATTTCTAAAGCACTTACTATGTGCCAGGCACTGTGTTAAGTTATTATGTAACAACCTTGGGGTGTAGGTGTTATTATTATCCCCATTTTACAGATGATGAAACCAAGGAACACAGGGTTAAGTGACTTGCCCAGGGTCACACAGCTAGTAAGTATCAAGTATTTGAGTCCAGATTAGAACTCAGGTCCTCCTGAATCCAGGGCTGATGCTTTATCCACTGCACCGCCCAGCTGCCCCAGTGGTTTCTTTCAAAGAATCCAAACTACTATTGGGAGAAGAGTTAATTGTTAAAATGAACATACTAGAATCTAGCTACTATGTCACTGTCCACAATTCATGCATTCTAAATTTCATCCAAACCAGTTGCTATTCCTATATCTCATTTCACCGTGTATGCTCTCTACTATGGCTAGAATATCTTCATCTTTGCCCCCACTTACCTTCCACTCCCCCTACACACACACACACACACACACACACACACACACACACACACACACACACACACACATATCTCTTGTCTGTTAAAATTGTTCCCTTCCTCAAAACCCAGCTTCCCTGATTCATCCACCTATAAATGATCTCCTATTTTTTTAATATGTTTAATATTCCCTTATTCTCTTATATAAGTTATATTATCTCTTGGTCCCTCATTAGATTGTAAACATCTTGAGGGCAAGGATAGTGGTTTGTTTTTATCTTTACATCTCTAGTGCATTATTCTTAGTAGACATTTAATAAATATTAATTGACTTGAATCTAATACTATTGGGGGAGGTGAATTATCACAAATGGATGAATTATCCAGCTAATTGAACACTTTGAAAATTCAGGTTTTAAAATTTTATTGTAACCATTCTGGATGGAAACCTTTCAGATATAAATTACACATTACCCTGCCTCCTTAAATAGAGTATAAGCAACAAAATTTGATTCCTGCCTGATGACTAAGGATAGACATGAGAATCAATTATTTAATTTTGCTGTGCTTTATTAAATTATTTTTTTGTATTCCATTTTTTTATTCTTTTTGTGGGGCAGTGGGGGTTAAGCGACTTGCTCAGGGTCACACAGCTAGTGTCAAGTGTCTGAAGTCAGATTTGAACTCAGGTCCTCCTGAATCCAGGGTCGGTGCTTTATCCTCTGTGCCACCTAGCTGCCCCTTGTTTTGTACTATGCACAAGGTGGGCAGCTAGGGGTGCAGTGGATAGAATGCACTGCCTGGAGTCAAGAAGACTGATCTTCCTGGTCTCAGAGACTTCCTAGGTATGTGACCTTGGGCAAGTCAGTTTGTTTCAGTTTCCTCATCTGTAAAATGAGCTGGAGAAGGAAATGGCAAACCACTCCAGTATCTTTCCCAAGAAAACCCAAAATGGAGTCATGAAGAGTCAGATGTGACTGAAAAATGACTGAACAACAACAACAACTTTATATAAGCATTGGTTCTTATACTAAACATCAATAATTGTACAGTGGAGCCTTCAGGACCAACAAGTCTCTTTGGCCCTAAAATAAATGAGCTTTGGAAGACTGCTATGATTTTGAGTTCTTCAGTTTTTTCTTTTTATAGTTTTTCTTTCTCCTTTCAGGTTACCAGTTGTTATTCTCAATTGTTCTCAATAGTCCTTACTATAGTGTTATGATAGGTCACTTTATACAGTTCTATGGACTTAGGAACCAGAAAAGCAAAGCAGTTGGAGTTGTGGGCAATCTCCTACAAATAAAGGGTATGGGCCTTAAGCAATGGATTCTGTCATAGGCATTTTCATGGCTCCCAGAGCATTCAGAGGCATCTTTCAGTGATTTCTGAGTTCTTGGTTTTGTCTGCATAGGTGGAGTTTTGGAAGTCTGACCTCTAGATATTACAGCATTATACTGTTCTTAGCATAAGAACCAATTTTTCTAAAAGTTTCCAATTTTAGTTCCATGACCATTTTGACATCATATAGACAATTTTCATTGTCCAAAGAAGGTGAGGACTCCATTAAAATGGAAGGAGTATGAGGTGTATGGGAATCTCATTCATGGAGGCAACAGTGAATATAATGAAAACTGAAGTGTGTTTAGAAAAATTCAATCATCAAATTGATGAGGCATAAAATGGTACCCACAAATCCCCCTCAGCTTTATTGGATTCTGGATGACTACTTGTCATGGATCCCTGTTGGATTTGACTAGATGATTCCTGCCATGCTTCTGAACTCTGAGCTTTCATAAGTCAGTATTCCCATTAAATAAGAGATTCTTTTTATGTAGCAGAGTACTGAGGTAAGTGGCCATCTCTTAGTCAAAAAGAAGGCCTCCCATTTCTGCAATGTTGCCAGAGTTGATAGAAGGAAGTACCATCCCCTCTGAGAGCTGCTGGTACATGAATCTTACAATAAGAATGGATATTGTGAGTTTCTTTTAAAATGTTCTCCATGAGAAGAGAAGGCAAAAATGTCAACTGGGTTGAGTTGCCAAATATAATTATTCTTTCAGCAAGGAGGGCACCCAGTAACTAATAAATAGTCTTCCCTGTCACTGTTAGTAGGACAGAGTGAGAGTCCAGCATAATTAAAGGTGTAGGGACCGGGCCCTAGCAACAGAGAGAATGTTGAGTGGGGCTCAGCTTGCCTGGTTTTTTCCTTCCTGGGAGTTCATTCAGTGACCTTCTGTACCATAGGAAAGAGGCATGTGTGGTGAGCATTGATAATCTTACAATAATCTGATTTCTCAGGACTTGTAGAACATTGGATATATTTAGTTTCAGAAGCCCTCCAGGAAAGTGATGGTGGCAACATTTTTCATCTTTAAGAAAATATGGTGGGTATTTTTTTTTCTTTTTTAAACTTAGATCACACTGAAATTTTGATTTTCTTTCCCCTGCCCCCTTTGGTGGGGGGGGGAGGGCAGGTGTGCGGGTGGGCATCTTTTTCTAGGCTTCTGAATGTTTCTTTTACCTTGTGGAATAGTATTCTGAGTCTCTGTACAAAGGCTCCCGTTGCTATAGCAATAGTCAATCTGAGGAAGCTGTGACCTAAATCATGACTGAGAAAAATAGTACCTTGTCTGGAACGCTGCAGTTCCTGCTTCCTTGGATTAGGCAGTGCAGAATTTATCACCTAAAATGAACTCTCTTACCTCCAGAAAAAAAAAGTAAAGTGATGGATTCCAGACGGCAAAAACTTTTCAGGAGCACGGCTGGTGTATGTCGTGCTGTCAAAGGAACACACTGCTGAGAGGCAGCAGCTAGATCATCTGGTGGAACGCCCTCTTTTTCAGTTAGGGAAACTGAGGGCCAGAAGAGGGAAGTCTTTGCCTGGAAGTCATAAGGTAAACTAATGGCAAAGCCAGGACAAGAAGCCTGGTCTCCTGATACCTACTCCTGGGATGTCCTCATTATACTCCACTTGTCTCTCTGAGGCAAAATTATGATGGGAGTAAGATTTGCTTTTGGTGACACCCCCAGACCCTTTCCTTTCTGTGCTGCCTTCTACCTTTTTGGTAAACAAAGGGTGTTCTCTGAGTGCCCTGGAAGTCCAGGACTTCCTACCTCTAGGTGCCACCCAGACAGCTCCTCTTCCACAATTCTTTAATGCTCAGAATCTTTTCCTCACCCCTAAGGTAAGGTGACTCTGGAAGGGTGATGGAAGGACGCATGGTGGGTGTAAGTAGGCTGTAGCACATTACCAAAGATAGATTGCACACAAGAAGTGGCATAAAAGATATCAACAATCACATGTTTGATTAGAAACAGAAGGCAGGCTAGTTGTGGAGGTAGAGTGACAGGGAATGGCAGCTCAAGAGCTGCCCTGCCATCCACAAAACTATCAGAACCAGTCTAATTTGGTGCTATATGAATTTATAAAATACCTACTGTGTCCCTGACTTCATGCTAGATAATGGGAATAGAAAAAAAAGAAAAGAAACAGGGTCCTTCCTCTCAAAGAAACTAATGTTCTATTTCCAGGGGGAGGAGTGGGCATGGGTCTGATAGGAAGGATAATTTATTAACAATAGAACTGGGGTTCCAAAGGACACAGTAGGGAAGAGAGGGATACAGATACTGGAGGGATAGACCTGACACGAAGGAGGATGAGGGAGTAGGGAGTGGTCAGAGAAGGGATTTTTGCCCTAGGCACCCTTCAGCTATGACTAATGGAGATTTGGAGATTGTCTTACAAATGAACAAATCACCATGTTTTTATTAAGCACCTACTACATGTTCTGGGTACCAAGGATGTACAAAGATGAATACTGAATCATCCCTGCTCTCAAAGGACTCACCATTCTATTGGGATGGGCTGATTTGATTAATAACCCCTTGAAATAAATGGGAGGGAGTAGGCAGGACGGGAGGTTTACAGAGCACCAACCTTGAGAGGTGGGTAACACAAATATTGTTATCAATTTCCATTTTACAGATATGGAAACTGAGGCTCAGTGAGGAGTATTTCATAGGCAGGGTTTGAACCCATGTGCTCACTCCCAATTCAAAAGAGCAAACAGAGTGGGCAGTTCTGACCTCCGAGTCATTTTTGCCATCCCATTGTCCTCCCTCGTTACCCCGTTTTCCACCTCACCCCGGAAGCCCAGGTGGGTAGGATCTTGAGTGTCTGGGGACGATTAAGGACGCTTGATGATGCTCATTGGGAAATCACACGATAGCTGTCTGTGCCGCTGTCAGAGACGTTGACTGGCGCATCAGGCGCACTGAAGGCGGCTGGCTGCTACACTGTTTGGAGAGAGCTAAAATTACCAGCTTCTTGTGGCCACCTGGTCTCTCCAACATCTGCTGACTACTTGGCTCCGAGACTAACTACAGTGCTATCTGAATTCACACCACACATGACATGATGTGTCAAAAGTGGCCTGACACAGCAGCTCGATTTTAAAGGGAAACACACCGTATTTTTGTTGTTGTTGTTGTAAGAATTGTAGAAGGGAAGGAAATTGGTCTATCAGCTCTCTGCGTCTGCGATTCCAGCTTGGCTTGGCTTCGGTTTTTCTTTCTTCAAGGAGGATTGAAGAAAAGTAAATTGGCCAGAATTCAGGCTGCACGCAGTCTGGCGAATGCAGGGCAGCAGCTTCTTAAGACCCCGTTTTAATTGCTTTCCTGTCACAGTCAGGATTTCCTATCTCTCGGTTAAGTCATTGGGAGTGTTGGCTTTTTTTTCCCCCTGGGCGAATGACATTCGAGTAGAAAGAAGGAGACCCTCTCAGATCTCTCTCTACCCCCGTCTCCCACTTGCTAAGGAAGTTCTCTCTGTTACTTTTTCAACCTGGACTGGCCATGGACTAGACTAACAGCACGACAAAGTTTGTCTTCTCAACACTTCTCCACACTCGTTCTGGGCTGCCCCCACTAACCGGGCTCTGCCTCAGTCCTGATTTTCACTCCAAGGGCATTTTTTTTTTAAGTTTAGAGATAGAGCAGTAATAGTAATAATAATAATAATTCAAATTTACAGAATGCTTTACAGTTTAAAATATACATTTTCACACCACAACCCTTTGCAGTAGGTAATACAAGTATTATGACTTCCATTTAACAGATAAGGAAACTGAAGCTCAAAAAGCTAAACTGGTTTTTCCCTAGGGGCCATGCAGCTGTAACATACCTTTAGACCAGGATTCTTAACCTGTTTAATTTTTAATATTTTGATCACTCTATTTCAGGATAATTGGTTTCCTTTGTAATCCTATATATTTTATTTTAAGCATTTAAAAACATTATTCTGAGCAGGGGTCTATAGGCTTCACCAGACTGCTGTAGGAGTCCATGCAAAGGGTGCTGGAGCTGTCTTGGGAAAGCCGATTGTTAAATTTTCTGTGTGAACATATGTACCTCAGAAATCTTCAAATGCTACAATTAGGGCTTTATTTATAGTTTTGTTGATTGTCTAGACTTAAGAAAATGATGGTGAAAATGTTAATAATGTAAAGTTAAAATTAAATATGTGTCTTGCATAGTTTTTTGTTTTGTTTTGGCTTTTTTTCCCTTCTGGAGAGTCAGTCATGAAACATTTGCCAGCATATCCACTCTTGAGTCTTTGCCACAAAATTGGCTAAGAACTCCTGGACCAGATGAGGTTTTATACATCTATTAAGAGTCAGAGACAAGATTATCATCCAAGTCTCTCCCAACTCTACATACAGCATGCATGCCATTTCAACACATTTAAAAGAGGTGATGGGTATCAAGGTTAAAGGTTTCTAGAATGGGAAGAGACCTTGGGAATCACCTCATCTGACTCCCACACTTTATAGATGAAGAAACTGAGGTGAAGAAAAGCATATTTAATTCCATATCTTTCTCTTTCTTCTTCCTATTCTAATAATGAAATCTGAGAAGCTAGTAGGTGAGTAGGGGGACATATTGAGGGAAGGGGAAGTTTGATATCCTTTCAATTACATCAGGCTCCTGACCCCACTACCCCCAACTCTTACCACAATCATCATCACTTACACTTGATTAGTGCTTTAAGATTTACAAAGCACTTTAAATACATCATCTTGTTTGACCCTCACAATGATACTCTGAGATGGGTGATGCAAATATTGTGACCCCCGTTTTTAAGTGAGGAATTTGAGGCTCAGACTCATGGGATAATGGGAAACATGTTCAGGCTTGGGATCAGAGGAGTAGAGGCTTTGCTATTCCCTAATCAGGTGACTTTGAACAAATCAGTTAAAGTTTCTAGGCTGCAACTTCCTTACCTGTAAAATAAGTGGTTTGGAAGGGATGTGTTCTAAGATCCCATCTAAGTCTTAACAGAGGAGTTCTTAACTTTGTGTGTATCTCTGTGTGTATGTGATGGACCCCTTTGGCAGCCTGGTGAAGTCCATGGACCCCTTCTCAAAATAATAGTTGTTGTCTTCATTCTAGAGAAGGAAATGGCAAGCCATTCCATTACCTTTGCCAAGAAAATCCCAAACGGGGTTACAGAAAGTCAGATATGACTCAACAACAACACATTCATAACTGAAGGAAATTTCAGTTAGATATTGGTGGAAATAAAGATGTGATTTTTTGTCATCTAATTTAATAGACATTCCTGAATTTTATGGTCTGTGTATATCAATCATGTCTACTTATCTGCTCATCTGTTTTTATCTCCCTTGTTGTCCCCCCTACATCCCCTATAGAATGTGTACTTTGAAAATGTGTCCTTTTGTATTTCTATCCCCAATGCCTAACACAGTACCTTGTAGAAAATAGCCATGGGGTTTGTGACAAGGACTGGACCTGTAATTTCATGTGTGTAGGGAATGCAGCAACTTCCCTACAACTCACAGTCTTAGAGTTACCTTCACTGAGAAGATAGGCATTTAATCAATGATTGTTGGATTGGATGGGATTGCTATCAATATCACCATCATAACGAGTTTTTTCTTCATTCATATCTTCCAGTCTTAGTTCACATTTCCCCTTCAAGTACTCTACCCCACAGCCGAACTCCTCTTCTTGTTCTTCTCATTTATTTTTTACTTGTTTCCTTCCTTCCTTCTCTTTCCTTCCTTCCTTCCTCCTTTCTCTTTCTTTCTTTCTTTCTTTCTTTCTTTCTTTCTTTCTTTCTTTCTTTCTTTCTTTCTTTCTTTCTTTCTTCCTTCCTTCCTTCCTTCCTTCCTTCCTTCCTTCCTTCCTTCCTTCCTTCCTTCCTTCCTTCCTTCCTTCCTTCCTTCCTTCCTTCCTTCCTTCCTTCCTTTCTTTCTTTCTTTCTTTCTTTCTTTCTTTCTTTCTTTCTTTCTTTCTTTCTTTCTTTCTTTCTTTCTTTCTTTCTTTCAGATAGGAGTGAATCTGATTTCCTGCATGCCAGAAACATCCAGTACATAAATTCCCTACACCAATGAACAACATCATTATCATCACCACCACCACAATAATCATTATCATTTTTTTGCAGCAGCATCATCATTAACATACATATAGCTCTTTAAGGTTTGAAAAGTGCTTTACAAATCTTATCTCATGTATCAGCAGATCAGTAGCTTATCTCTAAGTATTGGTCCCAGAGAGTTTCCCAGGGCACTGAGGGGTTCAGTGATTTGCCAATGGTCATACATTTCCAATAAATGTCAGAGGCAATACTTCAACCTAGGTGCTCTCGATAATACCCTAAGCCACATTCTCTTCTCTTCATCATAAATTCATAGCATAGCATTAAGAGGTGACAAACACAAGACCAAAGACTCTGATCATTGGAAAAGCGATAGATAAATTCATTTCCTTCTTGGAGTTTTTAGTTAGACACAATTATGCCTTTTTTATACCTATATGTATGTTTATACAGACCAATAGCTTGTTCAAATTATTACCTATTACAGGTCTAAGTTTTTCCCACTTACTTTATTTCCATATGGGACTGTTTTGGTTTCCCATGGAAATCTAGTGAAAGTCATTATTATTTTTTTTACTTGTCCATGAGAATGATGTTCCCCAACAATAGGATCAAGCTCCTCTAGGAGCTTTTATATTTGTGTTAATAAAGCATATCAGGGGGCAGCTAGGTGGTGCAGTGGATAGAGCACTGGCCCTGGATTCAGGAGGATCTGAGTTCAAAACTGGCCTCAGACACTTTACACTTACTAGCTGTGTGACCATGGACAAGTCACTTGACCCCAATTGCCTCACCGAAGGAAAAAAAAAGCATAGCAATAGATTCTAAATAGTAGATGTTAATACATTTTCATTGTATTCTATTATTTTCATTATTCTATTTCCATTGATTGTCTAGGGCACAAAGTGGCATAGGTGCCATAGGTGAATGTGACTGTGAGGTTTATGACGAGTAAAATTTAATGTATGATGATCTATCTCTGTCCCCAGTGTAGGGAAAGCTAGCTAGGGTTTACTTATAAATTAGAAGCTTTAGCACCAGTTTTTGGGCATTAAGCATTTATTAAAGAGTAAAGAGAGAACATGTGGAGTTCAGAAAGATAGGAAAGCTTAGCTAGGATCTACGGGAGAGAGAGGAGAAAAACCTGCTTTCACCCACAAGTCCCAGGCACAAAGAGGAAGTTCCTGTGCCTGTTAGAGCAGAAGCTCCCTGCTGTTTGGAAGACAGGCAGTCCCTACACACAGCTCCAAGCTAATTTGCTAGTAGCATTCAAGTCCATTGATTGACATGACTTGAAGGTGGTCCATGAATAGAACGTGCTAAGGTCAGAATTCAGATCCTCTGGCAGCAACAAGGCTTTGTGAGGTAACTTCCTGACTCTGGGTTGACCTTAAATCAAAGGTCAGCCAGGCTTTCTCAGCAAAGGGGCCCCTGGTAATAATTTTCTCACAGGTCTCACACAGAAGCTGTACTGTTCCAAGGTAGCTCAAGGCATTTTGGTAGGCAAGCCATAGAAGACATATTGTGAAGTGCTACCATCTTGGAGTTTGGGGTATTTTGGTTCTGAGTTATCTGTATGAAAATATGGCTTCTTGGGTGCTATAGCTTGAGCAAAGGCAATGAGTCTAGATGCTATAGAGTATCTCTTCCATGGACCCTGCTCTAGAATGTCCACAATCCTTCCTAATGTTCTGAAGTTCTAGAATGAAAACTTCTTGAGGGCATGAACTCTTTCATTTTAAAAATTGTATTCTTAAAGTCCAACACTGGGGTTGGTACATTGGGATATTTTGTGGGGGGTTATTTTGTTTTGTTTTCTTGGATCTATGGTTTCATTAGAGGAAGGGACTCCCAGTGAAGGAACTGTTTCTCCCCTTGAAGATCAGTACCTGCTCTGCAATTTATAGTCTTTGAATATTCCTGGGACAATGAAAGGGTGAGTGACTTAAGAGCAGTCACTTGGGTCAAAGGCTGGACATAAGAGTAGGTCCACAATAAATTCCTCCTAATTTAATCTTGATTTCTTGATGCTTCACGTCAAGGTACACTGTCCAACTTCTATATTGACTATCCACTTGTGTCTGTACACTTTCAATATGAGTTAACGTCTGTGTTGCCTGGAACCATAAGCTTTTAGTAGACAGGTTTTATCTCTGTCTATTTTTACTTTGCATCACTCCCTAAAATCTCATCCATAAAGTCTCTTGTCTCTTGATGTTGTTCAGCTGTGTCTAACTCTTCACTACCCCATTTAGTTTTTGTTTTTGTTTTTGTATTTTGGCAGAGATAATGGAGTGGCTTGCTATTTCCTTCTCCAACTCATTTTAGACATGAGGAAACCAAGGCAAACAGGGTTAATTAACTTTCCCAGAGTCACACAGCTAGTGGACTGTCTGAGGCCAGATTTGGATTTGGCTTTTCATGACTTCAGACCTAGTGCTCTATCCACTGTGCCACCTAGCTGCCCAATTAACAAAGTTCCACTTATTGATGTTTTGTTTTGTTTTTTATAGTGAGGAACAGACCTAATGTTGTAAAATGAAATACTAGGAATAGAGACTCTTCACTTGGACTAGAATACACTAGAATGGATGAAGTACAAAATGCCCTGGATCTGCCTGAACCTGTTTATATGTACTGGGGGATCATTTTTACCAAGGTGATGAGTTGAATCAGGTAATAGGTGCTTAATAAAATGCCTGTTAATTGCTTGGCAGGAAGAAGATTGAAATAAGAAGGAAGCAGGTGATTTGAGTTCTAGTTTAGTCTTTGCTTAAATACTTCCTAGATTTATGAACTTATCTGAATCACTTAAACACCCTGAGCCTCAGCTTTCTCATCTTCCAAACTGGAATAATAATAATAATAATAATAATAATAATAATAATAATAATAATAATAATAATAAAACTTCCTTCTCTCACAGAAATTTAATGAAGCTTTTATCTCCTTAACAAGTGGGACTCAGTCAAGTCATTTAAATCTCCTCAGGACTCAGCTTCTTCACCTTCAAAACTGGAATTATTATTATTATTATTAGCAATAATAATAATTTCCTTCTCTCACAGGACTTTTAATGAAGCTTTTATCTCATTAATAAGTGAGATTCTAGCCAGTCACAATCTCCTTAGGACTCAGTTTCCTCACCTGTAAAAGGAGGGAAGGTTTGACTAGATGCTCTATAATTATAATACTATGATGTTTACAAAAGCTTTTTTTTTGGGGGGGGGAACCACCAGGTGCTGTCAAAATGCAAATCATTATTTGCTAAAAACCAACCAAATGTGTTCAGTTGGTCAGGTTGGCCAGTTGTTTCAACTGGTGAAAGCAGCTGAACCTGAAGCAAGTGGTTCTATTTAATATTATACATCCATTTCTTTACAATTCTAAAGGCATCCTCTTCTGGCACTAATTGGCTGAGATGTGGGACAGGTTGCATTTGAACAGTGAACAATGAATGATGCTAAAAGCTATGCTTTCTGCTGTTCTCTCTCTCTGCCCCCTCCCCTCCTTACCATCAGTATTATTTATGAAGAATAATTGCCCCTCCCAACCTCATCCCATTCACATAGACTCAAGGATAGACTTAATATGTTTCCTTCCCATTTCCTTTCCTGAGCCCCACACTCTGGCTGTATGTGATGAGAGCATTAGTTTACAAAGCTTCTGTCATTCTCCTCCTGCTGCCTTGGATACCACTAGCTCTCCCCTGCTCCTTTCTGCCTCCACCCTTTCTCTCTTCCCACCCCACCCCCCTCACCCATGCAGAAATAGGAATGTTTTCAGTGCATTTACCACCACCCTCATTTCTGGGCTCCCCCACAAGCCCCTCCCATGGACTTGCAGTCTCCTAAAGGCTCTCCATCCCCCTGCCAACTTCTGTCAGCTGTGGGACGAATCCATTTCTGTATGCCAGGGAACTTAGACACAGAATTCCCTTCCCTGTTCAACTTCTTTATTTCCAATTTGTATTGTGGTTGCAATATGCTGCTTCCCAAATGTCATCACCTTTGTCTTTTTTACATTCTGATGTAGTCTGTAATCAACACGAGCTTCAGCTACTCTCATTACTAGCTCTTGAAGGGATTCTTCAGACTCAGCAAGAACAAGACGATCATCAGATTACAGCATCTGCTTCCTCCAATTTCAGATTTCCCCCTGTAGCCAACAACAAGGATGCACATTTGCATTTGAGTGTGCAGACTGAAAGGACACACGGCAGGCAGCACTGTGAGGATGCTCAACTCCTACTCCTTTGCTTGTGATTCCAAGGGGCTCAGGCTCTGGGTGGGTTTGGCTTTGGGTCTTATATTGTGTTCCCCTGACCTTACCTGAGGAGATAGTTACCTAATCAATCAAGAAAACCAGGAGACTCTAGATAACTGAGCCAAAGGTTTCCAAAATCTGCACTTGTTTTGGTTACTTATTTTTCTCTGTCCCCAGATTGAATGGATGATGGTGTCTCCAGTCATGAACAACACTCCCTCAATTGCATCCAGTTTTGGGTCCTCCTCTTACCCTTTTCATGAAACATGCAAAGCTTCCCTTGACAGGTGCAAAGAGTAGATGGAATGGGTTGGTAATTTGCATACCCCCCAGTTATCCCCTTTCCGCTAGGGGGCCCACAATTGCTACTAGGTTCTTCAGATGGGCACCAGATGCTGTAATTTTTACTGACTTACTGACTTTTGCACCTGTCTCTGCAAAGCCAAGGAATAACAGGTGCATCTATAGGTCCTTCATATACATGATTCTCAAACCAAGATCAGTAGCCCCTCTCCTTTCTTCTTCTACTCTCATATAGGAGGGGAAGGAAAACAGGACAAACGTATATAGGGAAGGTGAATTTCAAGCCAAAGTATATTAGTTACACATTGTCCCATCATTGAATATAAGATGAAATATTAAAACTGTGAAATCTCAGTTGGCTCATCCATCGTTATCATTGTTGAGTTATGTCTGACTCTTCATGACCTCATTTAGAGTTTTCTTGGCAAAGATACCAGAGTAGTATGCCATTCCCTTCTCCAGCTCATTTTATAGATGAGGAAACTGAGGCAAATAGGGTTAAGTGACTTGCCTAGAGTCACATAGCTAGTAAGTGTCTGAGGCCAGATTTGAATTCAGTAAAATGAGCCTTCTTGACTCCAGACTTGGCCCTCTATCCACTGTGGCACCTAGCTTCCTGGCTTATTCATACCCAGTCAATTTTCTGGGCAGTTTCTTTTAATCTGACCAACCATCTCTCTTTATAATACGGGGATAATAAGACATTGTTGGCATGTGGATTATCAAAGCACACAGTAAAGAAACATTGCCCAAAAGCTATCAAATGTTTCTGTAGATAACTTTACCCGATCTGCTTTTATGTTCCTAAATGCATACAAAGAGGAAAGGCCAGTGGGAAGTTTCTTTAAAGGGCACAGGAAGAGGAAAGAGAACTTCTTAAAATATATACACCTACATACAACTCCTTCCACTCCCAGAAATCTTACTAATGTATCATTCCTTGTCACGACTTCTGGGGTGCCTCTATTCTGCTGTGATATGTTAAAATGGAAATAACTACTACAATTGAGACAATAAGTGTTAATGAATACAAACCATTCAGATAGTTATTAATAAAGTTGTCTATCCCACTTCATATCATTCTTGAAAGAAAGTTGACTTGGTCACAGAAAGGAGTTGGGAGAAATTCTGGTTTCCTAATTTCTAGGTCTGGCAGGAATGAGGTAGCTAAAGAAAAAGTATGTAATGATGTCTCTTTTTCTTTCTTTCAATATATATATATATATATATATATATATCGTTTTTTAAATTATGAACTTTATAATCATCAATAAACATGAAAATTTGCATATACAAAGGAGAGAGTGTGAGTTTTGCATATGAAACTTTGAATATTCCATGTACATCTTGTTTTTTTTAAGTATACATTAATATTAATATGATTAGCACCAGCTTTGGCTTTCTTGTCTATGTCCCTGTATGAACTTCCTTCTGCTCTCTTCAGTGTATTTTTCCATGTTTCATTCATCTTTTTTTCTTTATTTGTTCCCCTTCTTTGGGAGGGGGTACTGTCTCTTTCATGGGCTTCATGAGGGCTAGCCAGGACCTGGCTAGGAACTGCATGTTCCACATACTTGAGAGAAAGGGAAGTGAGACTTGAGCCGTATCACACTGAGCAGGTGAGCCCCAAGAGAGACCCATCACTACTCACTCCTAAAATGGAAGAATTAAGAATCATAGTCTGCCATCTCCTGGAAAAGTTGGTTGTTGTCCTTTGTCCTTTCATTTTCAAAGAGGACCAATGACATCACAGGTTGATGTCTTGACTTGAGAGTGGATTGGATTTAAGAGAATTAAGAATAAAGATACAAAGCCATAGAAGGTCAGAATTGGAAGAGAACCCAGAGCTCACCTAGCCCTACCTGATGGAGACAAAGTAATAGAATAGAAAGTATCAGATCTGGAGTTCAAGAACCTAGGTTAAAATTGGGCTTCTATTTACAATGTGTATAATCTTGAGCAAGTCATTAACCTCTTTGGGCCCCAGTTTCCTCATCTGTAAGATGAGGGGGTTGGGTTAAATCATTTCTAGGGTGCCTCCCAGTTCTCAATCCATGATCTTATGAATAAAAATTCCCTCCACACCCCGCTCTACCCTACTCTACCCTACCAGTGGTGATCCTCTCCAACTTTGCTTGAAAATTTCTAATAGTGGGAAACACATGACTTCCTGAGGCAATTCATTCCACTTTTAGATGACTCTAATTCATAGGATTTCCTCACCCTCCTCTGCATATACACCCCACTCCGACACATTTGCTGTCGAGCCTTAATCTGGTTCTTTATGTCTTCTAACCATTGCTCCTTGTTCTGTTCTTGGGACCAAGTAGAACTAATCTTTTCCACGTGACTCTAAGATGGCTATAATATCTAACCTAAGTCTTCTCTTCACCAGGGTAACTTTCCATCATTTCCTTTAGCTGTTCCTCATAGAGCATGACTAAGAGGTTCTTCACCATTGTAGATTCCTTCTTTTGGATGCTTTCCAGTTTTACAACATGCTTCCTAAAACATAGTACCCAGAGCTCAAAGGAATACTCCAGATCCTCTCCTGAATTATGCCGATAACCTTCTAATTCATTTCCTTGCTTCGATTTCCACTTCACTCCAATCTAGCCTCCACTCAGTTGCTAAAGATTTTCCTAAAACACAGACCTGAATGTGTTATCCCCTTTCTCAATAAACTCCAGTGTTTTCCTGCTGGTTCCAGGATCAAATATAAACTTCTCTATTTGTCATTTAAAATTCCTGACATTTAGATAATCTGGACCCTCCCTACTCTTTTTCTTATACTTTAACCCCTTCCATGTGCTCTAATATCCACTCTCCTGGCCTATTTGTTCCTCTTCCCAGATGACACCTTATTTCCTGACTTTCCCTTTTCCCTTTCTGACCTTCATGGTTGGGATGATTTTTCTCCTCCTTTACACCTCCAAACTACTCTGGCTTCCCAACTCATACTTCACTGGTGGTCCACTGAAACCTCTGTATCTTTTTCAGCTGACCTACCATCTAATCATACCTTTCTCATCTTGTAAGTGGGAAGTTGATCAATGAACCCAAGAATAAAACTGTGGGCTGGATAATGTTCTTAAAAAGAGATTTCTAATTTTATTAGTAAATCCATATAGTAACTATGTAAAACTCATAATCAATTTCACCAAAGTTTTGGTGGGTCTTTGCTACAATCTGGTCCTAGAAGCCCACTGATTCCTTTGGGTGGCCTACATACTTCAGACATTTGTAATGAAAGTCAAAGGTGCAATGGCTGTCTCAGGTAAATGAAAGACTCATGAAATGTCAGAGCTGAATTTCCCACTATCCATACAAATACAGACCTGTTGCCATTTTGGGGGTGGAATTTACATTACATCATTTACTTTCAATAGTCTTTACTAGTAGTGAAGAGGGATTTGCACTGAGTCATCTACACTCTTTCATCTTTCTTATTCTCTCTCTCACGCAATGTACCTTTCTTCCTTTGTCTTCTCAGTTACTTTCACTGAGGAACAAAACCACACCATTTCAGAGCTAAAATTCATCTTATAGATCTAGTCTTTTTTTTACAGATGATGAAACTGAGGCCCAGAGAGTGGCTTGCCTATAGTTATTTTTTTTTTGGCATGGCAATGGAGGTTAAGTGACTTGCCCAGGGTGACACAGCTAGTAAGTGTCAAGTGTCTGAGGCGGGATTTGAACTCAGGTCCTCCTGAATCCAGGGCTGGTGCTTTATCCACTTCACCACCTAGCTGCCCCAAAGGCTTGCCTATAGTTATATAGCAATTTAGTAGGTAAGCTGGGACTCAAAACTTGCATGTCTTCTGACTCAAAAGTCTGTGTTCTTGTGCCCTTATCACAGCCTCTGCCTTTGCATTAGCTATTATCTTTTCTAACTCTGTGGTCTATCTAGCTAAATCCCTTAGAAACATTGTCTAGGAGCTTCTGTTCCGATCAAAGCTCCATCCCCAGTACACATTTCTGTGTGGCTGTGACACCGTGGTGAATTTAGGTCTGCATTTTTTAAAAAGTACCATTATGCATCCATTAAACCAGCAAAAATAAAATAAAATGACAAAAGTGAAAGAGAGCAGGCTTGTGGATAAGACCATTTATATATAGCCTGGTAGCATTTTAAATTGGTGCTATCTTCCTGGAAAGGAATTTAGCAGTGTGAAACGCAAGAGCTATTAAATGTTCATGACTGATCCTTTGACCTGATAATTACACTTTGGGGAATATGCCCCAAACTGTGCTCCCTCCCAGCCAAAGGAGCTTACACAAAGGTGTTCAGAATATTATAGTGTTTTTGTAATATTGATTAGAAAACTCAGATGCATAATAATAAGCTAGTAGAAAAGCAAACCATGCTATGTTATCATAGGGTTATTCTTTGATATCCGCCTCCTGTTGCTTGTCTTCTGTCTATTTTTTGATCTGTGTACATATTGTGTCCGCCTAGAAAATATAAGATCCTTGAAGGCAGGGATTGATGTAATTTTTGTCACTGTATCTCTAGGCCCAAGCAGAGATGCTTAATTGAATTGTTGAATTGAATTGAACTCAAAATGGTAAACACAGATTATTTCTGTATATTGAAAAGTGTCCCTGAAAGGCTGGCTGGTGTGGATGAAAGGGGGCATTTGTAGTCAGAGGAACCAGATTTAAATTTAGGCTCTTCTACTTACTTCCTACATAACTTCAGGCAAGTCACTTTGCTTGTTTGGGCCTTGGTTTTCTTACTGGTAAAACTCAAATATAGGAGCAGCTAGGTGGTGTAGGGGATAAAACACTCATGAAGACTCATCATTCTGAGATACTTACTAGCTGTGTAAATCATGGTACAAGTAGTCACTTTATTTTGTTTGCCTCAGTTTCCTCATCTATAAAACGAACTGGAGAAGGAAATGTTAAACCATTCTAGTTTCTCTGCCAAGTAAACCTGAAATGGAGTCACAAAGAATCAGACACGACTGAAAAACAACTGAACAAGAACAGCAACAAAACTCATTTATAAGCAGGTTGGACTCCAACAGTCTCTAAGGTTCCTTCCAGTTCTAAATCTTACAATTCTAAATCACATTTGAGGTAAAGAGAACATATGTACTGATTATAACTATATATAAACATTTATCCAAAAAGAAGATATGAAATTATGGAACTAAAGCTAAGGTTTGCTGGGTTCTTTTTGGTAAAAGTGCTTAAATTAATAAATAAATATACACATATACATACTGGATTTCCTAAAAGTCTTAGTGCAATTGTAAGCTTCACTAGTGTATATATACATATATATAGACACATAATATACATCTATACATATACACACAAACATGCACATATATACATGCATAAAATATATTGCATATATAGTAGGTATATACCATATATACACACACTTTACTATAACTATATACATATATACTACACACACATCTGTATACAGATATATACATACACGCACACAGAAACATATATACACATATACATGCATATATGTGTATGTATGTATATATACGTATGCGTGTGTATATATATATATATGTGTGCGTGTGAATGCTTCTAATTTGCACATTTTTCTTAGGCTTTTGTTTTTTCTTTTTTCTTTTTTTTCTGAGGGGGATTTTTTTTTGCATGAAGCAGTTCAGTGTGTATATATGTATATATATATATGTATATGTATATGTATACATAGCATATGGGCATATATACATACATATATAGTATAAGGGCAGCTAGGTACCATAGGACATAAAATACCAAGTCTGGAGACAGGAAGACTCACCTTCCTGAGTTCAAATCTGGACTCAGACACTTACTAGCTTTGTTACCCTGGACAAGTCATCTAATTCTGTTTCCCTCAATTTCTTCATCTGTAAAATGAGCTGGAGAAGGAAATGGTAAACCACTCTAGTATCTTTGCAAAGAAAACCCCAAATGAGGTTATGAAGAGCCAGACATAACTAAAAAACAACTGAACAACATATTATGAGTGTATATACATATATATAAAAATCTATATTATGTATACATATGTATATGTATATATACGTGTATGTGTGTGTGTGTGCGTGTGTGTGAGTGAGAGAGAGAGGGAGAGAGAGAGGGAGAGAGAGAGAGGGAGAGAGAGGGGGGGAGAGAGGGAGAGAGAGAGGGAGAGAGGGGGGGAGAGAGAGAGAGGGAGAGAGGGGGAGAGAGAAAGAGAGAGAGAGAGGGAGAGAGAGAGAGAGGAAGAGAGAGGGGGGGAGAGAGGAAGAGAGAGGGGGGGAGAGAGAGAGAGAGAAGGAGGGAGGGGGAGGGAGAGGGAGGGAGGGAAGCCTTGGCTAGAGTGGTATTCTCATAGTCAGGATTACCTAGCTTCAAGTGCTCCACTTGGCAATTACTGACTCTGTGACCCTGGACAAATGATTTAACAAGTGATTTAATTCCCCAAGCAATTTTTAAGGCCATAAGTTGCAAAACACTTGCCAGTCTGTATTAGAGAAAGATTCCTCTCTGGGAATTACTGCATTGATGAAAATCACAGTTCAGACAAAGAAAGAAGCATGTTTTTTCATGTGATAAACAATTTGGTATTTATATGTATGTTATATATGCATGGTACTTATAGGTATGTTTTGTTATATATGCATTTACACACATATATACACACACACATAAATATCCTTCCAGTCTTTGTGTGTGTGCACATTTTTGTTGCTTAGTCATTTTTCAGTTCTGTCTGACTCTTCGTGACTCTATTTGGGGTTTTCTTGGCAAAGATACTAGAGTGCTTTGCATTGCCATAAGTGTACACCCATAAATAACTATCCGTAGAGCTACACACAGTCCCTCACAGTTTCTAGCACCTGTAATTTCCTTAGTGAGGATGTCTCTTCCACCAGTGCAGAGCACACCCTTTCTGTAAGTTAACAGATGACCTTCCAGAGTTGCCACACCTGAAAACCCCAGCAAGGCTGGAGATGAGCTTCTCCAGAGTTGGTTAACCAGGCTGAGCTTCTGATGTGACAGTAGTGGGCCTGCACTTGTGGTTTTTTCAGTTTGGTGGGGGCTGCCATTCTTGCTCCAATGGCGCAATGAGAAGGATTTAGTGGAGGATAGCTGCGCTCTCCATAAAGAACAAGATACTGTCTAACTTATCAGTCCATCAACCAACATGTTGCAAATGGCATGGTGTCTTTGGATAGAGAGCTGGTCTCACGGCCAGGTAGGCCTGGCTGTGTTTGACTCTGTGCATGTCACTTAACTTCTCAATGTTTTAAGTCACTGGGGTCAAATTCAATTAGACATGGGGACCATTAATCTGTATACAAGGGGGCAGCTAGATGGCACAGTAGATAAAGCACCAGCCCTGGAATCAGGAGGACCTGAGTTCAAATCCGACCTCAGACACTTGACACTTACTAACTGTGTGACCATGGACAAGTCACTTGACCCTCATTGCCCGCCCCTCCCCCCCCAAATCTGTATACAAGAATCCCTGCTAATTGCATATTGATTTAGTTTAGAACAAAAATCCCAGATCAAGACCCTCTCCAGTGGTTCACTGCAAAAAATTCAAGACACCCAAATATATTCTGGATGAGCTTCCACAGTGTAGTCCTCACTGTGGGTTACTTCCCAACTTGACACTCGAAGGTTACAGGTTGGGTCTCTCAGAAGGTGTTTACAACTAACACAAGTTCAAAAACATAAAGACTTCCTGAAGTATAGTATATAAGCCTCAAATGGTACACTTACCTTGCATAGTTAGTCAATAAAGACAATTAGCTCAAGGCAAGGGAATTTGCTAAAATATCAAAATAAGAAAAGTAGCTACAGATCATTTCTCACCTCCAATAAACCCAGGGCTCACTCACCCATGAATACACATATTATCAGCAGAAATAGGAAGTATAAACTTAAGAATTATAAACACACTGGTAGTGAGACACACATGTAGGGAAGATGTATAACCAGGGCAACTCAATCCTATAGTACTGCAGAGCATCAATATATTTTCTTTTCCTCTGATATATTCACTATGCTCCCCAACTAGGAGCAATTTCTCTGCTGGGATCTCACTTGAGCTCCCTCAGTTTGCTCCTCCCTGAAGTGCACCTTCCAACAGGAAGGGCCAATTGTTCCTTGAATTCATGATTGGTTCTCTTATCTGTTGCCATGGGCCACACTCCTTGAAATGACTTTGTGCTTCAACTGTCTGTCTCCTTTTCTGTTTCTTTTTCTGTTGAAAGTGGTATCTCCCAATGGGAGATATCTCTGCTGCAAGATTTCATGCCTCATGGGAACCCCACCCATCTGCCTATCAAGTGACAAAGGCTACCCTCCACAAAGGTGTTCCTGTTACTGACTTCAACTTTGCTTCCATGTCTGGCAGGCTTAGCTTTTTAAGGGTGACCAGGGACACCATTAATGTTTGGTGATTCAATGGCAAATTGCCTCCCTTTCTAATTCTATCAGGTAGATCGCACTTCATAAAGTTATCCATGGAAGTTTCTCTGGTGGAAATGCTCTTCTAGAATCCTCAACTTCTGGTTGTGTGTGGTTTTTTTTTCTGCAGGAAGAAACATGCATTTAGACTTTGTTTAACACATCAATACCTCATCAATGTATCTCTCTTTTTTAAAGAATTTTTTAAAAATTACTTTTTATGTCAATGATATCAAGGGAATCGATGAAAATGGGAAGGAAGGAGGTCTAGATGTACCAGATCCCAAACTATTATAAAGTGGTAATTATTAAAACAATCTGATACTGGCTAAGAAATAGAGGGATGGATCAGTCAAATCAATAGGAAAAAATTACATTATAGTAAATGACCATAGTAATCTGGTATATGATAAACCCAAAGATCCAAGCTTGGTGGAACAAAAACTTACACAAAAACTGCTGGGGAAAGTGGAAAACAGTATGGCAGAAACTATAGACTGACATCTCATACTGTATACCAAGATAAGGTCAAAATGGGTACATGATTATACATAAAGGGTGATATCATAAGCAAATTAAGAGAGCATGGAATAGTCTATCTGTCAGATCTATGGTTAGGGGAATAATTTATGACCAAACAAGAGATAGAGAAAATTACAAAATGCAAAATAGACAATTTAGATTACATAAAATTTAACAGTTTTTGCACAAACAATAGCAATGCAACCAAAATTGCAAGTAAAGAAGAAAACTGGGGGGAAATTGCAACAAATATCTCTGATGAAGGCCTAATTTTTCAAATATATAGAGAACTTAGTCTAATTTGTAAAAACTACGAGCCATTCCCCAATTGATAAATGGTCAAAGGATATAAACAAGCAGTTTTCAGACAAAGAAATCAAAGCTATTTGTAGTCATATAAAAATGCTCTAAATCACTATTGATTAGAAAAATGAAATGTAAACAACTCTGAGGTACTACTTCATACCTGTTGTTTGCTGTTGCTTGTCCTGCGTTCTTGAGGACCATGACATCATGAGGTGATATCATGACTTGCAGTGAATTGGATTTAAGTAAGAAGTAAGGGAGGGCTGTACAAAGTCACCAGCCTCTCTCTCTCTCCTCCACAGCCATCTGGATCCAATGGAAAGATATACATCAGGATGACTGGAGATGCACCTGCATGTTTGAAGCAATCAGGCTTTAGTTACTTGCTCAGGGTCACACAGCTAGTAAGTGTCAAGGGTCCGAGGTCAGATTTGAACTCAGGTCCTCCTGACTCCAGGGTCAGTGCTCTATCCACTGCACCACCTAGCTGCCCCACTTCATACCTATCATATTGGCTAATATGACAAAAAAGCAGAATGCTAAATGTTGGAGGGGATGTGGGAACACCGGGACACAAATTCACTGTTGGTGGAGTTATAAGCCAAACCAACCATTCTGAAGAGCAATTCAAAGACATCAGAAAAAAGGGGAAATGACTGATATGTACAGAAATATTTATAGCAACCTCTTTTGTGGAGTCTAAGAATTGGAAATCAAAGGGATGCCCATCAATTGGGGAATGGTTAAACAAGCTGTGGCATATGATTGTAATGGAATCTTATTGTACTATAAGAAATAACAAGCAGGATGATTTAAGAAAGGCCTGGAAAGACTTATATGACTTGTTACAAAGTGAAGTGAACAGAACCAAGAGAATGTTATACATAGTAATATCAATATTGTTCAGTGAAGAACTGTTAATGACTTAGCTATTCTCAGCAATACAATGATCTAAAACAATCCCCAAGGACTCATGATGAAGCATATTATCTGCCTCCAGAAAAAGAACTGAGGCATGTTATTTTTCCTCTTTCTTTCTTCAAATCTTTTCATACAAATTGACTAATATGGAAATGCTTTACATGACTGCACATGTATAACCTATATCTAATTGCTTACTACCCCAGAGAGCGGGAAGGGTAGAGAGGAAGGGATAGAATTTGTAACTCAAAACAATAAAAACCCAAATATTTAAAATTTTCTCTTTATCATAATTAATAATTTGGCATATATTGACAAACAAGTATTTCCATATGCAAAGAAGAAAGAAGGGCAATCACATATAAAACTTTGCATGTCCATCACATATAGTATTCATTTATTTTCAAAATTATACGGTGAATTTCACTTAGTAGTTTCAAGACTGTCATGCTTATTGGTCTCCTTCTTAACCTCTTCTTCTCTTCTGTTCAATTTTTTAAATGCTACAATGGGAGGGACAAGATAAAAAGAGAGAAAGAAGGACAAATAGAAGAAAATGGGATGGAAGGAAATGAAGTTACTGATCATAACAATACAATGATCCAAGATAATTCCCATAGAACTCATGATGAAAAGAAAGCTATACACCTCCAGAGAAATAACTGATGAACTCTGCATGAAAACTGAAGTATGTTTTTCATTTTATTTTCCTTTTTGCCTTTTTTTTTGCAATATGGCTAATATGGAAATATGTTTTGCATGATTTCACATGTATAATTAACATATTGTTTGCCTTTTCAGTGGGTGGGAGAGTGGTGGGAAGGAGGGAGAGAATCTGGAGCTCAAAATGTAAAAAGAAAAGAATGTTAAAAAGAATTTTTAAATTTACAAATTGTCTGAAAAAGTGGTACAATGGCCCTTTTTTTCCGTTTTTTTTGTGGGAGGGGGAGGGAAAGGAACATTAGTATCATCTCCATTTGCCTTCTCCCTCCAAAATTTTAACAAATTGTCTAGCAAAACAAATACTTACATTGGTCATGTCCCAGAATGTATTTCTGTTTGCATACTGAAACTTCCACCTTTCAATTAGGTGATAGGTAGCATTCCTCACCATTGTTTCTCATGAATGATGGTTCATCATTGCATGTTCAGTGTTTTTTTTTTCTTCCAAATTTGCTTTTCTTTACAATGTTGTAGTTATTGTATAAATTGTTCTTTTTTCCCCTCAGAAATCCTAAATAATTCTCTATTCTATTAAATACCCATTTTTTCACTGTAATATTATATTCCAGTGGAATATAATTGGAATATATTTTACATTACAAGATCTCTTCTTTATTTTGGTAGCTGTTGAGTCTTTTGTGAATCTGACCTTGCTACTTGAACTCTGTATTTCTGGATGCTTGCGATATTTCTATTTGTCCCTGAAAGCTATGGATCTTGGTTTTGAAATTCTTTGGAATTTTCATTTTGGGTTTTCTGTGGTGACAGGTAGGTCCCTTCTATTTTAATTTACCCTCTGCTTCTTTTTGGGGGGGGGGCTGGGGCAATGAGGGTTAAGTGACTTGCCCAGGGTCACACAGCTAGTAAATGTCAAGTGTCTGAGGTGGGATTTGAACTCAGGTCCTCGTGAATCCAGGGCTGGTGCTTTATCCACTGAGGCACCTAGCTGCCCCTACCCTCTGCTTCTATTAGTACTAGTGCTGGATAATTTTTATTTATGATCTCTTAAAATATAGCATTCAGACTTTGCTTTTGGTCATGGTTCTCAAGTATTTTGATGATTATTTCTCCTTGGTTTATGTTCCAGGTCAGTTGTTTTTGATAGGAGATTATTTACAGTATTTTTCTATTCTTCCAACCTTTTGATTTTATTTAAATAATCTTTTTTTGTTTCATGAAGTCATTGATTTTGATTTGGTCCATTCTAAATTTCAGGGATTTTGTTTCTTGTGTAAGGTTCACCATGTTCTTCTGTTCTAAGCTCTTAGTTCTTTTTCCAACTCTTTCCTTCATAACTTTCATTATTTGTATAACATCTCACATGATTTCTTCTAGGTACTCTTGTAGTTCTTGTGGCAAAGTCATTTTCTTTTCTGAGGCTCTGCTTATAGTAGCTATGGAGTTACCATCTTTTGCATTTTCCTCTTGGATGCTTCTTGACTCAAATTTTTCTTCATTTAAATCATCCGACAATTTCTCTGGAGGGTCACCTCTTCCAGTGTCCACAGATTCTGACTGTGTTTTTGGCAGTGCTGAGCTGGATAAATAAGCTTATAGAAGGTACTCTTTACATAGTTTGGTAATTGTTTAATTTACTCCTCTTTATGTCACTACTGAAATAAACTGGCAGAGTTGTGCTCCTGCATGGCCTACCATTCAGCCATATTAATTTATTGATTAATTAAATTTAAATAAGTTAATTAATAGTTAATTAATCTGTGCCCATTACTTTTGAAGATTTTATCAGTAGGACTTGGGCTGCAGAGAACAATTCCCCTCACTACATAAAGGTGAAGAAACCAGGGTCCAGAGAATTTAAATGACTTACCATAGGTTTGTGCAGTTTGTTGAGGCCCTTATTACTCTCTTTTTTGGGAGGGGGGTGGGCAATGAGGGTTAGGTGACTTGACCAGGGTCACACTGCTAGTAAGTGTCACATGTTTGAGGGCAGATTTGAACTCAGGTCCTCCTGAATCCAGGGCCAGTGCTTTATCCACTCCTCTACCTAACTTCCCCCACCCTATTACTTTTATGCCTACAACATTTAAATTATTTTGTAATTGGTATTCTAATATATAGTCTCTTCCACTCTCATATGTGTTTCACATCATGTCCACATCAAGATTTCTTAAAGCATTGCCTTGATTATATCACTCCCGTCCTCAACAATTTTCAGTGGCTCCCAATATCTACCAGATACATACCAAACTGCTTCCCTTGTCATTCAAGACCCTCCACAAATAGGCTACAACTGGTCTTTCCAGATTTATTCATTAGCATGGCACCACATATTTCAATCCCATGCTATCATCCTCATTCCATTTCTATTGAAAAGTTCCCATCCCCATTACTTTCATGTCTTTTTATCCTTGCTCATCCTATTCCTTCCACCTAGAATATATTTTGCTAAATGTCAAAACCCTATCCACCCTTCAAGTTCCATCTCATCTTTTTCATGAAGTTCTGTGTGATCAACCAAGCTAGAAATGATCTCTCTTCACTCTCAACTCCTATCTAGTTCTTTTGTCACATTCACATAGAAATTGCATATTATCTGGCACTTAGTCCTAAGGAAGATTCTTTTTTAACTATGCCTTGAGGGCTGAATGGTTACCATATTGATTTTCCTGGAATATATACTCCCCAAAAGTCAAAGGAATTAAGAAAAAAATATTTGGTTTTAGCAAAGAATTGGAATCGGAGTGGGTGTCCATCAATTAAAAGGCTGAACAAATAATGCTATATAAATATGATGGAATATTATTGTGACATGTGAAATGATAGAAGGGGTCAACAGAGAAACCTGGAAAGACTTGTATGGATGGATGTGTAGTGAAGTGAACAGAACCAGAGAAACACTTTATGTAATGATCACAGTAATGAAAAGGCAAACAACTTTATAAGACTTTATAACTCTTATCAAATGCAATGATCAATTGTGACTTTAGAAGACTGATGATGAAATCACACCCATGAGTGATTTCCAGAGAGGTGGTAGACTAGAAGTGCAGCACAACACAGACGTTTGCGGACATAGTCAATGTGTTGATTTGTTTTGCTTGATTATATTTATTCCAAAGGAGGACTTCTATGAAGAAAGGAGTAACTAATGGATAGTGATATAAATAAAAAAAGAGCCAAAAAAAGAAAATGGAATTAATGAAATACTTTAAAAACACAAAGAAGAGAGCAGAGACATTCAGAAGGGGACAGAGACAATGAGGGAAATTCTGTTGCTATAATGTTAAATTATATATATATATATATATATATATATATATATATATATATATATATATATACTTAAAACAATATTAAACAGAAGCTTGTATTTTCACATTCAACCTTCTCTATCTTTTGCACGCTAAAATGTTGTTTGCCAATATTAAGTTCAAAAGAAAGAAAAAAGAAAAAAAAAGTTAAATGTGTGAGGGAGAGGTTTGAGTTATATCAGCTGATACAGAAAAGGTTGCTAATTCAACACCCCTGCTCCATCCCCTCTTTTGCAAAGGAAAGGTTCTGATCTGTATCTGTAGAATAACCAGAGTTGAATAGATGCTTGGTCCTGGTCAATTGGGGCTTCCACAGGAATGTCTTCTAGGGTGAGTGAAGACATGGGAGAGAAGAAACCATCCCCTAATGTCTGTTTAGCCCAGTGTTTGGACAGCTCATGAGGAATTTCATTGTGAAACCATTGCAAGCATCTGAAGGCAGCTCTTCTGTGAGGATTTATGGGCATCTCTCCTGGAATTGGGGTAGAGCAGAATGAGTGTCTAAGGAAGGAATTTTCCCCTGTAAACTCACAGAGACATCTGACCTCTGCTTCCCGATTCATTCACTTGGAAACTAAAATGAAAAAGGAAGACACTTCAGGCACATGTGACATACTTTTGTCCTCACTCGTTTGTCAGGGAGTCAATCTGCTATTAATGAGTCTGAGCCCTGTAATTGCTTTGTCCTTCCCCTAGCTTTGGAGAATAGTTTTATTGAGCGAGAAGAATAGTCACTGAGCATTTTTTTTAAAAGGCAAAAGAAAGAAAGAAAATTACATACAAAAGGGGTCTGGAATGTTGTGAGATTGTGTGGGTTTGTTGTGTTTGTTTGTGGGGGAGGACCCTTTATACAACTTAAATGGTTCAACAAATTTCATGGCTCTCAGTGGTTCCCAAAGAATCACCATTTTTCCTTTAAGGTCAGTGTATTTAGTTTGGTTGGTACTGAGAAACCCTTCAAAGTGAGTGTCGGAAAATAACTAAGCAATTTTTATTTAAATAGTAATGGTGGTAGTGGGGTAGGTTTGCCTGAACTGCCTAAGGAATTATCATTGTGGAAATTCTGTCCAGCAGAATGGCAACCCATATGCAATTAATTCTCTGGTCTTAAAGAATTGCCTGGGGCATGGAAAGATTAAGCTACTTGTCCAGAGTCACACAGCTAGTAGGTGTCAGGGGTCAGACTTGCATCCAGGTCTTCGTAACCCTAAGACCTGGTCTCTATTTACTGCATTGTGCCCCAGCAGCTCTGATATTACTGATATCACTGACCAATTCTTAAGCTAACTCCCGACTTGGCTTGAGTGTGCACAGCTCCAGGCTTGGGCAAGAATATGGGTATGGAGAGCTGTCTCCCACGGCCTCCTCCTCCTCCCTGCTGGCCCACCTCCTGGACCATTCAGCTGGACCATGAATGCCCTGGAAATTGAATGCCACATTCCAAGACACAAATGGTAAACATTCTGCAAATGTTCCAGGCAGGACTGGTTCTTGGCAAAATGACGAATTAGCCTGAGTCTGCCATTGACCTCTTCCTACCTCCCCTTGCCATGATTCTTTATCCCCTCCTGTTGTCTTTTCCCTCCAGACCATCCCCCACCCCCACCTTACATTCATGCTCCTTGTACTCTGGATATGGACCTATCTCTTCACCCTCCCCCCACAAACCCCCTCTCTTCAAATCTTGCTCTCAGTTCTAAGTAGCTGTCACTTAGAAAAGTTGTGAGAAAGTGATTCACAGTAAAGTGTTAATAATGCAGGTTTAATGTGTTGCTTCTCCCAAGAGGAAATGCATTTTAAGGGGATAGAGAAAGAATAATGCCTTGGCTCAAAAGAATGTCAAGTCAAAGAATTTGGAGCATCAACACAGGCAGAAAGGGAGAGAACTTTTTGGAGGAGGTCTTTCACTGAGCCACTCCAATCACACTCCTTAAACAGCCACCTGATTTGGATAACACGTCCTAGTGCCAAGGAAAGGAACTCAATTCAATTGAATTCAACCAGTGTGTAAAATAAGATGCCTCATTGCCTTTTCCATATCATGTTATGGGAGAAAGGACATTGGATTTTGGGTCGGAATGCCTGGCTTCAGTTCCTAAAATAATATTGGACAAAATGTTTAACCTCTCAAGGCCCTACTTTCCCATCTGTAAAATATAGGGGATTGGATTTGATTACTCTGTGTCCTCTTCCTACTCTCAGAATATATGACAAAATCATGGCAGGGCTATTTACCAGGACATAGAATTAAGAGCCCTAGGTTGAAATCCTGACTCAATGCTATTTGTAAAATAGAGTTCACAATATTGGCACCACTTCTCTCACAGGGTTATTGTTAAGGAAACTCTACATCCCCAATTCTTTTTACATTTGGCCATTTTGAAATAGCTTTTACATCTATAATCTTATTCTGATTCTTAAAACAGCTCTCTGAAATTTGTGGGGCTGGGATTTCTCTTTGACAGATGGAGAAACTGAGGCTAAAGATGAAATGATTTGCGAAAGGTCATACAACCGGTAAATAAGCATAACCAACAGGACCAGAACAGAGGTTTCTTGAGCAGAGCAGCTCTGAGGTAATGTTTAGCTCTACAGTGCTGAAGTACAGCACTCTACTATGGTGGCTAGAATAGTGCGCCTTCCTGCAACCCAATCTACCTCTTTGATCATAACCTATTCTTGCCTATTCTGGGTGTTTGAAGAGACCACCAACTATCTGTGCTTGGATGTTAAAGCTTCACCTGAAAATAGAGGAAGAGAGCATTTTCTGAGAGTCCTTTCTAGACTAGGCATGGGAGGGAAAGCAGTGGGAAACTATGACAAGTATGAGACCAGCGGCCCCCGCAGCCTTGAATACTGGCCGGGAATGCTTCGTCACAGTCAGAGGCGGATTCCAAACAAGATCTGCCTTGGCACATGGGATTTGATGTACTTCAGTGAGCCCTATAAACTCTCATATCTTTAATTATCCTACCCGCAGAAACTCTTAAAATGGATGATTAAATGGGAGATAATTAATGACTTTCCATACAAACCTGCTTATTTGCTGGTGGAAGGCATTGGCTAGAGAGATGTTTTGGGGCTTGTTCTGGATGAAGAGTTCCCTCTCCTAATCTTCATAAAGGCTTGGGAACCTCCTCTCTCAGAGATGCCCAAATATCTCCCATCTGCTTTGTCTTAACTCGGAACACCACTGCTTGTCTCACTAAGATAGGCCTCCCTTGGGAAAGGCCTTCGAGCCTTTTGCAACATAAAGCTGACACTGTCACTGCTCTGCTAATAGTAAATAATGACCCCAACTGTGGAAGTGGATCTATTATGTCTGAAGTGCACACCAATGAGAAAAACCCAGAGCTCAGTGAACTTGTCAGTGAGGCTTTCTGCAATTCACAATCAGGAAAATGTCTGGGAGAGAAGCTCTGCACTTTTCTAACTTTGTGTTAGATCTCATGAAATAACCCCTATGCCACACTTAACTCACTTCTCCACCAGTGACAGCATTCTTTATAATTTATGTAACTGTGTGAGAAATTGAATAATGGTGACATTTGATGGTTAATATGCTAAAGACCAAAATGATACCAGAGAAAAATGAGAATCCATCCTTAAATCTTACTGCAACTTCAAACCATCAATATGCTACATTTCTGATCATATAATAGACATTATCCAGGGAATGCAACTGATTTTGGGATTGGCCAGCTAACTCTGATATAGACTACAGTGTGGACTTCAGTTGTGACAAATATATACACATGTATATGCTATAGCTAAAATACATGAACTGACTAATGAGAATCAATGATCAGAAAATTAACATGCTAAATGCCTACAGCTGTTTTGCTTAGTAGGAATTCTAAGCACATTAATTAGATGTTAAAAACAAAACATTGAACACAGGATGATTTATTACCTTGCTGAGATCAGCACCATTACAATTGCCAAATGAGGACAGCCACCCACTAGAATCTTCCTCCAATGTCTCATCATGGCATGGAGATGGCTCTGGGTTCACAATAGCCATGCCAGTGAAACATTAGTTTTGGCAGATCTTACCAAGATGGAAAGTCTCTGAGTACGGGTCTGATGATAACTATGTCTGATGTTCAAGGTCCAGTCTCTATTTGTGGAAGTTCGTCACCGGGACTTTTTATATCTAGTAATTCATATGCCATCACTGAACTTGTAGAGAGGTTGTCAAGTGTTAGGGAAGGAAGAAAAGCAAGAAGAATGACATAACAGATCCTTTCAATACAAAAGTGAGAACAGCAGCTATCAGTTAAGGACATAAACTACTAAAATGAAAACAGACTAGTGCAGACAGGCTGAATCTGTCAATTTGTTGAACACTGAGAAACAATAGTTAATTCATTGCATTTTACAATGATTACACAGACATAAGCACATGTGCATGCATACATACACAAATGTATTACTGTATATATGAATGCCAGGAACCACATTTTCTGTCAGAACCTGGTCCTATCTGTTTATTTGATGTCAGGCCAATGGTGACTAGCAAAAGTCCGGGAAAAGTCTGAACTCTGGATTTAGAAAGGTCAGAACCTGGCTGATTCATACTTTGAGATTCAGAGACTATTAAAGTGAGAGGGGCCTTTATTTATCTAATCCAGGTCCCTTTTTTTCTCTGGGTGAAATTCTAATGAGTTTTGTGGTTGTACTATGTGATACTCATAATGTGTAGAACATTTTAATTTGCTGTTTTTATTTTGAGATTCTCAAATGCAAATTAATTATTTTATTAATCTTTATTGAAATTGTTGAATGTCTCATAGTAATTGAAAGGCTTCTGTCACTTCTCTGGCCTATCTTCTCCCTCAACACCAGGGCTTTCTCCAGCCCAACCCAAACTTCCCCCAACTTCTAAGACTAGGATTTGTCTAAAGGGGAAACTTCTGGGAGGAAGAGAGGGAAATCATGGTCAATTCATTTGTCCTCCAGATCTAGAGGGCTAGTGAGACCCTCTAGAATTCAATTATTTGTTATTCAATCACCTAGTACTTATTGGGCACCTGCTATGCACTAGGCTTTGTGCACCAAAGTGTCATGGTACTGCCTCTCAAGGTGTCAGAGCTCTCACTAGGATGGGGCAACTAGGACTTTGAATCCAGGGGCTGCATTTAGAGGCTGTTGGTAGCACTTGCAGTTCTTTAGTAACACAGAGGACAGAAACTGAATTCTTTCAGCTTACTTCACTTAGCATTTGCTCTTCTGCCCGGTTTGAACTCCACTGAACAAGCTGTCCCCCACACCCCCCCCACCAGGTATCCCCTGGTTTCCCAACCCCACTCCCTGCTGTCCTGCCTAATTTTGTGTTATCTTCCCCTGTAGACTGAAGCTCTTTTAGGAAAGGGACTGCCTTTTTGTTGTTGTTGTTGTTAATTGTAACCCTGCCACTTCTACTGTGTGCCAAGCTCAATGCCTGGCACACAGTAGGTACTTAATAAATGTTTATTGACTTGGATTGAAACAACAAAGTTTAGCACCTAATTAGTATTTTTTTTTTACTGGACCTGTGATTTTGTTTTTGTTTTGTTTTGGTTTTTTTGCAGGGCAATGGGGGTTAAGTGACTTGCCCAGGGTCATACAGCTAGTAAGTGTCAAGTGTCTGAGGCTGGATTTGAACTCAGGTCCTCCGGAATCCAGGGCCAGTGCTTTATCCACTGCACCACCTAGCTGCCCCTTGTGATTTTATCTGTATAGAGAACCTCTAGTGAGGAATTTCTGTTATCAGTGCAGATCAGAACTTTGTCTGAAGCTTATGGTCTTAAAGGGCTGCCTCAGTAATGGAGAGGCCAAGAGATTTGCTCAGTTACAAAGACAATGCATCAGAGGAAGAACTTGAACCCAGATCTTTCTGACTCCAAAGCTAACTTTATATCAATTATATCTATTAGAACATTCTTTGCACCTAATTATCAAGAATTAATTAAAACAGGAAAACCCAAAATCACAGGCTGGAGTAAACTCCTCCGCCATCTCAGGGTGACCTTGTACCAATGGGCCAGAGTCTCTTTTCTTGCTCTTTCCTCTTTTTACCCAAGGGCTTGCTTTGTCCTGCTTCCCTCAGAACTGATGGATATGATTTGTCCAAGGGGCAAATATTCCTGGTCATGGCTGTGTAATGGGCTGGCAGTTTGGGGAAATAAGAAACGTTTATGTGTAAAGACAAACTCATATACATATACACACATACTTATGTGTACATATGCATATATATGTACACACAGACATATGCAAATAGATTTGTGTGCATACATATATAAACATATGTAGCTGATGACTTTGTGCAACTCTTTCTCCCTTAAATTCAAGTCATATGTGAATCAAGAAATCACCCTATGATGTCACTGGTCCTTTTCAAAAATGAAGGACAAACAACAATATGTATGTGTAATACACATACATATATAGACAAACATGCATATATGTACAGAGATGTATATAGGTAAAATGTGTATATATATCATATATAAATCATGCATATATGCATGTGTGTAAATGCATGTATATGTGTACATTCACACAGATATATACAAGCATATGTGGACATGCAAGTTTTATTTAGAAACCATACATATGTATGTGTATACACACATACACACACACACACACACACAAGAATAACAGAAGAGTGTGCACTAATTACCAATAAATGTAGCCCAGACAATCCATGCTATGAAAGTTTAAAGGAAAGAGAGACTGTTTAGGGCTGGGTTGAGGTAATCAGGTTAAGGCTTCACAGGAGAAATGGGATAGGAAGTCGGGACTTGGATAGGGATAGAGCAAGAGGCTAGATCAGAATGGCAAGATGAAAGATCCAGGAGGAAGGATGCCCATGTTCTAGGGATGGCAAAAGACGTAGAGACAGTATTAGTTCTCACAGCTGGTGACTAGACTTTTTAAGAGCATGTTCTTTAGGCTTCCACTGAAAAAAGAGTCAGCCATTCTGTGGGATTTCAAAGAGAAGAAATTATTCTTTTGCAATCAAAGCATTTTCAGATGGGGAAAAACAACGTTAATAAACAGGTTCAACACAGGTTTGATCCCCATTTATAACCAGATACTAAAACAAAAATTAAAGGTAAAACATTTATTATATCAACATATAATCTGTTTGTGATTCAGGCTAATGACAGTCTTTCAACCTGTCATTTTTTAGGACAAACTCAGTCCCGACATTAAAGCCGGGAGAATGATCAATCCAGGTTTTTCCTTTAATGCAGCAATCTTAGCAGCATGGATCCCAGCAATTCACAGTTGTTTAGAAAACTCCTAAACCATGTGGTTTGTGCCAGACAAAATAGGCTCAGTTAATAGAAGGAACATGATGAGCCGAATAATACTTTCATGAACTCAGCAACTTTCTGCCAGTTCTAGAATTCCCTTGCATTTCATCCTTCACTGAGCACCAAAATGCCGTTTATTTTTAAAACCTTTCTGTGCTATCTAACGGCTCACAGCTTTGAGTGATCGTGTTCCCCCAGAAAGAAAGAAAAGGAAAAAACCACATTTCTAAGGGTCATAGATGGACCCATTGGGAGAGAAAACCAGCTTAGTGTTGGGATGGGTGGGGGCAGGGGAGCTGTTGTCTGTCCCAGTGCCAGTCCCCATAATAGTGGTGTCTCCCCATTCGCTACCTCCAAAAATAATTTAAAAGCTTACTCACTGTATTTTATAATCATAAGCATTCTAAGTGTTTCATGTGAGTGTGCATGCTTGTGGGAATGTGAATCTATATGTGTCTCTCTCTGTGGATGTCTACTAGGGTTATCCTGGAGAGCCCGGTTTCTTCTGGAGTCATAATTGCCTGAGATTAAAATGTCAAAGAGCTGATTTAATTAGTTGTTCTCCATGGTATGCATTACTCTCTGGTTTGACAATCTTTGACTGTTAATAGTGATTAATGGAAAACATCACTGAAATGAACGTAGCCCAATTTGCAAAGGAGTTCTTGCAAGGTAGTTGTTTCCCATTTCAGTGGTTGATAGGTTTGGTTCCTTGAGAAGAATTCCTCAGATCATGGCCCTCATATAAAAGCAGGTCAATTAAGTGCTAAGGGGCTCTGGACCAGAACTTTGCAATGGAAGAGGAAAAAAGAGAGAGAGATCATTTACTCTGAGAACTCTTACTTTTCTACTGTCAGTTATTCTGTGACAGGAGGAAGCATCACTGTTTTTTTTTCTTTGTATGTAGGACAAAAGCATCTCAAAGCACACCTTGGTAAAGTTGGTATGAAGTATGCCCTTAGATGAGTAGGAGGTGGGATGCAGTGTAAGCTTCTTGAGGTCAGGGACTGTTTTTTTCCTCTGTTTGTATCCCTGGCACTCAGCACAATGCCTAGCACATAGTAGGCATTTAATAAATGTTTATTTAAGGTTTTATATCATTACACATATATAACCTATATAAAATTGCTTATCATCTTAGAGAGAGGATTGGTAAGGAAAGGCAGAAGAAAATCTGGGACTCAAAATTATATAAAAATTAATGTTAAAAATTGTCTTTACATGTAATTGGAGAAATTAAATACTATTAAAATCTTATACACACACACACATACACACACACACACACACACACACACACACACATATATATATATATATGGAGAGAGAGAGAGAGAGAGAGAGAGAGAGAGAGAGAGAGAGAGAGAGAGAGAGAGAGAGAGAGAGAGAGAATGAATGAGTTGGAGTACAGTGTGGAATTCACCCTAGTCTACCATTTGGAATCTTTTTTTTCAGTGTTTTTTACAAAGTGTTCTTGCAAAGGAGATCTGAAACTGTGGGTTTTAGAAAGGAGTTATAGTCATGAAGGTTTTTAAGATATGCTTGTGGCTTCTAAATTTGGTACTGGGCCAAAGTCATGATTTCCCTAACTTAGGTATGACTACAATGTAGAAATATGGGAAAGGGGCTTTTTTAGGGAAAGGGGAGCAGTAGTAAAGAGAGGAATATAGAACAGGACAGTAGCTTAGAAACCTATGAAGATCTAACTCATTAAAAGTATACTTTATTGTGCTTTCCCCTCAAATGATGCAACAAAGATAGCAATTAAAAGCATGTGCAACAATTCTATACCTCAATTTTATCTTATTTTTTTTAAAAAGACTTATTTTTTTAACATTTTTTTCTTTTTAAATTTTGAGTTTCAGATTTTTTTTTGGTAGGGCAATGAGTGTTAAATGACTTGCCCGGGGTCACACAGCTAGCAAGTGTCAAGTGTCTGAGGCTAGATTTGAACTCAGGTCCTCCTGAATCTAGGGCTGGTGTTTTATCCACTGTGCCACCTAGCTGCCCCTTGAGTTCCAGATTCTCTCCCTCCTTCCTAACCCTCCCCCACCCACTGAGAAGACAAACAAAATAATATCAATAATACATGTGAAATCATGCAAAGCATATTTCCATATTATCCATATTTTTAAAAATGGCAAAAAAGTGAGAAAAATATACTTCAATTTGCACTCAGAGTTTATAAATTCTATCGCTATAAGTCAGTAGCATTTTTCTATCATGAGTCCTATGGGAATTATCTTGGATCATTGTATTGATCAGAGTAGTAAAGTCTTTCATTATTGATCATAATTACAACATCAATTTTAGTGTGTACAATGATCTCTTGGTTCTTCTTGATTCACTTTGCATCAGCTCATATTGGTCTTAATTCCCATCATCATTTCTTATAACAAAGTAGTACTTCATCAGAACCATATACCACAATTTGATCGGCCATTCCTCAATTAATGAGCATCCCCTCAGTTTCTAATTCTTTGCCATCATGAAAAGAGCTGCTGTAAATATTTTGTACATATAGGTCCTTTCCCTTTTCTTTGATATCTTTGGAGATTAGACCTAGTAATGGCATTGCTGGATCAAAATATATATACAATTTTATAGCCCTTTGAGCATAGTTTCAGATTGTTCTCCAGAATGGTTGGACCAGTTCACTACTTCACCAACAATTCGTTACTGGACCAATTTTCCCTCGTCCCCTCCAGCATTTGTCATTTCTGATAGGTGTGAGGTGGTAACTCAAAGTTGTTTTAATTTGCTTTTCTCTAATCAGTAGTGATCTAGAGTATTGGTTTTTTTTATATGACTTCTACAGAAAATCTGTACAAGTTTGCTTCTCTATTCCATAGGAAAGGCCTTCAGAATATTTGAAAATGGATATTATTTTCCCGTTGGTGTTTTTAAGTATCTGCTATAAGCTGTTAGCAGCTAATACTAACCATCAGCATTTTAACAGGTTAACATGGCTGATGGAAAGGAAGTGCCCCAGGTTTCTACTCCCAGCAGTCAAGTGATCCAGAGACATAAGAAATAGCTCCATTATCTGCCACAGTAGTTCATGGGAGAGTTTCTGAGGAAAGTCATAGAGAATCATAGTTCAACCTGCTTCCCCAGACAAAGGAGTATGGAGGAAACTTCCAGTGACCAGGTGGCCTCTTTACATTTTTCTTTCCTGAATCACTAAATGTGGGTGATCATCTTCCATGTTCTTCCGAACCAACTCTGTGATTGCTCTTTTAACATTCTCAATTATTTTTAATAGTTTCATTCAGGGGCTGCCATCTTTTCACACTAAAGGCTGCTGCTGCTGCTGCTGTTCAGTCAAAACCTCTTATCTTCCTAGTCTTTTTTCACCTTACTCCCTTCCAGGTGGTCTATGATCCAGCAACATTGGTCTATCTGCTGTCTCTCCAGCATATGACACTTCATCTTCCATCTCTATGCCTTTGGATAGCCTGCCCCCCATGCTTGGAATGTTCTTTCTCTCTTCACTTTCACATTAAGTCTTCCTTGGCCAGGAGCTTAAGAAGGGAGCTTAAGGGGGCAGCTAGGTGGCACAGTGGATAGAGCACTGGCCCTGGATTCAGGAGGACCTGAGTTCAAATCCAGCCTCAGACACTTGACATTTACTAGCTGTGTGACCCTGGGCAAGTCACTTAACCCTCATTGCCCCACCAAAAAAAAAAAAAGAAGGGAGCTTAAGACAGCTCAGATTTCACAAAGTATAAGAAGCCTTTCCCAGTTGTTGCTCACCACCCCACCTGCTAGTGTGTTCCTCCTGAAACTACTTTCCAATCACATCATCTGTTTCTTGTATGTATATTTCCACACTGTCTTTCCCATCAGAATGTGAGCTTTTTGAGGGCAGGAAACATGTTTTTGCCTTCTTGTACCCTCATCACCTAGTACAATGCTTGGCACACAATGAGTATTTAATAAGTGTTTATTGACTATGTATAGATTATATTAAAATATACATAAATACAAGGTAACTTTGGGGGCTGAAGCTTTAGTAATTGAGAGGATAAGGAAAGACTGCATGTGGAAGGTTATATTTGAGCTGAACTTTGAAGGTTACTAAAAGGCTTAAAGAGGCAATGATGTCTCCTTTCCAAATGTGAGAGATAGCCAGGCAAAGGCACAGAGATGTGAGATTAAGGGTCATGCATTAAAATGGCAAGAAACTTGGTTTAGCTTGACCATGGAACACATGAAGGGAGTAATATATAAGAAGACTGAGAATTTAAGATGGGGTTAGTTTGTACCAGGCTTTTATTGCCATACAGAGGAGTTTATAGTTGATCCTAGTGGTATTAGAGAGCCACTGAGGTCTGTTGATAAGGGGAGTGACAGGGTCTCAGCCATGCTTTTGGAAAATCAGTTTGGTAGCCCTGTGGAAGATGAATTAAATAGGAGAGAAACTTGAGACAGAGACCACTTAGAAAGTTATTTCAACAACCCTGGTGAAAGATAATGAAGGTCTGAACTAGGTTTCTACCCAACTGATTGGATCAATTTGTCATTGTCCTGTCAAGTGGGCATGCTCAGATATAGTTTGGTAGGTAGCATCCTACTTGGATCTAGCCCCAGAAAGTCATATTGTTGCTAGATAATGGAAGTCTTTGGAAGACTAATGATTATTTTGCAAACTCTTCTATTCATTGCCTTCTTTGACCTCCACAGTAGGGAGGGATTATTGTCCTTGTTTTGTAAATAAAGAAACAGAACTTCAGAAGTTACCAGCAAAGGGTAAGATCTACAACTGAGGTCTCTGAAAATTAGTCTAATTCTGTCTCTGCTCTACCCCTTTTCTAACGCATCAATCATTCTAGCCCACGTGGTTAAGCATACCCATATTCCCTGCTTCTGGCGATGCTGGGGGATTCCTTGAATTGGGGGGTTCTAAGCTGCAGTAAGGTTAAAGTAGGGTTAAAGCCATTTTGCTAAAGGAGTGGTAAACCAACACAAGTTAGGTTAAAGCTTCTATGCAGATCAGTAGTGGGGCCAGAGCCATGACTGTCTGTCATATTCTAGCCTTGGGGAGATAGGAAGACACAGTGTCAAAAATGGAAAGAAAGAAAGAAAAAGAAAGATGGGAAGGAAGGAAAAGGAAAGAAAGAAAAGAATACAAAACTGGTCCTGTTGGATTACTTTTCATTCCTACTGTGATTTCCCCTGAAAACAATGACATTACTGAGGTGCCTCAAGCAAATTAAGGCTGAACAGACTATAAATCGTGATCCATTTTAAAAGGCTCCTTTTAATGCATTGCAATCATATTAACAGACAAAGAAAACCAAGACCTGGAGAGGTTAAGGGGTTTTCCTAAGGTTGAACAGCCAGTTGGCAACAAACAGGACCATGATTAGAACCAAAATCTTCATTCTACCATCACACCGCACACCAGGATGATCATAGAGTCTAGAGCAGGTAGAGGTTTTCTGCTCCAACACCCTCATTTTCTACATAATGAAACTCAACCAGAGAGAATACAGATAACTTGCTCAAGGTGAGGATCTAAACCCATAGCCCAAGATTCCAGTGCTCATTCCATGCTGCAGTCCCTCACTCTTCCACATCAAAAACTCCTCCTAGGCCTGTCCCAAAATATGAGGCATGAGTCAGTGTTTAAGTTATTTTCCAAAGTAACTCACACCTGACTTTCAGTCAAAGAGCACATTTGCCTCCACAAATCTAATACATTCTAATCTCTGAGAACAGTCCCTGCTGGAGTAGATTCTGAGGCCAGAGTTTCCCCAGTGCAAAGAGAAAATGGTCAGCAGCGTGGAACCCAAGCTATAGAAATGGGCTCCTATAACTCACAGGACATGTCAGATCATAAATATTTCAAGGGACCCCAAAAGGATCCAACCTTAATAAGTGCTAAAGCCGGCAATGAGAATGAGGAAGGGGACTAACTTTCCCCAGCCTTTGCTTAAATAATAATCTCTTAGCCAGGCCACGCATACCAAGCAATCCCAGAATGGGAAAAAAGACTTGAATAGTCCAAGTCCCAAGCCCCAGGAACTCTCCTTTTTCCCTGCCCACAGAAATCCATCTCAGTCCCAACATAATAACTTTCAGGCCAGACCCAACTTTAGCCTTTCACTCAAGCACTTTGCCAATAATTCACAGGGTTCTGAATACCACAGAGGCAGCCCAGGTTCACTGTATCAAGCACAAACTGTAGACTTTCCCTAAAGAGTTCCCTTTCAGTGTCATTTTGAAAGCTATAAATGGTTTTCACTAATTTTTAAATGAGTGAAATACTATCCTTAAACCTTGGCTTAACACAAATACTGAATTTCCATAGCCATCTTCCATACTGGCATAGGCAATCATGCAAGAAGAGATAATACAGCAGAAGGGCCAGAGCCGGCCTCAGAGCCAAGAAGACCTGGGTTCAAGTCTTACCTCAGGCTTCATCTTGACTGTGTGATCCTGGAAAAGTCCCTGGACCTCTCAGTACTCTCTTAGACTATATGCTGCAGAGAAGATGCTGACTCACTTTTATAAAGGAAATTCCTTCTCAAGAGTTCCCATCATAGGTTTAGTCTCTATCTCTTAATTAAGCAACAACGTTTTTCCCTTGAATATCTAACTAGGTGGAAGGTAAGCAGCAGTAGGTGCTGTACAGAGAAGTTTGAGACATAGATCCTGCCCTGAAAGAGCTTCACATTTATTTGGGAAGAAAAGAAGATACTAAATAGTTAAATAATTGAAATGTCTAAGAGGAAAGAAACATTAAAGATCATTTAATTCCTCCCTTCCCCTCCTCATTTTACAAATTAAAAAAAAAATCTGAGAAGCAATTTTTGAATGTTTCTGCAGGCTTTTTGGATTGAAACCCAATTCCCTGGCTTTGAATTCTTTGATGCATCCTATTACCTTATGTTTTTGTTTGTTTGTTTGTTTGTTTGTTTGTGGGGCAATGAGGGTTAAGTGACATTCCCAGGATCACACAACTAATAAGTGTCAAGTGTCTGAGGCCGATTTTGAACTTACATCCTCCTGAATCCAGGGTTGGTGCTTTATCCACTGGGCCACCTAGCTGCCCCCACCATCGCCTTATGTTTTGGAGCAAAAAGTCTAATTCTGGTACTACTGGATATAAATCAGCCTTTTCTCCCAAACTGATTTGTCTGGAGGACTAAATTGGCACATTCCCTTTATAAGAAACTGTTCTGGCTGGTGTTTACATGGCACCCATATCATACTGCTTTCCCTAGAAATATTCCTGGCCAGAGCAGGAATAGAATTCAGCCACATGCCTTGGTAGTTTTAATAAAGGAGGTACATTTGTTCAACTCTCTGGCAGATCAAACCACGTAATCATAGATGGTCAATTAAAAAAAAATTGCCACTTCTTGACATTTGGCGGGGTTATCAAGTAGATACAACCTGACTCCGATGGTTGCTTTGATGTTGGGTGGACACAGAATAAAACTCACAGGAGTGGATTCTATGTCTGACTCTGCTGCTACTTTGCTAGAAAGGATAAAGGTCAGATAAACTTATTAGACCTCACTGCATGTATGAAATGCCACCATTCTTTTGGTGGCAGATCAGATGGTTTAATTAGAGGATATTTATGACATAGTTTGAGATTTTAGACTTAAAAGGACTTCCTAAGATGTGGAGAACATAATCTCTATTTTCTCTCTTTTTTCTGTTATACCTAATGTCTTATCTGAGAGTACTAATCGTATGGTATTGTAGAATGAGTACAGGTGCATAGATAGGATCTTCAGTCAAGAGCTGCAAAGAGCCTCAGAGACTGTGTAGAGTAACTACTTTTCAGATGAAGAAGCTGAGGTACAGGGGATGTCGAGGGATTTGCCAAAAGTCCCACAGATATTGGAACCTCAGTTTTTTGACTCTGGAACCAGTACTCTTTCCACTGGATTTGGGGTTGAAGGACCCAGACTTAAGTCTTAACCTGTGTGATTATTTATTTCCTGTGTGATTTCTGTTTCTCTGAAGTCACTTCCTCTTTCTGGGTCTCTGTCTCTTCCCCTCAAAAATGAGGGAGTTGATTATTGGGACTCAGGTCATTTTTATTTCTAGAGCTGTGACTCTATGGTCCTGTGGCGTTGAACTAGATAATACATAAGGTTATTTTCAATTCTATATCCCATAATCCAAATATTGGACTAAATGAATATATATTGATGGAAATAGTCTTTATTTATAGAAACATCATATCTATATATAGTAGTGCCATCGTGCTCACAAACAGGCTATTTAAAAGAGCATGCTTGAAATCAGAGACTATGTAAGCTTTAAGTTTCTAACAGAAAATGGTGAGATGGATGCCAAACCCAAATTACTGGAGCTTTGGGTACACTAGCCAAGTGAAAGGGTGAGTGGGAAGTGGGGCCCCCCTGGGACTCCGGGCAGTCCAGACTGCCAGTCATTTTCATTCACCTTGAATGATAGTGTTTGGCTATTAACAATAGTCCAAATCATGGGATGATTTTATTGGCCCTTTTTCCTTATGCCGTGTGAATGCAGCCTGAGTTAGCAACAATGTGTGGCTATTCTTGTAGACAAAGCAGACAGCATTTTAAGGGAATAAGATAACTTATTTTAACTCCTTAATTTAATATTTGAGGAAACTGAGGCCCAAAGAAGGCAAGAGAACTGCTTGAGAGATCACAGGTAAAGCCATGATGGGAACCTACATCAAATGCTTTCACAGCTAGTCTTCTCTCCTTGTGACCTGGTCAAATGGAAGATTACATCTGGCCCAGCTAGTAAGGTGTAACTGGGTCAAGACCAGTTTGCCAGAAATTCATTTTGTGGGATCATAAATTAACATTTTTTGAGAGCAAGTCTTTCCACCTATATTTTAGACACAGGAGATATATCACACTCAATTCAGAATACAACTGGGATTTTGCTTTCTCCTGGAATTTAAGGTCATTAGAAAAAGAACTAGCAGCTTGGTGTGTGTTGGGCTTCCCTTCCCCCCTCCCTTAATGGCACTGAAATGTTTTTGCTATAAAGGTAAAATATCGTATCAGTTTCTAACAGGGGTTTTCACCCTCTTCAGATTTCTCTCTTTAGCACAAAAGCCATGGCATTGCCATTGCTTAACTTCCCTGGAATCAAACATTGTTACTCAGAAAGAGGGATGAGGACATTGAGCTTAAATGTCCAGCATCCTGGTTACTCACGAGTTAATGTAGGTCCCATAAATAAATTATGGATACATTTTTAGAGCACTTTGCTAAGAACAGGAATGGCAAAAAATATCACAAGGCTGTCAAATCACATTAAAACCCATGTCCTCTCAATACTCTGTGGGGAAAACCAACAAACTATACTTTTTGTCATGGATTAAAACCTATTTTCCCCAACTGGCTGAATGGGGGATGTGAGATCCCCAATTGTACCTCTTGCTTTGAAACGCTCCTTTCAAGGACGTAGACTTCATATACCGTGTGTCTTTCACTCAGCAACATATTTCGTAGACATAAATATAATCCATTAGGGCCTTTAAAAGCGAAGATAATATCATTTTTAATGTGGATTCCATTATGGAAAAAGCTGTACAAGACAGAGAAAACTGCCTCAACACCATCTGCTCGCCCTCATTGGGTTCCTGTTGCCACTCGTAATGTGGATGTCCCCACCCCCATCCGATGGGTCCCTTCTGAGCCCTCACTGTCAGAGCCAGGGTGCGTGTTTGGGCAGCCGTACAAAGGACATGATTTAGGACATCATGTGCCAAGACAACGGTAGTGGGGGGCGGGGGGAAGAGAGGAAATCAATATCCATCATCAACAGATGGAACTCTCCCCATACCATGGCCACGAATGACGACCTCTTTCTCGTCGGCCTCCTGCTCCTTTATTGTGACTCCTACAAGAAAGAAATCCCTCCTCATAATCCATCCTTCATGTTGGCCCAAGTCAGCTCTGACTCCCATTAAAATAAATCCAGACATTACCATTGGCTGGCTATACTAGCATGGAAGTGGTATGGTCCAGTTTGAAGAATTCTGGATTTGGAATCAAATAACCTCTGTGAATGCCAGCTTTGCTACGTACCTATGCAGCCTTGAACAATTCCATCAGCTGCTTTGGCCTCAGTTTCATCATTTATAAAATAGAGCTTCGTCTGGATGACCTCTAAGTTTCTTTCCAACTCCAAAACTGGGATTCTATGATGGATACTCATTAAAGCTGTTCAGCTCTTTGCTCCTCCCAACTCCTAGTGGCTTCAGTTTCCTCACCCCCATATTAGTAGGCTAATTGTGTGTGTGTGTGTGTGTGTGTGTGTGTGTGAGTGTGAGTGTGTGTGAGTGTGATGTAGCCAAAGTGGGCTGCTGTCTGCTCAATCTGTTTTTATTTCAGCTACCTTAAATAGAACCATGATCTCAATGGACTGTTAGGTGATTCAAATCAGCTACCAAGAAAATGGAAACAAGAGTTGCAGAATGAGAGAATGTCATATGTGCAAGGGACCTCAGAGGCCATCCAGTGTAACCCGAAAGAGGCATTTCCTGGTTTACCCAGTTGTTAATCTACTTGCACTCTGAAATTACCTTGAATTTACATTCTGTGGAGTTTATGGATCTGCACATGTTTTGTTCACCTGGTGGAACGGAAGTTCCCTGAAGACAAGGACTATTTGCTTGCTGTCTATGCATCTCAGGCACAGTGCCTTACATATGGTGAGCACTTAATAAATGCTTGGTGAATTGAATCAAATCGAATCTGTCCTGGAACAGGAATCTCCTCTATAATACACTGAATAAGTAATCATATTATAGCTTGGTCTCAAAGACCTCCAGGGAAGAACTCACTAGCTCCCAAGGCAGCTCATTCTAACTCTAATTGAAAGGAAGCTTCTCCTTTCTTTAAGTCTGGGTTTGCTTCTTTGCAACATGCACACATTGATCCTGATTCTGTCCTCTCATGCAAAGCAGGATAAAGTCAAAGTACTATTCTCCATGACAGCCCTTCAGTTCTTGAATCTGTCCATAAGGCTTTTCTTCTACAGGCTCACTATTCCTAGTTCCTTCAATATAATATGATCTTGAGGACCTTCACCTGTTTGCCTTCCTCTGGGCAAATTAGTTCAGTATTGATCACAGAGTATTGAAACTGGAAGAGACTTTTGAATCTAATAATAATGGCTATAATAATATAAAGAATAATTTAAAATAATAATATAAATACAAATTTATTCACTCATTCATCCACAAAATAATATTATGTATGTCTACCCTAATACCAATATGCCCACTCTCCCATTGCAATGTAATTATAATTAATGATAATAATATCATTTATATGTCACTTTAAGGTTTCCAAAGTACTTTACAAATACCATCTCATTTTATCTTTACAAAAACCCGGGGTGGGGGGAGTGTTATAATTATCCTCATTTTCCAGTTGAGGAAACTGAGGCAAAAAAAGAAGTAATATCACTTGTCCAGGGTCAAATAGCTAATAAGTAGCTAAGGCTACATGTGAACTTAGGTTTTCCTGACTCCAGGCCCACATTGTGCTATCTGGTTGCCACAGTGAAGACCTTACTGACATGAAGGAGTAGGGAAAGAAATAAGCATGTATATAGCACCTACTATGTGCTATGAACTGTGCTAAGTGCTTTACAAATATTTTCTTATTTGATCCTCACAATAATGTCTTGAATGATAACAAAGAGTCAGATCAGAGGAAGCTCAGATGAATTAGACTGGAAAGGTCTGATGTGTATTTAGGGCAATAAGAGGTCATTCTCAGGAGATCAGTTAGTATAGTGCTATTTATAAATACTGAAAATCTAAATGAGTTAGCAGAATGAGGGGTTCAGTGTAAGTATAAAGGAATAGGTAGCCATCCTGGTTCTAAGAAGATAGATTGGGTCTAAAGGTCCATCAATAGTGGAAGCAGGTGCAGCTAGGTGGCACTGGCCTTGGATTCAGGAGGACCTGAGTTCAAATCCAGCCTCAGACACTTGACACGTACTAGCTGTGTGACCCTGGGCAAGTCACTTAACCCTCCAGCCTCCCCCCAAAAATAGTGGAAGTAGAACAGTGAGTAGTAGATATTGAAGTATCCCCTTGAAGGTGAAGGTGAAGGTGAAGGTGAAGGCAAAGGCTAAAGCTAGAACAAGTACTAGCAGTGAGGAGAAGGTGAATGAAGTACAAGCAGGCAGGTCAGATCAGAGGAATTAGGACAACAGAGCTCCTTGGCACTTATAGAATATATGTACAAAGCAACTATGATAATAATAATGATTATGACAATAACAGCAACAAAACAATAATTACAATTTAAGCCTATTATGATACTGCCTAGACATATATCCATTATCATATTTCCCAAAATGAGCTAATTATCTCTTCCAAATAGAATAAAGAGTCAAAGCAAAACATCTTTTTAAACCCTTGATAGACATGAATGACACTAAGTTTTATAGCTCCATTAATCCAAGTTAAGTCTCTTGATCACCTCATGGAATCTTTCTCCAGTGATATCAAAATGTCATTTGGAGTGGATATGTGTAAAATTTTTAATGTATTCCAAGGATATACAGAGACTGAAAGCTTTGAGCTGGAGGTCACCTCGATCTAGTGGATGAAGGCAAAACCCCAAAAAGCTCTTTGAGCTTTCCCAGGTAAGACATATAGAGCATAAAGATACCAAAGAGAAAATTATGGTTATGTATGTATGTATATATAAATACATGTGTGTATATATGTATATAAATACATGTATGTATATATATAAATACATGTGTGTATGTGTATATGTGTGTACATGCTTATTCACGGTCTGAAACCAAATTACATAGAGAAGAACAATTAATATCTGTACAATATCTGTCTTAAAATAAACTTTTAGAATTACAAAATGATCATAAATTATAAAATGGACCAAAAAGAACCAGTAAGTATATTGAATGTACTCTAAAAGAGGGGTAGGGCAATTAGCTGGCACAGAGGATAGAGCACTGGGTTTGGAATCAGGAAGACTCACCTTCATGAGTTCAAATCTGATGTCAGACAATTACTAGTCGTGTGACTGTAGACAAGTCACTTAAGCCTGTTTGCTTCAGTTTCCTCATCTGTAAAATGAGCTGGAGAAGGAAATCACAAATCACTCCAATATATTTGCCAAGAAAACCCCAAAAGGGGTCATGAAGAGTCAGACGTGACTGAAATGATCCAAACAAAATTATAAGAAAAACTCTAAAACTACATAAACATTAACAAAAAAAAAAAGGCATCATTCTAAAGCAACCATAGAGTTAGTTGCCCAGAGGAGGGCAACTTTTCTGCCAAAAAGAAGGAAGCAAGTTAACAGATATTCTTAGAGTACTTGAGAAACAAGTCCAAAAGTTACAGAAATACTTTTGGGACAAGCAGACATCACTTACCAGAGTAATAGTAAAAGCTGATGACAGATACATCCCATTATCAAAGGTTAGCAAAATTGGTTTACCTGGGGGCAGCTAGGTGGCGCAGTGAAAAGAACACTGGCCCTGGATTCAGGAGGACCTGAGTTCAAATCCAGCCTCAGACACTTGACACATTAGCTGTGCGACCCTGGGCAAGTCACTTAACCCCAATTACCTCACCCCCCCCCAAAAAATGTCTTACCTACAGATGAAGTCATCTGCACTTTAAGAGGAGAATCAAAAGGCCCACCATGGATGACATCTTCATAAAGTCAGATGACAATAAGACAAAGAAGGATTAAATAAATGAGTCATTCTATTTGTCAAAATGGTGAATTTTGTGATGATGATTTAGGACCAAGTCATTGCCACCAAAAATAAAGACGATTTATGCATAAAGGTTAAAAAATGACTTATTATAGTAACTTCTGCAAGGAAGTGAGGAAAACAAGCAAAGCCTCACTTCCAGTGGTAAAAATTTAACATGACTTGACTTGATAACTAGAATCATCAGAAGTTCACTATCTTTCATAGAATGTCAGGTAACAAATTACCATACAATGCATATAAACCTCAAATTTTTTTGGAAGACTCAAACAAACTATACTAGAATGAGACTACTATAACACACTGAATTGTTGCTCAAAATCTACTGGACATAGTATCAATTCTAAAAACTTAAGGATGGGGGCACCTACATGGTGCAGTGGATTAAGCCCAGCCCTTGATTCAGGATGACGTGAGTTCAAACCCGGCCTCAGACACTTAACACTCACTAGCCGTGTGACCCTGGGCAAGTCACTTAACCCTCATTGCCCCACCAAAAAAAAAAAAAAAGACCAAAAACCAAAAACAAAACAAAAATACAAGATGAAACAGAAAAAAAAAACACCTTAAGGATAATATTTTTAATAGATATCACTGTCCCAAACATAATTTCCACACCACATGGAAGGACTACATACTGTTTTCACTCAACATTACCCTGGACTTCAAGTTACACATCAGAGTGGTTTATTGTTTTTCAGTTGTTTTAGTCATGTCTGACTCTTCATGACCTCATTTGGGGTTTTCTTTAGCAAAGAATGTTTTTGTCATTTCCTTATACTGATTCATTTTACAGATAAGAAAAGTGAAGCAAGCAGGATTAAGTGACTTGCCCAGAATTACACAGCTAGTGTCTGAGACCAGAAGACCTGGAGTTCTATACATTGCATCACCTAGCTGTCCACTCACCGATGTACTGCTGACCGATTTAAGGGAATTACAAAGAGGAACTTCATTTCCAAACCTAGATTAGAAAATATGGGCAGCTAGGTGGTGCAGTGTATAAAGCACCGGCCCTGGATTTAGGAGGACCTGAGTTCAAATCCGGCCTCAGACACGTGACACTTACTACCTGTGTGACCCTGGGCAAGTCACTTAACCCTCACTGCCCCTCAAAAAAAAAAGAAAGAAAGAAAATATGAGACACATTGAGGGGAAAGTTAAAGCACCTGAGGCGATTAAAGATCTCTCTTTAAACTCCAAAAATGAACAAACACTTAAGTAAAAAAGCATTTATTAGGAAGCTGAGGCAATTTCTGGAGATACATACATATATACATATACCCAAATACCCATATATATACACATTTGTACGTACATAGACACATAAAGAGATAAAACTTGCTTTTAAGGAGTTTAAACTCTAATTAGATAAGACAAGACAGAAAAGTTTAGTTACAAGACAGAAATTACACTTAATAGTGAAAGAGATGACAAAAACAACACTGATATATCAAATGATTTTGAACATGAGATGGTTATACTTAAATTCTGAAAAGTCCTTTTTAAGTTTGATAGTATGAGTCCAATTGGGTTAATTATGCCAGAACAGATTAATTTTTAAAAGGTAGTATTTACTACAAATCTGCCACAAATGAATACATTCTCTCACAACTTTTGTCAGAGTATAAAAAAATTTAGGACCTGCACACAAAAATATATTTAGTAATCATTATAAAAGTAATAACTCTAAGAGGAGAGATCAAATCATCAAGAAATACCTCTCAGATGTCCAGCAACTGGAGAGTAGATGAACAAGTTGTGGTATACAATTTTAATGGAATGCTATTATGCTAAGAGAAATGATGAGTAGGATTTAAAAAAAATATGGAAAGACTTACATAACTGATGTAAAGTGAAGAGAGTAGAACCAGTAAAACATTGTACATAGTAAGAGCAATATTGTACAACAATCAACTTCGAATGACAGCTATTCTCAGCAGTACAATGATCTAAAAGGATTCATGATGAAAAATGATATCCTCCTCCAGAGAAAAAACTAATGTAGTCTGAATGCAGATTGAGGCATATTATTTTTCGCTTTTTTTTTCTTGGTTGTGGTTCTTTTTCTTTTTCTTTCTTTTTTTTTTCAGGGCAATGAGGGTTAAGTGACTTGCCCATGGTCACATAGCTAGTAAATGTCAAGTGTCCAAAATCAGATTTGAACTCAGGTCCTCCTGAATCCAGGTCTGGTGCTTTATCCATTGCACCACCTAGTTGCCCCAGTTTGTGTTTTCTTTCACAACATGACTAACTGGAAATACATCTTGTATTATTGCACATGTATAACCTATATCAAATGCTTAGTGACTCAGGGAGTGAGGAGATGAAGGTGGGAGAGAATTTAGAACTCAAAGTTTTAAAAAAGTAAATGTTAAGAATTATTTTTACATGTTATTGGGAAAATATTAAAAAAAAGAAATATCTCTCAGAACAAGCAGCAAACAGTGCCATAAAAGTGATTTGAGAGAACAACTGAAGATCTTTAGACAGTCATTGGAATATTACATCATTATCTATCTGATATATAGAATAGAAAATATGAATACCATAGCTTTCCATTAAAGACAACAAAAAAACCCCAGATCAAATGGAATTATGGAAAGATATACTCAAAATTCTAGATTCACTTAATAAGCAGTTGGAAGAAAAAGTGAAAAGGTTAGGGGGATGCCAGGAGTCAAAACAGCCCATAGAACAAAAATAAATGAGTCAAAATCAATCCAAACTGTATTGAAGGGATTTGAGAAGCAAATATTTCACAGAATAAAGAGCAATTCCTGAAGAAAGTGTCTATGCAAAGTTTCTGGATGACAATATGGTCTCATATTGTTCAACACAATGAATATGCACATGGTATGAAATGAGGAACAGTAAGAGTGAAAAGTATTAACAAAATGAACCATAGAATAGTTAAATTAGGGAATGTGACTGTCTGAAAACCTGTAAAGGGGAGGTGCTGAATATAATCCATTATAACTGGATCACAAACATCACAATGATGCATTAATTGCTAGGAAAGCCTTTTACCAGCTTCTTCTCAAACACAAGGCTACTCACCAGAATACATCATATACCCAATTCCAAAAGATAAGAACATTAAGGGACCCTTCCAAAAACAAGTCAACTATGTGTTTATGTACCTTATACAATGCATTCCCAGTTTGTGTCACTAAAAATAATTTATAAACAGTCATAGGAAAACAATATATCGAGGCACATGTAGGATGTACCAAGAAGTCCCAGAGGTATAAAGAACAATATATTATCTATTTGGTAATTATTACACTATCCTTCTCAAAGCACCATAGAGTTTCAACTCCTCTTGTTATCAAAAGGCCTTAGACTCAGTTCATGGCTTGTTCATGTACGAAATGACATAAAATAGACCTCAATGCAGTGAGAACATTAGGTTATTTGGTATCTGCGTTAAGAACTGTTCTATTCTTAAACATTCTATCAACATGAAAATGTTAAGAACAATTGATTTGAAATATGACATTTTTCATTAAGGTAGTTTAAACCCTTTATGATTCTTCTTAGCCTTAAACCAATGATCATTTCCCCCAAATATGCCTTCCAAATTACAGGAGTTGAATCAAAACATTTTGTTAATTAGTTTATGAATGATTTTATACCATTGGACTCATTAAGTACACAAAATATTTTTATATATGTTAAGGAAAAATAGACTGAAGGCTTCTGGTTTGGGGGTTAATTTGGGGCTCAAATTGATCTAGTATATATGGTTCTCACCAGGCAAGACACATTGAGCATATTGCTATCAAGGATAAAGCTGTGGGTGAAGATTTTAAGAAATTTACTGGAATCTTGCAATCAAAACTCCGGGGGAGGGGGCAGCTAGGTGGCACAGTGGATAAAGCACTGGCCCTGGATTCAGGAGGACCTGAGTTCAAATCCAGCTTCAGATGCTTGACACTTACTAGCTGTGTGACCCTGGGCAAGTCACTTAACCCTCATTGCCTTACCCCCCCCCAAAAAAAAAAACAAACACCTCAGTGGCTAAAAACATTTAAAACAATTGACACATATACAATAGAAGTCTTAGTGGGAAGCTTTGGACTATAACAAATTTGGAAAGTAACAACAATAGCATATACTATTAAGGCCATGTCCCACCATTCTAAAGCAACTATAGAAAAATCAATACTTCCTTGCCAAAAAGAAGATTGATGGTCAATCTCAGAGCATATGATAAAGTGGTAAAAACAACCCTATAGAAATACTTTTGGACAAACAGAGCATCACTTCACTGATCTATCGATCAACTGCTAACAGGATGGTACAATAAGAGGCAGACCTAACACTGGTACTGTCCCAGGCCAGGCTTAATGTCCTGGTGGACAAAATGAGCTGCTCTTAAGTCATTGAACGATTAACCACAAGGAAATTTACATTTCCCTAACACAGCAAGGATACTGTGGCACCTGTTTGGGTCTCGTCAGCAGGTTAGCAGAGCAGGGAATGGTAACTCAGGAACCCATTAAATCTGAGAATCTTAGACTCCACATGGCTGGGACTTTCTAATGCCCTTCGGTAACAAGAAAGCTACACATCAGGGAAGCTATAGCCAATCAGGTCCAGGAGATGGTGTGGTCTTCTTTTAGCGAAGCTAATCCCTGTGTCAGGTGGGAATTAGGAGGAGCCAGGACCTCCAGGAATAGGAGAAAAGAAGATGCATGGGAGGCCAGTCAGGTTCCCAGACCACCTTATTTTCTTTTAGGGAAAACTAATCCCAGTTGCAGGAGGGGAGTAAGAAGTGTGGGCTTAACCCATTTTATATGGAAACATGTGTAGATCTTAGTCCTATCCCACATGTCATTCAATTTCTCAGATGTAACCAAGAAGTGGTTTTTTCCCTCTAGAATAAATCTATGAAATAGTTATGATCCCTGAGTAGAATGAAAAGATCTGCCACCTATGACATTTGTATGAATTCAGGCATATACAAAGAAGTATGGCTGAGTTATATGAATTTATGGAAAAAGAAAGGTGCATGAGAGCAATTCAGGACCTGGTGGCAGGATCAGGTTTTCCGTAAGGATCCCAGACTCAGCGTTCAGTGCACGTACTGTAAGGAAATGGTGTAAATGATACAGCACACCACCCTGGGTTGCAAAAACAGTCCCCACCAAATCTCTAAGGAGACATGACCTGCTAGAATTCTCCATCAGAAAGCTTGCTATCTTTCATGAGCAAACCCATGATAAATCCAACAAACACAGACCATTCCTAGAGAATTCAACCAGTAAGCTGTATGGGAAGCCAAGCATATCACAGATCCAATTGTTAACATATCACCATACAAAATAATCATAATCCCAAAGCTTTGTGGAATGATGAACTTTCAGAACAGAAGGTGCCAGCAGCCACCAGGCTGCCTAAGGAGAGGCAAACTGGACCACATGAGAAACAGCTTGAGGAAGAGTTTCTGTGTCCATTAGCAGTGAGATTGGGCTCATGAGAGGCCTCTGCACTTCTAGTTACATCAAGAAAGGGAAATTCAGTCTTAAGAAAGACAATTTGATGAGCATAATATGTCAGAGCTTACAATCTTTTATAAAGTTAACACGACTAATTCTGACTATATATGCAAACCCCAAATATCCTTGAGATTTAGACAAATAAACTATCCCAGAAATAGAGTATTTTCATAGATGAAACTGTTACCCACAATCATCCAGACATAACACTGACCCACAAAAATTTGAGAACAATTTTTTAATAGAAGTAATTACACTGAATTACCCATGACCTCCAAATGACTTGGATGGAATGAAACCATCACAAAATATAGACACTTAGAAGAGAGAATCAAAACCATCTGGGGACAAGAAGTAAATATCACCACTGTCTAGTCTGTCTCCAGATTTGTTGGCATGATATTTTCAGTGAGTTTAGGGAAGATGAGTTGATATCTCAAGGATTTCATTCATTGAAGAAAAATCATTTTAATTCACCTGTACAATAGTTAGCCAAACATTAAATGAAAAAAGGGAGGATAGTGATTTGTCCCAGGTAGCTTGGTGGTATAGCAGACAGAGCCTGGAGTCAGGAAGACCTGAGTTCAAAACCAGCCTCAGACACTTGATGGCTATGTGATCCTGGGCAAGTCCTTTAACTTCTGTCCACTTTAATTTCTCCAACCATAAAATGGGGATAACAATAGCATCTACCTTCCAGGATGGTTTTGAGGATCAAATGAAATAATAGTAGTAAAGTGCTTAGAACAGTACCTGGCACATAGTAGGTGCTTAATAAATGTTTATTCCCCTAATAGATGTTTGTTTCCTTCCTCCCCTGCCAGAAATATGTCTAAGTGAATTCTATAGAATATAAAGCTGAAAATAAGAAATTAATAAAAAACTCATGTTTCTATGGCAATTTGTAGTTTATGAGACATTTTATATTCATCATCTCACAACAACCATATGAGTTGGTACTACAAATGTTACTATCCCCTTTTGAAGAATTCAGAAATCAGTTTTGGAGAGTCAGAGCAAAAAAAGGTCTATGGATCTGGGGGTGGAGTTTTATAGGATTCAATGATTCAGGTAGAAAGAAATTCGGGAACAGGAGGTGAGAACCCAGACACAGAAGGACTGTGAAGTAGGATAGAAATGTTCATTTCTGCTCTTTTTCCTTTTTTTCCTGCAGCTTCCTGTCCTAATTTCCTCTTACAAGGCCAATCCCTGAAAGACTCATGGGTGTTTTATAATAGGTGATTTTTAAAAATGCATTATCCAGGGATACTAGATCTTTCTTGGAAATAATAAGATTACATTATTTTAAAAATAGAAGAGATGACAATAATAACAACTAGCATTTTCTATAGTGCATTAAGATTTGCAAAGCCCTTTAAAAATATTATTATTATTCATTAATCCTCACAACAACTCTGGGAGGGAGGTGCTATTATTAACCCCATTTTAAGATGAGAAAACTGAGGCAAAGAGAGATTAAGTGACAGGCTCTGGGTTTCACAACTAGTGAGAGTCTGAGTCAAGATTTGAACTCAGGTCTTCTTGCCTCTTAAGCACTCTCTCCATTGTGCCAGCTACCTGCCTTAGATCTGCCTGAGATCTTTTTTTTAGATCTGTCTGAGATCTTAAAGATAATCCAGTGCAGGTCAATCATTTTGAAAATAATGAAACTGAGGCTGAGAAATATTAGTGGTTTCTACAGGGTCACACAGCAAGTAGCAGTGCCGAAATTTGAACCCACAACTTCTATCTTAAAATACAGAGCTCTTTTTTCTACACTGAATGGTGGAGGTTAAGGAAGAGTTCATGTCAAATCAGCAGGGGGCAGCTAGGTGGTGCAGTGAATAAAGCACTGGCCCTGCATTCAGGAGGACCTGAGTTCAAATCCAACCTCAGACACTTGAAATTTACTAGCTGTGTGACCCTGGGCATGTCACTTAACCCTCATTGCTCTGTAAAAAGCAAAAAAACTAAAACTAAACAAATTAAACTGGCAAATCTAGATAAAAGATATTGACATATGCACACTTCTATAGTGCCTTGGAAAGAACACTAGATTTGGGGTTATAAACCTTGGATTGAAATCCAGCACTTAGCACAGTTCCTGGCAAAATAAATGTTTTGGTTGTTCAATCATTTTCAGTCATGTCTGACACTTGACCCTATTTGGGCTTTCTTGGCAAAGATACTAGAATAATTTACCATTTCTTTCTCCAGCTCATTGTACATGTGAGGAAACTGAGGCAAATAGGGCTAGGTGACTTGCCCAGGGTAACACAGCTAATTTGTGTCTCAATAGTAAATAGTAAATGCTGATTGACTGAAATACCAGTTCCTCTGTACTGTGGGAATAATACTTCCCTTCTCTGGGCCTCAGTTTCCTCAACTGTAAAGTAAGGTGGTTACCCTAGGTCACTTCCAGAATGAAACAGATGATCTGGTTCCATGTAAAATTTTTTTTTGCTCCAAATCTAGAGAAAACAAAGGGTTTATGCCTGCTAAGTCAGAGTTCCAATGACCCCAAAGTTAGCAGTGAGGAATTAGGCTTTGATTTTTCCCCTATTTCAGATCCTTCAACCATAAACAACTCCTTTGAAGGTTCTACATCGCAGATGTGGGTTTTGTTCTTTTTTCAGGAGTAAACAGAGAAGATCTTAGAATGTGAAGAAGAGGTTATTTTCCTGGTAAAGCAACCAAAGCTAAAGGGAAACTTATCGTCTCTGAATCAAATCTCTTCCCTGGCTCTATGGAATCCATTTTAGAAAACTCAATAGGTTTTGGGACCTCTAGTCTATTCTTCAAGGAGAGTTCCACCTTGGAGTCTATTTATTAGCAAATGGAAACAAAAATAACCACTCTGAAGAAACCTTCCCTTGGAATCTGAGCCTGGGTCCAAATCTTCAGAGGTGAACTCCCTACAGATAACTGTTAGTCTTAGACCCTGAGTGGAGAGCTTCAAATCCTAGGGATCAACAAGTAAGTGGGCTAAATAGCATTCTCGAGGATGGCATAAAAGACTCACATCAATATTTCCCTTTCATCTGCAAAGTACAACTGATATTATGCCTTCCCCTTCCTGAGTATTGAGCAGGAAAGTCAGAGCGCTGCGTGTTTTCACAGGCTAAAAGAAGAAGAAAAAATCAATTACAGACTAAAATAATCCCAGTAAACAATTATTTGATAAAATTATGAAGACACATCGATTTCAATACACACACGATAAGACTTAGAATGTTGGAAATATGCAGGACAGGGCAGACAATGGGAGACATTCAAAGGTTCCAATAAACAAAAACAATCATTTTCCTTTGCAAATGGCATATAGTTCAGTAAATACCTAAGAACATCCAGGAGCTGTCATGAAAAACATTAATTAGGCAAAATCTATTCCATAAGGGTGGTAAGGGAGAGGAGGCTGTGGAATTAAACCTGCCTTCAAGTTATCCTTCTCATTATTACAGCTGGAATTTCTCTACCCTCTGCTCATCCACCCCCCAAAGATTTTTAGGACAAAATCACATTACGAGAGCAGTTTCTTCAAGGCTATTGGATCTGGAAACTAGTTAGAAAATGTTGAAAGTGCCAAAGGAATGATCAGCTGCAGATCCTGGAGTCTCTGTGACTCCAGGAAGGTGATAAGAGCAAGGTGATTCTCGGTATTGACTAGTACCTAAGAAAAGTTGAAGGCTGTATTCTCCTGGTGCAAAGAAACCCTCGACCAAGGTCCCAGAATGGGATCAACCTGCCCTGTGCCCTGGCTTGGGTTCTCACTTTACTCATGTCAAGGGGGAAATTGGTGGTGGGGATCCTTAGGTATTTCTTGTTAAAGAATTACACCTTCTCCTACACAAATCCAATTAGAATAAAATACTTTTATTTAGGTGCTAGAGAAAGGAGACAAAGAGAGAAGCCAAGGACTTCTCTCAAGGGGAGATGGTTCAGAGGTGATTCTTTACAATACCTACTACTTCCCAGAACAGGAGAAAGGCAAAAGCTTTTAAAAATGGAACATGGGGTGATCATCACCTGACAATAGAAAGTTCCCTTGGGGATAGGAGAAGGCTTCTGGACTTTTGGAATTATCTCTGTCCCCTGGTGCAGATCAGGCAGCAGCCATGCCTAACAGGTTTATCTCCCTTACTTCTGAAGGTGAGCTCATCCAGCTTAGCTTCTCAAGGAAGAGTTACCCCAGACCCATGTCCTTTAGTTTAGCTGCCCAGATTCTTTGATGTGTCCCAACCCCATAACACTCAAAACATATCTATCTGGGTTTCATAGGTGGGACTGCTTCAATGGGTGAGCTGACACTTATCATGAGAACAGTTTAGAAAATGTTCTCCACCTCCCCAGAAAGAACTGATGGAGTCTGAATGCAGATCAAAGCATACTATCTTTCACTTTGTATTTTTGTTGTTGTTTTTTTTAGTCTGTGTTTTCCTTCACAATATAAATAATATGGAAAAATGGGTTACATGATTATATATGTATAACCTATATCAAAATTGTTTACTGTTTCAGGGAAGGGGGAAGGAAGGAAGAAAGGGAGAGAATTTGGAATTCAATTTAAAATTGTTTATATATGTAATAAGGGAAAAATAAAATATTATTTTTTTAAAGTTTAGATTTTCCATAGAGAGGAGTCAATTCTACTCTGACTGCCAATGGAGTTATAACTAGGACAAGGTAAAAAGGGCTTTACTCCAGAGTGCCACCATCCTGGGTGTAGTCTACCTCCTTGGTCTGCTTTCCCATAGCCCCTCCAGGGTGTTGCTCGAAGTGATGATACCTGATGGGATTGACTGTTTGCCCTCCCTCTTCCCTTCACCTCTTCCCTCTTTATCACTTCTCAGAGGTTGCCAATGGTTCTGAATCATGAGGATCCTACCCCTTTCTCTGATGCACTGTCTGCCTTAAAGATTTTGGGATTCTGGGATCAACTGAGGGTGGAAAGGGAGATAGTAGCAAATATGGTGGTGGGGGGGGTAGTTTGCCTTCAGTTCTCTCTATCCTAAAAAGCCCTAGATTTCCTCAATCCCTCTCTTTCTCGGCCTTCCCTTATCACTCTGGCTTTCCAAGGTCATCTCTATTATTAACAAACTCCCCTTTATCCTAGATCTTTCCTTTCTTATTCCTTATGGCACTTGCTATACAGCTTTCTCCTGAAGCCATCAAGAGCCTATTACTTTTTCTTTCATGCCCACAGACACAAAGGCCAGCAAGAGGAGTTGGCATATTTCTTAATCTGCAGTTCCACTTCCATGCTCTCCCTCTCCTGCCATCTCTCAGGCACAACCTCTTCTCCTTTTACCCCATCCTGCTCAGATCCTTTTTGTTATCACTTCTGGAGACACAGGCCTATAACTGTTCAACAACTGGCTAACTGGGGGGGGGGGGAACATACCCAGGACACACTTTTAAGTTGAATTTCCATAATTAACATTTCCTCCATTACTGTCTTAGTTCTAGAAAATCAACTAAGTAATAAATCAAGCTCTGATTTGTAGCATTTGCCAATTTTGGAGGTGTCAGTGCTCACATGAAAATTTTGCTATTGGCTTTAGAGAAGCAGTATGAGCTTGTTTTAGTATACTGCTACATACAGTTCACTCTCTCTTCTTCCCAGGAAGTTGAGCTACTGGTCTTCTTCATTCCAATACTTGTCCTCCTTAGTTATCCTAATCTCCCAATTCTTCATTGACCTTAACTCCCATGTCCTCTCTCTTCAGTCTACTTCATACAGAAGAGGTTATACCTTAGCGAGTCATATAGTCCCTTCCTTAAACCCTTGGCACAGGTATATTTACCAAAGTGACTAGAATTGCTGGTTAACATATCTGACTTCCAGAGAAGAAGAGCACCAGAACACTTGACCTTAATACAGGAGAGAGATTAGGAACAATGCCACCTGTGTAACAATATTAGCTATATACATAGTTATTTCAGGCATATGTTATATATACATGTATACAGATATATATATATATATATACACATGTGTGTATGTATAAAGCACTATGTAGTTGTATATATACCTATGTACCTGAAAGCACAAATCTATGCATATATACACCTACAATTTTCTGCAAGTATGTACATATATGTGTATGTGTATATGTATGTGTATGTGTATGTGTCTATCTATGTATCATCTCTGTATCTCTGTCTCTGTCTCTGTCTCTCTGTCTCTCTCTCTTTCCATATTGGGGCAGCTAAGTGTCATGGTCTATACAGTACCAGGTCTGGAATGAGGAAGGTTCATCTCTCTAAGTTCAAATCTAGCCTCAGACACATACGTGTGACCTTGAACAAGTCACTTAACCCTGTTTGCCTCAATTTTCTAATCCATAAAATGAGTTGGAGAAGGAAATAGCAAATCATTCTAGTATTTTTTTAAATCCCAAATGGGAGTCATAAAGAGTCAGTCACAACTGAAACAACTGAACATTAACAATTATATATATATATATATTTGTATGTGTATATATATATATATATACTCAAATGTATACATATGCAATTTAGCCCTCATAGCCAACCTATAAAATATAACAAAACATAATTATCCCCATTTTATAGGTGACAAAACTGAGGCTCAGGGAGGTTGAGAAGGCAAGTTATATGTATTGCCCATGGTCACAATACTTCAAGAGGTATTAGAGGGAGCATTGGAGGCTCAGCTCCTATCGGCTGCAAACCTAGTGGTCTTTCCATTACACCAAACTAACAGGGTTTAAATTCATGCCTCTGATTCACATGGACAAGTTTGCCCCAAAATAAACCATTTTTCTTTATATGTGTCTGTGTATGAAAAAAAGTGTCATGAAAGAGTGCTATTTAGTGCTATGAAAACAATCATACATACAGAAACATTTCAATAGCATCACAGCACTAAATACTAAATTGGTCACATATCTATTTCTTGTAAATGAAGTGAGCTCCAATTTTCAGTTCCCATCCTTTGTTTCATTCTCTTGCAGGCACATTGTCTTTCTGTGAGTCATGGATATGGGCAGTGAGTGGGAGACAATATGGTACAGTGGATCCAAACATTAATAGCTGTGCTACCACAGATAGGTCACTTATTTCTCCTGATCTGTAAAAGGAAGAAGATGAACAAGAAAGCATCTGTGGTCCCTTCTAATTCTAGACATATGATCCTATTCCAATCTCAATATGATCCCATTCAAATCTCAAATCTTCTGTATGACTCTAGACAAAGTTTCTGGGCCTCAGTTTCCGCATCTGTAAAATGAGGGGTCTGCACTAGCTTGACACCCTTTCAGTTCTCTAAATCATTGTTAGTATATCACACCATCCTTTCCACCTCCAACAGTAAACTCAGCCCTGGCTTTCCCCAGCCCCTATATTCCTCTTCTCTCCTTTTATGTTCTTCACTTTTGAGTCTTCCTCTCTTATGAACAAATTCCTCTTCATTTTATATGCCTTCATTTCACATTCCTTCCATCTTCTGGTGCTTTTGGAAGTCTCATTTTCTCTGGAGCACATCATAACTCTCAGTGCCTTTTATGTCCCTGTGATGCCCACAGAGAAGTACAGCCATTCCGAATCCCAGGAGGTCTTTCTGCCTTGTTCTACCTGCTTCCTTATCCTGCTCCCTTCCTGCCCCCCCCTTCTTTCCTTTGCCTTATCAAAAGTATAAGGGACCTGTTTAAAAAACATCAGAGATGTCTACATCTCCGAGATGTCTTGCCTCTCTGACTTGGAGACAGTGGTGGCCTGCAGCCTGGATATAATAACACTATATTACATTTATATGGCTTTTTCAAAGACATTCTGGCCTTTCAAAACACTTTCATACATAAAATCCCATTTGAACCTGGCAACAGTCCCATGAGGTTGACCACAAAGAGGGAAAAGAAATTCAAAGAAAATTGGCTTGTCTAAAACCAGGCAACTTTCTAAGAGGTAGAAGGAGGACACAACTCTTCTATCTCTAAATTCTATATCCTTAGGATTCTGTGACTGAATAGGAATTAATGTTTCCTTAAGAGACCTGATACCTGCTAAAAATATTTTTTTTCAAAGATGGGGGCAGTCAAAACTTGCCAATTTCATTGTTATAGGGAATTCCCAGGATAGAAATGCCATCCTCTGTAGGATCCCTCCACTAATGTAAATTGTCAACTAATAGTCTTAGAGGGTTACTTAAGGCCGAGAAGTGAAATATCTGGCCCACAGACTATTAGCTGTCAGCAAAACTCCAGAGTGCTGCCAAGTCAAATTAAAATGTAATTGGGAAATAACTGGCAAAATAAATAAAAATATAATGCAACATAAATAATGTTCATTTGTGGTTTTCTAAATAAATATGCGGCCCATGGAGATTCACTTCTATTTGAATTTGACACCACTGTTCCAGGGTGCTGCTAGGTTATATGAGTGGTTTACATACAATTAGAATGTTTCAGAAGAAGGATTTGAAGTCAGTCCTTCCTGACACCAAGCTAGGTCCCTTGGCCCTCATTTATAGACTCAGTGTGCTACATCAGGCTTTTACTCTATGGAGCTGTTTCCTATTGAAGGAAATTTCACCAACCCCTAAATACATCAAAGAACCAGTTATGTAATAATAGGCCTTGGGTTTTTTCTTAAATATCAGCATGTCTCTGGGCCAGTATTCTGAAGGTGTTACCTATAAAAATGGAGGGGGAAACAAAACAAATCAAAAATAAAATTTTCAACTTCTTCCTTCCTCAATCACTCTCCTCCTGTTTAGACTTAATTTGTAAATGGTAATGATTTCCACTTTGGCCTGAGAGGTAATAACAAATAGTTTCCAGAGACCATCTAATAATATAGATTTTCAGGCATTCTTTACTTTTGACTAGACAGATCTACTGAAGTTTTAGTATACCCCATTAGTAAATCCCTAAGCCAAATCCAGTGAGTCCAAATTCAATTAAAGTCATGGTCAGGAAGGAGAAGTGGAGACTTAAGGCAATGATCAAAATAATCTGCCCACAAATAACAGTTCTCAAACATGTGCCTCATTTGTGGGAACTTTCCAAGAGGACACACTGTTTTGGCCTGAATTATCCAAATCATCTCTCCCCCAACATTGATCACTCCCTTTTTCTTTTTTTTTTTTTTTTTAGTGAGGCAATTGGGGTTAAGTGACTTGCCCAAGGTCACACAGCTAGTAAGTGTTAAGTGTGTGAGGCCAGATTTGAACTCAGGTACTCCTGACTCCAGGGCGGGTGCTTTATCCACTGCACCACCTAGCTGCCCAATCCCTCCCTTTTAACAAAGAAAAACCGATAAGACCAACCAATGCAATGGCCCCCATCTGACAGTGCATGAAACATTCGGTACCTGTATTCCTAGACCTCTCTAAGAAGAGGGCAGCGGTTTTCATTATTTGCTCTCCAGGACCAAGATTGATCAATACATTTTCTTTCCTTCCCAGTATTCTTATGCCTAACTGACTTCCGAGTGCTCTGATCCAGTGACACTGTGATCCTCAGTATCCTTTGCACAAGATACTCCATCCTCTGATTATTGTCACTGGCTGTTCCTCATGCCTGAACCACCTTCCTCATGTCTCCCTCCTAGTTTCCCTGGCTTCCTTCAAGTCTTAGCAAAGAAGACTTCCAACCCTTCTTAATCTTAGAATCATTTCTCTGAGATGCCCCCCAATTTATCCTGTATATATCTTGTGTATACAAAGCTGTTTTCATGTTGTCCTCCTATCAGAAGGTGAGCTCTTTTATAAAGAGGACTTGGGTATTTTGGGGGCCTTTCTTTGTATCCCTAGCAGTTAGCACAGTGCCTAGCACATAGTAGGTGCTTTATACAAAGACCAGCTTCCTTTCAGCATTCTTTTCATTTATATCATTGTAATCACGGGGCATATTATTCTCTTAGTTCTTATTTCTTCACATGTATGTATTCTTAAATTTCCCTAAATTTATTGTATTTGTCACTTCTTACAGCACAAGCATATCCCATCACATTCATATGCCCATTTCTTTAGCTATCCATCCCCATCTCTTCATTTTATCAGTGGACATGAAGCCCCTCAGTTATGCTTGGATGCATTTTTCCTTTTTCTTCACGACAAAAGTTCTTGACTTACTTCTTCAAGGATTAAAGGTTTTATGGGGTTAGTTTTGGCCCCCAGAGGTTTTTCTGTGTTTTTTTCCTCTAGAAAGTTTGAGGAAAACCTCTTTTCAATGACAGGGTTTTTTGAGGGGAAACCATGGATTTCTATTTAAAATTCCACTGCTCACTGATACCAAAACATGTCTGAACAAAGCAGCTTCAGTATGACTTTGGGACAGGGCCCCAGGACCATTCTCATTCCCATTTTATGGATGACAAAACAAGTCCAGAGAAGATAGGCAGCTCCTTGTTGTCTAAGGTAAATGGGAACATCAACAGACACAGCCCCTGCTCTAATTCATGGTCTTCTATTTCTCTAATAGACCTTGTTGGCAAAACAGCAGCTGTAATTTGCCTTGTGTTTAAGGGGAAATTGTGGGTACATTACTACTTGGAAGACTAATGTGTGAGGTCATCAGGAACATTCTGAGTCCTGCAATAAATAGCATCAATACAAGGTTATGTCTGAGTAGCCTGCATGTGAGATGAAACAAGGTGTCTCACCCATGGGCCATGAAGATAACAACGAGGATAGACTCTGCTCATTTTACGCTGCATTGACCTGGAAAGGGGAGTTCTCAAGGAAGGTGATGGAAGCCACTAAAAGGATCAAGCCTCACAGGCCAAGAGTCATAAAATTAAATAACAACAACAACAAACAACAACCAAAATTAAAACTGACTCAGCCAGCCCAGAAGCAGGATTTCATGAGTGATTTAAAGGTAAATGGAATAGGCTGAGGCTATGTATGACCAAAAAGTCAGAGGAAGAAATAATGGTCATTTGTAATCAGAGAATGGGGTGGGGACAGCATCTGAGAATATTTGTGAATAAACATGATCAAAGAAACTGGGCAAATCAAGTCAGCCTGATAGCCAACAAAAGCTCTTGTGCTCTGATTTTTAAGTGGAAATTTTGGACTGTATAACATCACTGTCAGGACAGGAGCGTTTCCTGGATCTGTGACATCACCCAGCTTTATAAGTCACTTGACATTCATTAAAGGATTCAGTCTACTACTCACATACTACCAAAATAGATTAAAATACACTCTCCCATGACATCATTCCACTCCTTTCACTCATCTGCAATTCCTAAGAGATGCTAAAAAGGAAAAGGATGATAAGCCATCATATAACCAACCAAAGGTAAAATGAGAAACCACCATTATTTGTTTTTTAATTTCCAAAAAATAATTTTGAGGAATCTGTAAATAATGAATGGAAGAAACCAACTTTTAGCAACTCTTTGACTTGCAAAAGAATTTCAAGAAAACTCGATGTTTTCAAGAACAAATCATGTTATATACAACATGGTCTTTTATTTTTTGAAAGTAGCCAATGTTGGTTCAGACCTTCAAAAATAAGACAATCCCTGTAAAATTCTGAAGACTATACACTCTATAGGTCACTAGGGACCAGAAAAAAGTACAGTAAGCAAAAGGACCCTGGATTCTAGTTTTGTTTTTTCCCTTACCAATGTCACTTCTTCATTCATTTATCTTTCACTGTACCTTGCCCTCTTTAGTTGTCCTTCCTCAACTAGGGAAATGAAAGATACCAAGTTCATAAACTATATCTTACATACACTACTGTTGTCTGACTTACTAAAATGCCACCATACATTTGTATAATGCTTTTAAAAAAGTGGATTTTTTCAGAACACTTTTATATTTCATTTGATCCTCACAATAACCCCTAAAATACGCAGAATTGTTTTTTACAGGTGATCAATAAATCAATTAACAAGTATGTATGAAGTACCTATTATGTGGCAAGAATTGTGCTAAGTGTAGGGGTTACAAATACAAATGTAAAGCAGTTCTTGTCCTCAAGAAGCTAGGGGAGGCAGGAGACATGTAAATAAATGTGTGTGTTTATATATACCATCATATATATGCACACATATACATATATATATATATATATATATAGAACACATATATACACTCAAATACACACATATGTATATGCACAAAGGTAGGGTTGATTGAATCAATTAACCAGTAGTGAATTTACCCTTCCAGCATATAAACTCTCAATGATTGAGTCTGCCCTTGGACTCTATATTTACTATACTATTTTAATAAATACCAGTTACTAAAAGCTATTTCATTCAGATTAACTAACTGATATCTACTGATAATCAGTGAGGATCACACTGATGGGGGCTCATGAGACATAATACTTGAATTCCTCAAGCATACAGGGACACTCCTAGAATCATGAGCAGGGAAGTAACCTCTGTGCCCCAGCTTGCCAAGGGTAATGAGACTTGGGAGAGTGAGCACAGATGCTACACTACATAGTACATATATACAAAATAGATTTTAAGAAATCATTTTAGTGGGAAAGCACTAGCAACTAAGGGAAACAAACAAGGCCTCATCCAGAAGGCAAGGCCTGAGCTAAGCCTTAAAAAAATTAGAGAGTCTAAGAGGCAAAGTAAAACAAGGAAACAGGCTTAGAAAGATAAAACATCTTACTTCAAGTCCTATAGCCAGTAAATGGTAAAGCTGAGGCTAATATTCCAAGGTTTCTGACTCTTTGTCTAGTGATTTCCCTATTTGATCATAACCATCTGTCTATCATCTATATACTAGCAGATGTGTGGCCCCTTTAGCATAGAAAATAGAATACTTCTTGATTTTTGCCATTTAGGCAAGTCACAGTTCTCAGTTTGTGGATCTGCAAAACAAAGGGTTGGGCAAGGAATTCTTTAGTGTTCCCATTCAGCTCTAAAGTTCTGAGAATCTGTCTTCATCCATCACTGTGAACAGAGGTCAGGGACAATTCTTGCCTAATGTTCCCTCTCCCTCTCCCTCTCTCTGTCTCATACACACACACACACACACACACACACACACACACACACGCACACACATGATATCAGAGAAAATCAGGGGGAGGAAAAGAATTTTTGTATATTCAGACCATAATTAGAGTCCTCAGGCATGACCTTTGACTCCCAAAACACAGTTATCCATCTCTTCCAGGAGAACTCTGCCCTTCAAAATGAACCATGTTCTAGCATCCAGGTAGTCCAACCATCACATATATGAGGCACCTGATTCTTCTCCCTTTCCTTGAATAAATATAGGATTAGTTATTTGACATAGGTTTGTAAAATGTCTACCAGTCAAGTTTTAAATAGAGGTTTTAGGAAGATGGAAGGAAAGAAGCTGAATGAAATGAGTAGAACCAAGAGAACATTGTATTACAGTAACAGCAATATTGTTTTAAGAATGACTTTGAGAGAATAAGTCATTTTGATTATTAGAGATATCCAAATTAACTATAAAGGACATATGAAGGAAGATCTATCTGCATATGATAAATAGAAGTATATATAGAATGGTTTTACACATACACACACACACACACACACACACACACACACCTTTTGTGTCTAATGATAGCCATCTCTAGGGTTGGGGGAGGGGAAAAAAGAAGAAAAAAGAAAAGAGGGAGGATGGGAGGGACAGAGAAAAGAAGAAAGGGAGTAATAGAGGAAGGGAAAGAAGGCAAGAAAGTAGTTTTCTTTTTACAATAGTGTTTAGCCTATATATAAATAGCAACATGATAAGACCAATATGATAAAATGACATAATTGTATATAAAGCATTTTACACATTTTAAAGCACTAGGGAAAGAACTATTATCAATATCACTATGTTAATGCTCCTAGCAATACGTTTTTTAAAAATTATTATCAAAGTCAGTTTGTTTCACAGGCCTGTTCATTCCACTTTTCTTGATTTAGAACATACCAAATCCATCATTCCTATTACATTTCGGTTCTAATACAGCAGAAAAGGTTAAGTTTAGAGTGATCCATAATTATGGAGGACTGAGGTGCCTATGCCAAAGTAACAAGATTAATAACTTTTTGACAGAATTTAATAATATGGTTTTATAATATTTAATTTTGTTCAGAAAATATCTCAGTGGGAAACCTTTTTTTTCTTACTTACCTAAACATTATTGCTTTAAAACAATTTAATTCATATTTCCTGGCACAAAGAATTTATTATGTAGCCTTGTTGTGAACTGATTCTTATAGGATCGTGCAGGGATGGATTAGCTTCAAGTTAATTTGGACATTCAAACAATTTTGACAAGTATGCTCCTCAAACTCAGGCAAGTTGCATAGTTTCATTTGGATTTCTCTTTAAGTGCTACTGACAGAAATCTTATTTCGTCTTTATATAATATGAACACTTTTGCTTTAGTTTCACTCAAATTGAAAACCCACAACCATGGGTTGTATTGATTTCATTTTACCTGTTCTTTTTGGTTAATATGAATGTCAACAAAATTCTAGACTAATACAGATTTAAATGAAGATTAAATAACTCACTTCCCAAGTAATGAGAGGGCTAGAGAACAAACCATCTAGATAAGTATTAATTATATTAAATAAAATTATAATAATGATAAAATGTTCCAAACTTAGTGGGATACAGCTACAGCAACATTTAAAGAAATACTTACATCTGTGTATTAACAAAAGAAAGAGTAGACCAATGAAATGAGCATGCAACTAAAAAAACACACCACTAATACATTAATAATCCCAAAATAAATACATAAAGAGAAAATTTGAAAATCAAAGAAGAGACAAACAAAATTAAAAAGGAAAAAATTCAGTTGATAGGGAAAACCCCATATTTTTAAAAAGACAAATAAAGTCCATAATCCATCAGCTCACTTTACAGAGATAAGTGACAACTTGCCAAAATAAGAAATGAGAAGGTTGAATAAACAACAAATGGAGAAAAATTAAGGAAAAATTTAGACAGTATTATAGGTCAATATACTATAGATCCATCATAGGTCAATAAAACTTAAATGAAATGGGCAAATGAAGTCACATGGAGGGAGGAACATAGACTAGATAGTTTTATGAGTAGATTCTGTCAAATATTTAAAGAAGAGTTAACTCTTCTGATAAATAAACTGTTCAAAACATTGAGAAAGAATGTATGTTATCAAACTCCTTATACCATACAAACATGATCCTGACTTTTAAACCAGGGAGAGACAAGGCAGAGAAAAAACTCTAGACTACTATCATTAATAAATATTGATATAAAACATGAAATGAAACAAAAATAATGAAGCAAGGAGACTATCAATATGTTAAAAATTATTACCTATGAAAAAAGTTGTATAGTAAATTCTGCTATAACAATGTTTAAACAATATGACTTTTTCCCAATGTGATTGATATATTAGGGAACATTTTAAGGATAACATATTTAGAATTTGTGCACAGTTTTTTACATGAGGAACAGTGAGAATGAAGAAAACTGTGCCACTTCCAAATAATTCACAAGCTACAATCTTGGCATCTAAGTTAATACGAGAATGCCCACGTGTCCATTATTATTTAACATAGTACTAGAATTGCTAACCAAAGAAATGAAAAAAAAAGAGACTGGGGGAATAGGCAAAGGGGAAGCTATCTAATTTGAAAGGATATGAAGGTTTACTTAGAGAATTGTAGATAGTCAAACACAATATTAAGATAATTCCCAGTTTTAATAAAAAATCAACTTTCTTTGTTATATTATTAACAAAACACAATAAGGAGAGAAAGCAAGATAGATTGCATAAAGGATCACAAAAATGTGTTAAGCATCTGGAAATTAACTAAAATAACATACATAAAACTTATATAAATAAACTACAAAACAGTTATAACATGGGAATGGGATTATATGGGTCATCCCAAGGAGTGGGTACCAGAATTCCCTCTGAACACTTCTAAGGACTCTAGGGACACGTGTACTCGATGCTGAAGGACTTGTGCTGTAAGATGATGAAGAAATTCCCTTCTTGGTCAATGAGCAGGAAGAGCTAATGACTAAGTGATCTTTTCTTCTTATCTGCCAAGCATAACAACAGTCTTCAAGCCTCTCTCTAGGAACATGGTAGCTGTGAAGCACATGACAATTGGGACTGGGAATTAGTTAGATGACCTTGGCCATGTGACAAACTAGCAATCCTATGAGGGATGTCCCAATCCTGGAGCCAACAACATAAGTTTGAGAGGTATGTAATTCTTGATTCCCTTGGCTGGAGCTGACTTATGTCAGGGAATATTTTTGTGTTGGAGAAGGTGCCATGGGTAGGTGCTCAATCCTAGGCCTTTGCTAGAAGGTATTCATCTGAAATAAGAGCAAAAGTGAAATGCAACACTGCCTCTCTAGCTGAGCTGCCTAGCTTGCTTCATGTTCTTATATTTAAATTTCAGTCTCCCAGGAGTATATAACAGAAGTTATAAATCCCTATAGCCTTAAGTCTTTGTTAATGGGTGCTTGTGATCTGGGACTTTTGTCTTTAGAGTATATAAATGCCTAGTTCATGTTGTACATTTAGTACAATTGTACCTCTCTATTCCCTTTCAGGAAAATCCTACGTATGAGTCAAATTTAAAAGCTTTAAGTAATTTTCTCCAGGGCTCTGGGGTGGAGGTATGTTGGGCCAAATGTGTTAGAAAAATAATCTATCTCTTCTCATTAGAGACTAGATGCCTCAAGACTGAACCTGGGGAAAGGGTATAGAGTAGAAGAGCCCATTAGTGGAGAGGGGAAGGCAAAATGCCCTAGCCCCCTTAACTCAACAGTGGGTTATAACTGGGAGACATTGTTTACAGAAATGAAAGAAGACCTGGATAATTATAAAGATATTCACAGTCTATGATTGGGCCATACCAATATAGTAAAAATTCTATAGACTTAGTACCATACCAATTGAATTACCAAAGGGATACTTTGCAGAAGTAGACAATAATAACAAAAATTTATCTGGAGGAATACAAGGTCAGGAATATCCAGGGATACAACAATTTTTTAAAAGGTAGGAAGTAAGTAGGGTGATACAATGCCATCAGATCTCAAACTATATTAAAAAGCAATAATTGTTCAAACTATTTAGTACTGAATAAAAAATAGAAAAGTAGATCAACAGAATAACAACAAACAACAACAACAGATATTTAACTAGAACTTAGCTATGTGCCAGTACTGTGCTAAGCACTTCACAATTATTATCTCATTTGAGCCTTACAACAACCCTGGGAGGCAGTTGATATTATCTCCATTTTATAGATGAGGAAACTGAGGTAACTTACTCAGAATAACATAGGAAGTATTGGAGGGTGGATCTGAACTCAGGTCTTCCTTATTAGAGGCCCAGAATTCCATCCACCATGCTACCTAGTTGCCAAATACACTGGATTAGCTAGACCTGGAAATAAATGGAATAATTTCTTAGTGTTTAATAGATCCAAGAGCACACACTTCTGGGGAAATAATATTGTATTTGATAAGAACTTCTGGGAAAAACTATAAAACTTTTTTTAAAATGAAAAATATGTTTTGATCAGAGTATTGCACTTTATACCATAATAAATTACAAATGGACAAATACTCCAAATTTTAAAAATCATACCATGAAAATCATTAGAAGAGAATAGATAATTGTATCTTTCACAGTTAAAAGGGAAAAAAGTGTTATCCTCCATTCTTCATCATTCTAATGTTTCCCTTCCTCTAAGGAACACTTTCATTTCCATGAAATTCCCCCCATCTCCTCAAGTCCATATTGATCTCTCTTTTCTCTAAATGCAGACAATGTGTGTCATTTGTTTCACAGTATTCAACAGCTAATTATGAATCTGGTGGTAATAATAATTCATTTTTTTGGAACTTTAAGGTTATCAAAACACTGTCTTCCCAATATCCCTGGGAGGTATATAGTACACGCTTTATTATCACTGGCTTAATGATGAGTAAACTGAAACTCAGAGAAATTGTCAGTCAGGAGATAAACATTAACTGACTACTATGTGCCAGGCACTGCACTAAACTTTGTGGATACAAAAATAGTGCCCTCCCTCAAGAAGTTCACAATGTAACTGGGGAGGCAACTTGCAAACAATTATGTATCAATAAGCTAGATGTGGGATAGTTAAGGATGATAAACAAAGGGAAGGCATCAGTTGCCCAGCAAGAGCTCAAACATAGGTCCTCTAATTAGAAATCCAGAGCCTGGTACCAGGTGCCATGGCAACATGAGGTATTCATTATTCTTATCATTATTAACAAATGATCATCAAAAGGCATTTTAGAAAAAAATTGAAACCAGTATTAACAAATAGTACTATTGAGGACTATATTATCTGAGTTTGTGGTGAGAAGGAAAAGCATCATATCCTGCATACAGAATCAACATAATGTTAGTAACATTTTTATAGCGCTAAGTAGAAGGTACCTAGTAGTGATATAAATAGCAATTTAACACATCACTTGCCTGACTATAATGGCTAATGGAGGGTAAGTTTGAGCATAAATATCATTTAAGGTCTCCTTCCTTTGCCCCTATTTAGGAGAGGTGAGTATAGCTCAAAAATAGGGTATCTGAAAATTATTGAAAATAAAAAAGATCCTTCTTGAAATATGGTTCTGCCACTAGGAAACTCGTGGTTCTATAGTATTTTAAAGTTTAGAAAATGGATTCTTTACAACAATCCCATAAAGTCAATAACAGAAGCATGATCATACCTATTTATAGATGAGGAAAGCAAAGCTCACTGAAGTAATGTCACTTGCCCACGGAGACACAACTATTAAATCATAGAGCCTGGATTGAAATCCAAGTGGCCTGAATCTAAGTTGAACATCCCTACAACTCTAAGCAAATTGTTTCCTCTCTCCTTCATTTTCTTCTCCTGTAGAGCTGGAAACTTGAGGCACATAATTCATAAGAGACAATCTAGCTCTAACATCCTGTGGTCTAATTGTTTGCTTGGGAATGCAGAATGGAAGCCCCCACCAGTGTGGGCTCAGAATGAAGTCAGCCTCATCACTCTGCAACTCCTTGACTTGTTTCTGTTGTAACTATTTTCCAAAGAGCTGCAATAGTGACCTTGCAGAAAAATCTTTCATGAGGTCACTGGACTCTCAGGCTTTATGTGACCAGAAAGCAAACTGTTGAAATGGACCATCCACAAGGGTCTGTCTTCCTGATGCTGATTTCTGAGTACATGTGCTCTAGATAAACACAGTAGGAGAGATGGCCCAGCATGAGCAGAGATGAGAAAGAAGCTAAGCTCAATGTCATGTATGCAACAGTTTAAAAAATTATATAATCACTACATTTGCCACATGAAGCAACTTTGTTTCTCTTCCTCTCTTTTCCCCACTAAGGCTCTATGACCAGAGCTATTGCCATTATTAGTTATTGATGACTGAAATAATATTGGTAGCATTTATTAATTAGGATCATGTTAATTATTCGTAATTAAAGTACATATTTACTAACATTTCATATCCCATTTGGCTCTGATGAAAGTACAGAAAATACCAGACCATTGAAAAGAATGCTCATTTCTCTGGTTTGTAGCTCCTGCGTAAAGGACTTTTGAGTAAAATAGTGTTTTGGCAGATCAATTTTTAGACTTTTTTAGCTTAAAATAAACTGGAAGCATCAAGAACCTACTTGTTGACTTCCAAGTACCATATGTGTCAGTAATTAGTATTTTTCCATAGCGAGCTGGTTGGATGGCTGTCTTGGATTGGATTCAGTCTTGGGTAATAGAGAAGATAGGCTGTGCCTGTTAAGTGTCCATTGTATAGTCCCTAGGTCAGCACAATGAAGTGTTTAATAAATACTTAATGTGTATAAATGCTGCTGGAGAAACACTTTAAGATGCTTCTGCAGTATAGTACAGTGGAAAGAATATTGGACTCGGAATCAGAATCCCAAGTTTGTCATTTACTATCTATGTGACATTGGATGAGTCACACTCTCTTCATTCTTATCTGTAAAAGTAAGGGGTTGGAGCAGATGATCTCAAAGATCCTTTCAACTCTAAATCTCTGACCTGGTGATGACGACAATGATGGCTGAGACTAGAACAAAACGATCCTAGTCCTACTCACTTAGCAAGTAGTTTCCCAATAAATGTGTTGAGCAGAGTTTGGCTAATCAACCAATCAACTGACAGTTGATATGGGAATAGGTTGTGTGCCAGGTGGAGTTTTCAGGGAATCATGTGATGCTTCGTTGCTCCCTGAGAGGAAGGATGCTATAGAGGAAAGAGTATAGGCCTCAGAGTCAAAGCAGCTGGGTGAGAATCCTAATTTTGCTTCAACCTGTCTGTGAGACCTTTGCAAAGTCCTTTGGAAAACTCCCTTGGCTATCAAGTGATGGGACTGAACTAGATGCTCTCTGAGATCTCTTTGAGCTCTACATCTCTGATTCCATGACCTTGAGAAAGTCACTTCACCTTCATGGTTCTTTGGTTCCTCCTCTATGAAATGAGGGGATTACACTATATGACCACCAAGGTCCCTTCTGGTTTTTAAAATACTGTGATGCTGGGGCAGCTAGGTGGTGCAGTGGATAGAGCACCGGCCCTGGAGTCAAGAGTACCTGAGTTCAAATTTGGCCTCAGACATTTGACACTTACTAGCTGTGTGACCCTAGGCAAGTCACTTAACCCCAATTGCCTCACAAAAAAAATACTGTGATGCTAAGGAAAAGGGAATTTAGGAAAGTTCCTCTAAAGTCAGTAGGCCCTCTGTAGAACTAACAGTGGGAAGTTGTTCCCTGTCTCATCCCCAGCTTGTACTAGACTCATTGCCCTCCAGGGGCATGTCATGGTCCACCCTGGCTTCTCATTCTACTCTCTAACAATGCCACAATTCTTCTGTAAGCAGTACCAGATATAATTATAATCTGGCTAAGAGGGGAGTCAGACACTTAATTTTCTATAGCGTTTTAGCTGATGGGTGAGAATTTGGGGGAAGGAAAAGGTTTGTCCTTTATTCCACAGGATGGATCATTACACTGGATGTCAGGTAAATTCTACCTCATCCACTCACTTCTTGAGTGATCTTGGCCACTTAACATCTCTAGGCCTCAATTCCTGCATCTATAGAACGTAGGGGTTGGACTAGATAACCCGTGAGTTTCGTTCTAGCTCTAAGTTACAGAGAGGCAGAACAGCGTCAAAGACAGAGCCTTAATTTGGAGTCAAGAAGACATTGACATTAGTTGTGTGACCCTGGGAAATCACGAAACCAGCTCATCCTATTCCTCCTCCAACCCTTCTCCCTCTTCTAGTATTTCTTGGGTATAAAGAGCTCCAGGAAAGGAACTTCCTCTTCCAGCACACACTGGCACCTTCTCTGCCATTTTTCAGCTTTGAGTTTTGTCTGAAAAGTTAAATGACTTGCCCAGGGTCTCATAACCAGGTTTTAGCCAAGGAAGGCATGGTGAATAGTGTTGGACTCAGAATCAGGAAGATCTGATTGCCCCATCCACTTGACTTTGGACAAGTCATTTAACATTTTTGGTCTTCAATTTCCAAATCTATAAAATAGCCAGTAGTCAATGAACAATTCTTAAGCACCTACTATGGGCCAGGTACAGTGCTAAGTAAGTGCTGGAGAAGCAAAGAAATATAATCCCTGCCCTCATGGAGCTTATAATCTACTCACAATCTCTAATATATAAAAAGAAGCTGAAGGGAAGAGGGAGGTTACCCTGGATGGGGGCATAATCAAGTCATACAGTCAGGGTGGAAACTTATCTGAGGAACTGAGATTTTCAGAAATGGTTTCATCTTACAGAATGAGGAATTTTGAAGATCATGAAATTCAGGAGATCAGCATGTTGGGAAATGATGAGGTCAATCCTCTGAGTGCCCTCCTTAAGTGGCAGAGGATAAGGGGGTAGCTTTCCAATATCCAACCTGTACCCTCTCCTATAAGAGGGCCCCTGGGTCAGGGGATTCTGAGAGGTGTGAGTTTCAGAACTTGTGGAATGATTAGTTTCTGCAAATGGGAATAATAATAAATGGGCATAATAATATCATGGACCTCACAGGATTATTGTGAAGCTCAAATCAGATAATATTTATAAAGTGCTCTGCCAAATTTTAAGCACTATATAAATGCTATTATTATTGTTGCTGTTCTGACTAAAAGGCCAGTTTTCCATCCATTATACTACATTGCCTCTCTTTGGGACTATAATACCATACTGTTTAGTATTTGAGTAAATACTCTCTTGCACTGTTCTCTGTTTCTTCCATGAAAATCTATCTTGTGACACAACCATGCTGCAAGACATGCGGAAATAGATGATTTCAAAGAAACACAGAAAGACATGTAAGAATTAACACAGAATAAGGAGTCAGAAGAACAAATTGTACTACAAGATCAAAATTATGAAAATTCACAATTTCAAAGACCTTCATCAATTCATAAGGGATGAAATGAACAAGAAAAATAATTCAGGCAACAACAATGATTCTATAAAGACAAACTTTGAAAGCTGTTAGAACTAGGATGAATACAGTGATCATTGATGATTCTAAAGGACCTATGATGAAATAAACTATCTGTCTGCTGGCAGAAAGGTGACAGAATTAGGATATATAATGAGGCATACAGAGAGACAGATATTATAAACAATTAAACAAACTAACTATACAGTGGCCTCATCAGAAAGTATACATAACACTACAAGCTGTGGTACCCCTCATTTCTCTATTTTCAATTTTTTAAAATTAATGGAAATCTATTTTTCTTCCCTACCAGCCCTTACCACACTGAAAAAAAGAAAAAAAATTTAAAAAATACACATTGTTTCATTGGCAATATACAAATACATACATATATAAATTATATGTACACATATGTGTGTAGGTCACTGAAATGTTAGTTTTGCTTAATTGTTTTATTTGTTAGAAGAGAGCTCCCACAGAGTGTGTGTGTATATGTGTGTGTGTGTGTGTGTGTGTAGAGTCATAATCTGTAAATATTTGTAAGATAAAAATAAAACACAATACAATTTTTTTTTTGCGGGCCAATGAAAGTTAAGTGACTTGCCCAGGGTCACACAGCTAGTAAGTGTCAAGTGTCTGAGGCCAGATTTGAACTCAGGTACTCCTGAATCCAGGGTCAGTGCTTTATCCACTTCGCCACCTAGCCGCCCCCCACAATACAATTTTAAAAGAAAAGCAAATCTATTTCACCTCTCCAACTTGATTGAGGGCTGCCATCTTGGTTTAGACAATAGTTCTCTCTCGAATGTTCAATGGCAACTGAGACAGTGATCAATCAATATTTTAATGGATTCATTTTGATCTTAGTGAATGGCTTTGGAGACAGTTACTAAAACAAAAATTTCAACCAAATGACTTAAATGAGTGAGCTCAGAATTCCCTCTTTCTGAAGTGTACTTGGGTCTCTGTAGGGGAAAACTTCATGGATCAAATGCATCATAAAAGCACACGCTTTATTGATTGATGCCTTTCATTTTTTTTCCTATCACCATCCCTTTCCAATACCCCTCCCAAAGAACCTTCCTTTGTAATAAAGAAAAACAGTTAACCAACAAACAGAACTCATAACACATCAATCTTATCTAACAGGGTATGCCACATTCCACATCTGTACTCTTCCCCCTCTCTACCAAGAGAAGGGAAGTATGATTTATCAATACTCATTGAGAATCAAGCCTGATCATTATATTAATCTAATTCTAATGTTTTAGGGCTTTGTTTTCCTTTACATCATCTATAGCCACATTTTCTCTACCCTTCCCCTATTCCCCAATAGTATAATAGGCATAGAGATAGAGAGTAGGGCTTTGATTTCATTGCTATTGGGAACTATCAGGTGAAGAATCTACCAATGCAGGATAGAACATTTTCTGTGACTTAGAGTCTTAGAGAGTTGCCTAGAGTACTGGGATATTAAGTTAGCTGGCCAGGGTCACACAACCAGTTCATGTCAGAGGCATGATTTGAACCCAAGGTGTCTTGATTTTTATTTTGAAGCCAGCTCTCCATCCACTTTATCAAGAAGTTGCCTCTCAAAAAGTATGTCATTGGCCTTAAACTACTTTAAAATAGCATTCAAGTCTGATACTTTTACTGATTATTTTTATGGATGTCATGTGTTCTGTTGTCCAAACTACACTGCTACTTCTAAAAGGACAGAGCTCATGTCTTATATTCTGCTGAATTCTCCATGACAGGGAACACAGTGACATTTATCATCTCCGATGGGAATTTTCAGAAATCTAATGAATGTTGGCTGTTGATTGAAGTATACATAGGAGTGACAGAAAAGGACAAGAAATCTCATTATTTCTTTCTTGTGGCCAAAATCTATATTAAATACTTGAATTTCTTCTTTTTATTAAGGGCAGGTTTAAATTTTAAGGTCAGATTCTTAGTGATGGTTTTATTAAAACTACTCAAAAGTCCTCTTCCAGAGCCTGTATATATTTTAATTATGACCACTTCTATTTAAGCCTTCCATTGTATTTTAACATGTCTGCTTCATGGCTTACTACTAAGTAGTCTTGGGGTCAAGCTTAATGCAGACTTGCAGTAAATTACACTTCTTCAATTGCACTTTCAATACACCTCAATCACAAGTCTTCTAGGAAAGCTGCCATTCCCACTAATGACACATTTCATATTCTACTCAGTCACATTCTCACCCAGGTCTATTCAAGGCTAGCATTCAGCAAATGGCTCAATTAGGACTGAGTTAAGGATGTTTCTGATGGATATTTGGGGAGGGGAAGGGGAGGAAGATAGAAAAATACGTGGTTTTCTTCAGTTTAAGGACATTCACATGCTATTGTGCTAAATAGTTTTTTAATAAAAATCATATTACAGAAAGGGCCTGATGAGTTATCAAAAGTTAGAGCCTGTGCCTGGTCAGGCAGGGGAAGGGAATGTCAATAAGGTAAAGGGTCTGGTGGAAGAAAGGGATGATAGGATCATAGAATTTTATAGTTCAAAGTGGAAAAGAGAATTCAGACTTGATACAAATGCCAGAAATAATTCTTGGTTTTATTATTTTTTAAAGCTGTGTATGTGTCTCTATGGGCTTGTTATCTTCCTTCCAACTCATCATGGAGACAGAATTGGTTTCCAAGTCATTAGTAATAACTTTGTGCAAGAGATTGGCTTAACCTTTCCACTCCATACCATTGACCCCCATTTAGACTGCTGGATTATTGTGGTTTGTATTTAATGGGCAATACGTGTGAAATTCCATTAGGGCTCTGGATCAATGAGACCAATTTTGTATTGATTTAATGATCTCGTTGATTCTTCATAATTGAATGACATATGGGATTCAGAAAAGGGGGCTTCACTGAAAGGTGGGTGCAAGTGAATCAAATTAAGCTTGGTGAGCTGCTTGTACTATCCATGGGATTACAAAATTATAGATTTAGAGTTAAAAAAGAACCTTAGAGGTCTAGTCCAATCCCCTCATTTTACAGATGAAGAACCTGAAGCCCCAAAATAAGTGACTTGCCCAAGGCCACACAACTAATAAGGGTATGAAGTGGAATTTTAATCCAGATCATCTGATTCCAAATCCACCACTCTGTCATTGTATTGCCTGCCTTTCTTTGCCATGACCGACTTCACAGAATCAGCCTGATGTAACAAAAAGAGGTCCAGACACATAATCAGAAGATTTGGCTTTAAGCTCCAGTTCTATAACTTTGTTTTATGTCCGTGGGCAAATCACTTCACTTCTAAAAACCTAAGTTTACTGTGCTATTAAAAAAAAACATTTAAAATTAAAATTTCTTTTTTAGGGGCAGCTAGGTGGTACAGTGGATAGAGCAACAGCCCTGGAGTCAGGAGGACCTGAGTTCAAATCCAGCTTCAGACACTTAACACTCACTACTTATGTGATTCTGGGCAAGTGACTTAACCCCAATTGCTTCACCAAAAAGAAGAAGAAGAAGAAGAAGAAGAAGAAGAAGAAGAAGAAGAAGAAGAAGAAGAAGAAGAAGAAGAAGAAGAAGAAGAAGAAGAAGAAGAAGAAGAAGAAGAAGAAGAAGAAGAAGAAGAAGAAGAAGAAGAAGAAGAAGAAGAAGAAGAAGAAGAAGAAGAAGAAGAAGAAGAAGAAGAAGAAGAAGAAGAAGAAGAAGAAGAAGAAGAAGAAGAAGAAGAAGAAGAAGAAGAAGAAGAAGAAGAAGAAGAAGAAGAATTTCTTTTTTTCTGGCTCTTTGATATCATCAGTGTAGAGAACTCCCAGTGAAGGTAGTCCTGTACCAATGCAGATTCACCCTTGCTGTGTCAAGGAAGGAAGGTGTTTGGGGCCACACAATCAGCATATATTCACAGGTAGTATTTGAACTCAAGTCTTCCTAACTAAAAGGTCAATTCTCTATCTATTATGCCATACCAAATCTCAATAATAATGACAACAGCAGTGATGATGAGGAGAAGGAGGATAACCATTTCTTAAATCTAATCCAGTCTCCATGAAAAGAGGGACAATGACAAAATAGGAGAACCGGGTTGATGTATTTGAGAGAAATGATTATTAAATAACTAGTTGTTAATATTGAGGAGACACAGGATTTATCCCTTTCTGAACACTTAAAAGACATGGCTGATAATGAGATTGGTTTCTCCCTAGTCTTGTTCAGATCCTACCGAAGGTGGGGAAGCCCATTGTGTTTTACTCAGACAGATCTTGGGAAATATGGATTCTCCCTGTTGTCATATGGGTGATCTGAATATAGATAAATCTTTGGCCAAGACTAAGTGATCAGAGTCAGAGTCATGTTCCCCAAACTCTCATTAGAATAGGTCCACCTCTCATTATAATATCCATTTATTATTAATCAATCAAATTTGATTCCCACCTTTAGAACATCTACTCTTCTAAAGGTATATAAGCATCTAGTAGATTTCATGAGGGGTCCTTGGCATTTGAGTGTGTCACTGACCCCTTTTATTAATTATATGCTATCATGATTAATACAATGATTAATTATCCAGAAATTATGTCTCTTGAACTGTTTATACATCATATATAGTGAAGCCTTTGTGTGTCCTGAGACCATTTTGGTCACTTTGAAGGCTGAGTATAAATCCTGAAACACTGACACCACCACCAACTGGATTAGCATCCTGGTCAGTGTGATTCTCCTGAGGGTCAAGTAAACAGATTAGGTAACATAAAGTTGAAGGTTGGACTAACTCAAAATCATTACATTGGCCACCTTGACACACAGGACAATGGAGCTTGTGGCACTCTCCTGCTCTGGTGCCACAAGAGAGAAGGTAAACTGGAACAAATCCAGAATACCAAAATTACATCATCCAGAAATGCTAGTTGGCACTAGTGACTAAAGAGGGAGAACCAGGAATGTACAGGAAATGGGATATTTTCTTTTTGTACCAGTACTATATCATAACAAAATTGGGAAAAGATCTTTCCAGACCTAGGTAAGGGCTTCTTGTTGCTTTTTGTCAATGGTACCCTCAGCTCTATGTCACACCACAGCATAGTGCCAACCAGAACAGGGCACTCAAAGGAAAAATGCCATCTCTAAGTCTAGATGTGATGAAATAAAAGATGTGGTCAAGGATCTACCAAAATTGTAAGTGGGAAAAACTGAGGAACCTGAGATCATTGAAAATCTTCAAGAAGCTAGGTGGTGCGGTGGATAAAAGCACCGGCCTTGAATTCAGGAGGACCTGAGTTCAAATCTAGCCTCAGACACTTGACACTTACTAGCTGTGCGAACCTGGGCAAGTCACTTAACCCTCATTGCCCTGCCCCCCCCAAAATCTTCACTGGACACAAATTCCAGGAATTATACCTAATAACAAAATGTATTATATAAATGCTATTAATAACTCTAATGATTTTGAAAAGGAGATGCCATATTTAAGCTAGAATTTTAAAAATACACTTTAAAAAAAATTAATGTCATGAATCAAATTAGGAAATGAAAAATATCAAGAGAATACAATTTTAAAATCTGGAATTTCTTATAACCATCATGAATGAAAGAATTCTCTCATAATATTTAACATAAGATATAAAAGTATTTCAGGAACCGTACACAACTGTGTATATGGCAGTTGTTGCTCTGATCAGAACTATGGGTAGAAAAGTGAAGCTATCTTATAATAACTTCAGGGATTATCGTGAAATGCTACATGCTAAAAAAGACTTGAGAGGGTTATTGAAGACTTGTGTAAAGATATTAAAAGATCACAGCAATGTCTAGTTAATAAGTGTAGTAGAAAATCTGAAGACAATAAGGCCCAATTAAGGGTAACAAAGAGATATTCAGAATAGTGTGTAGAAAAAAACCCTATAATTACATCCAAAATTCTAGATTTCCTTTGCAATTAAAATCAAATGCCATAAAATCAAGACATCCACAAGGCCTTTAAGGTTAAGGCTCAAAACAATGCAAAGGGGAAAAATGTCAACATCTGTCAAAAACTTTACTACAAAAAGTTAAGAAATAAAATAATCAAAGGGGAGAGAGAACTCTTAGAGGAGGAGGAGGATGTGAAAAATGTATCATTTTCTCTATTGTCCCAAGAAGTCCAACAGAATGAAAAGGCAAGTTGGTTCAGAAGTAGTGGTATACTAATATATATTTAACAACCAGCTCTCTGAACACTCATTAATTTAATAGCATTATTAACCCTTTCTTCATCTCCTTATTAAATCTAGACCATCAACAAAATGATACATCAAGCCCTGTTTTGTAGTATTTGTCCATTTTCAAGGTATAAATGCACTCAAAATTGAACAAATGGCTCTCATGGGCTGGCACAAACTGGCTTCAGCATACCCCTGAAAAAAGAGAAAACAAAAGTTTACTCACTGTTAACATAAGGAACAACATAGTGATTCAGGCATGGGAGGTGATTGCTGCTTTAGCTTTTCTGCAAAAGATCTGCAACTATTATCTCAACTTCATAGTGGCTTGTGAATTACAGGCAAAGGAGTTTACCAGCTTCTTCTCAAACATAAATCTGACTCCACCTTTCTTAATCAAAAGCATCATATTTCTACTACTAAATGGTGAAAAGTAAAGTTACTCCTCCAAGCATAAGATATTTATATGTTTGTGAACTTTGTACAAAGTAAGTATTGTGTGTATTGCTTGAAAAAAATCTATAAGTACTTACTCAAAAACAGTATATTGGTTGAGGAGCAAAAAAGGTGTACCGAAAAAGTCCCAGGGGTGAAAAGAGCATCCTTAATTTGATCATTACTGAGCAACCCTCCTGAAAGCAGTATAACATTTATCCTGTGTTTAATTGATGATTACAAAGACTTTGACTCAATTCAACATATGTCTCATTAATTTATTGAAACTATATAAAATAGTCCCTGGTAAAGTGAGAATGCTAGAATATTTGATATCCACATGGACAATGGTCCTCTTTTTAAAATGTTACCAATGCAAAAAATTATCAGGGACATTATAAAATATGTAATTGTTAGGGTGATAATTTAAGTCTATTATGGTTCTGCCAAAATAGAACTGTTTGGGTTCCATATGATAGAGAGATCTGAAACAAAATATCTTATTAATCACTTCATGGATGGATGACATTAATAAATCAATACCTAGATGACATCAAGCTTTACACCTACACTAAAAACATATGAAACAACTACATCTCATAGAATATTTCTCAAATGATATAAAATGTTAATTGGATTTGATAAATATCCATATTACCAAGACAGACCTCAACGTATCCTGGAGAAAGCAACCAGTGATTTGTAGTAGAACTGGAAGATTTTCACAGACTCAATAGCACTCCACAATTTCACCTTACACTGATCTACAAAAAACTTAACAATATTTTGATATATGTCTCCATATCAAATACTCAATCTCCAAACTGTGTAGTCCCCAAATATAGAGACATGGCAGAAATTATGTGAGAACTGGGTGAGGCCCATATCTTTCCCATGATCCTATCTGCTACTGAAGGTATACCATGGGTGCTCTCAGTGAGCCTAGAGAAGATGAGTATGTGTGTTAATATTTTAGTCCAACTACAAAATAGTCATTGTACATCCCAGTATATGAAGCCATAAATCATTAAATAGTTTAAAAATCAGGATAGCAACTGGTCCCAGCACTATTCTTTTCTGAATTCTGTTGAACAAAGTGAGAGTAAGATACAACTAGTAGTTAGAGGTATTTACTAATACTTTCTACTTATTACTAATAGTAACAATAACAAAAAACAGCATCAAAAACAACTATAAGATGTCATATAGAACAGTGTATAAAATGTGAGACTGACAATGTATTAACATGTAAATTTCATACAAGGAAATTGAGACAAAGAAAAGTTAATGACTTCCCCAAGGTCACACAGCTAACAAATATCAGTGCTGCTAAGTTACCTCAGGGGATCTTAACCTATACCTGAGGTTAATTAAGCAGTCTCTGACAGGTACCATACTGTAGATCTAGAACAAATCTGGATCAGGAAATCAGTATCAACACCAATACTTGAAGGCTGATAGACAGTGGAGTCAGTATCAAATTTAGCCATAACTCACAAGATGCCTGTGGGAAGAGAAACACAGATACCTATTGCCCTCCTGCTGCCTCCCCAAAAGCCAGCACAATGAGAGAGAGCTATGTCTTCCACAGAGAAGCCTTTTGGAAATAAAAATAGTATATCACATTATTGTGGTAAGGCCATGTCTAAGGCCCTTCTCAGAATAATGTATTAAGTGCCTAAAATAAAGTATATAGTATTACATAGGAAACCAATTATAATGAAATATATTTATTAGAAAAATTCTAAATCAAGTTAACGGATTCCTGGTTAACAACTCTTGCTCTAGAGACTCACTTGAGTAACCCAAATCACTCCAAAGCTACACAGTATTGGTCACTTTCTAACTACTGATAGCTCAAGATTAGTTTTCCCTTTCCTTGAATCTCTTGCTGTTTGGTGTCTTGTTGCCCACAAAGATGGCACAAAGGCAGCTAAGCTTTGTGAGTGCCTCAGAGGTAGGCTCCAAACAGTTTTTGTAGTTCAATGTTCTCCACTTCTTTATCACCCCTGTCCAGAGTGCTGACAGGATTCAAAATTAGAACTCAGATTTTCTTCCTCTTAGTCCAGGGAATCTGCTTTGCTTTCCTCATGGAGCTATTGTGACGATCAAATCAAACCACATAATTCATGTGAAAATGCTTTAAACACCATAAAAATGTAAGCTGTTATTGTAATACCAAAACTACCAACACTAATATTTAGCAAAAATAATATTAACAGTTAATTCCTCTCTACCTAGTATAATTTTTTTTCAGGGCAATGAGGGTTAAGTGACTTGTTCGGGGTCACACAGCTAGTAAGTGTCAAGTGTCTGAAGACAGATTTGAACTCGGGTCCTTCTGAATCCAGGGCAGGTGCTTTAACCACTGCACTACCTAGCTTCTCCAGTGTAAATTCTTAAAGAAGAATCTTCAGTCTTACACTAAAGGAAACAATCTAAAGGAAACCAAAGGAAAAAACTGTCTATTGATGGGAATTCCATATATCATGGTAGGCTTGTGGGGGAGATATTTTTGGACAAGTGTCAAAGAGAAGTCTAGCAGCAGCATGTTCCAAATCTCACCTCAAATACATCTGCATAGGCTTGGTACAGAATTAAATAATCATAAAATATTTAATTAAATTCATTTAATTCATAAAATATTTAATTCAAAATTGAATAAACATTTATTAAGTGCCTACTATGTTCCAGGCACTGTGCTAATAAAATGTCAAGAGATTAAATAAAATCAAATAAGAAATAAAAATAAGACAGAAGACAAAAGAAGAAAGAAAAAGAAAGTCCCTCACCTCAAAGAGCTTATAATCTAGTGAGGGAAGACAACACAGAAAAGAAAGCTGAAAAGTCAAGGGTTTGGAAGGGGCTGGAACAAGTGATTTCCTCTTTTTCTTGGCTGTAGCTAAGGAGAAGAAACTAGTACTTTCTCTTAGGCATTGGTCTGTCAAAGGCAAACCAAGCTCAAATTCAGGCTCAGGTAAGTGGGAAGCAGAAATTCCTGAGCTCTCCTGGCTGGGTTATCTGGCCGTGGTGAAGTATGGCCTTGATTGAGGTTACAGGGTCAAAGAGAGAGGTAGAAATGCTTCTCAAGTGGGCTAGGGAGCCATAGCTTGCCTAGCCTAGAAATAATCCAAGAGGTTGCTTCTCTCCTGTGAGGGAAATAAGGCAATTTCACAGAGAACATGAATTGTAAAGATATGTAAGTGCCCAAAACAGTACACACTATACTATGAAAGACCCTAGGATTGGAGGACTTTAAAAAAAATATCCCTTTTGTTTTTTGTTGTTCAGTTATTTCAGTCACATCTGACTCTGTGTGACCCCATTTGAAGTTTTCTTGGCAAACATACTGGAGTAGTTTGCCATTTCCTTCTCCACCTCATCTTACAGATAAGGAAGCTGAGGCAAACAGGGTTAAGAGACTTGTCCAGGGTCATGCAGCTAGTATCAGAGGCAAGATGTGAACTCATGAAGATGAGTCTTCCTGGCCTTAGGAATGGTGCTCCATCCACTGTGCCACCTCATTATCCCTTGAAGGTGCATTTCCTGGATATAACTAGTTCAAGAACATACAGAGCTAACAGCTGTGTAAATCTGAGTCAAAAATGAGGTGCAACCATAAACTGTTAAGACTAATTTGGGAGGCTGGTTTGTAACCAGGCTCTGGAAAATAGGTCGGAAAACCTTCCAAACAGTTTCTCATATTATGATTAACATTTATGGGGATCCACAAGTGACAGGTGAGAGCACTTCCAGGACCAGCAACATAAAGAAAAGATAAGTCCTTATTGTTTGCTGAATCCCTCAGGAAGGGTGGAGAGAGGTGGTCATAGATTGACCTTATATTGCCCAGAAAGAGAAGATTGTCTTTCCCATGCATGTATTTAGGATACAATAAACTTGTCAAACTTGACAGCCATTACTCATTTCTGGCAATTTGTGTTGGGACAAATTATTTTGCCAGAAGCAACTTAACAAGTATTTCTAGGGATCATGAAGTCCTTGGCAAGAAACTGGAGTTCACCTGGGCACAATTATGGTCTTTATCACTGTTGATGATTGAGAGCAGGAGTTCCAGGAGAAAAATCCTGATTTGGGAAGCCAACACCTGGTTAAGAAGATGATGTTTGAAAATAAAATTTATACTTCTTGACATTAGATTAGGATTTAGGAATATATCTTCATTAAAGCTCTTGATCATGGATGGAGTCCATCTAATGAGGGTTTAGTCAAAACACAAACATAAAAATCTGATCAAGCATTCTCTAAACTGAAAGTTGAGAGGGGTAAGGGAAGACCATCCACATACATCTGCCATGCCAGATACCGCAGAAAGCAGCAAGAATGATATTGGCGGGGGGAGGAGAGATGAAGGGAGGGGACCAAGCATTTATTAAGCACCTATCATGTGCCAGGCATTGTGCTTAGCACAGTCTTCTTAAATGCTACTATTCCCTTCCACACACCCTACAACTTGCCATAGTGGCCTACTTGCTGTTCCTAGCACACAACCCTACATCTCCCATCTCTGTGCCTTTTCAGGCTGTAACTCATGCCTGATGTGCTATTTTATCAGCTCTGCCTCTTAGAACCCTTGACTCAAATACTACCTTCTTCAGAAAACCTTCAACTTCTACAGCCTTTCCCCCTAAAGTTATCTCCTACCCATTTTGTATATATCTTGTCTGTACTTATTTATATATTGCTTCCCCATCTAGAATGTAAGGTCCTTGGAATATGAAAGATATGTTAGTTATCCTCAAGTATTTAAAGATTTGTTCCAAGGTAAAGAAATTAGCTAAATTCTTTACATAATTTAGGCCTAATGTCAGGAAAAACTAACAATTAGACCTCTCCCAAAGTGGAGTGAACTGGCTACCTCAAGGGAGTTTCCCTAAATTTGGGATCTTTAAGCAGTTAATGGATGGCCATTTGTTCGGTATGTAGTGAGATAGTATAGTAGTGAGATCATGACAGATTAACTTACTTCTGTTTTGTGAGAAAAGGTAGTTTACAATATTGGTGAACGAGGGCATATGAAAGTATATCTGGATTTCAACAAAGCATTTGACAAAGTTTGTCACGACACACTTATGGACAAGATGGATAGATATGACCCAGAAAAAGGATAGGAGAGTTCAATGAATTCAGAACTATTTCAATTGACCTGATGCAAAGAGTAGTCATTACTGGATCTATGTTGCCTTGAACAGAGGTCTCTAAACAGAGTCACAGAATTCTGTGCTTTTGTCAATGATGTGGATGAAGGCAAAGACTGAATGTCTTTATCAGGTCTGTAGATGGCATAAGACACAGATTCAGGTTCCAAAACGACCTCAATAATCCACAAAGAAGATAAATGTAATAAGGATAAATGTAAAGTCTTACAATTTATCAAAAAGTCAATTTTACAAATACTAAACAAGGAAAAACAGAACTATCCAAAAGTGGAATGGGCTTTTTGGGGTAAAGTATTGTGTTCTCCATGCCTGATGGTCTTTAAGTAGACATTGAGGGCCTCAGCATCTCAACACTTCTCATTAATTTTCTTTTGTTTTACTGTTTCCCTTCACCACACTGAGAGGAAGAGACCCAGGGATACTTACATCTGATGGGGATGGATGGAGAGTGGTTACACTATGCAATAATGGGAGAGTTAAAAAACACTTGTTCTCCAGACATAATTTTGCCCCTCACAAATATTTACTGGTGCACAGCAGACTACTCCTTGGTCACAGGCTGGACTTAATGACCTCTGGGCTATACCTATTCCAACTCTGAAACTCTGTGAAATATAACTAATAATGTTCTCTCCATCCTGTTCCTTATTTGTTCACCATATCCCCCAAAACTCTACACTAAATTCACTGCAAAGCTCAAGAATATAATGAAGAATCTAGTAAAGGTCATCAGTGTCTATATACAATTATGAAGGAATAGCTTCTCTAGTGGTAGCCCTTGCTTCTCGGAAAGGGGAATTAACTGGACTAACTAAAGAAATGGTCACTAATTAGAAAGTCTCTATTGTCAATGATTTCCCCATGGTATCTACACTCCTAAATTCCTGGGAGCCTTGTCTAGTGAAACCTGTGTTTGCCTTGGCCATTGGCTCTTTGGGTAATGAAGCAGCTAGAGGATTTAGTTAACAGAGTACTGGATTTGGACTCAGGAAGACCTGAGTTCAAATCCCATCTCAGATGCTTACTAACTATGTGACCCTGGATAGATCATTTAATCTCTTTCAGCCTGTTTCCTAATTTATAAAATGGAGATAATAATAGCCCCCAGATTTGGGTTGTTTTGAGAATCAAGTGAGATTATATATGTATGTGCATATATGCATATGTGTATACACATGCATATATATATATATGTATATATGCACACATATATAATCTCACTTGATTCTCAAAACAACACAATTTACAATATATATATATATGTATATAGATATAGCTTTAGATAAATCTTAAAGCACTATATAAATACTAGCTATTATTATTTCCTACCTAGCTTTTTCCTTTCAAACTTCCTGTGTTCCTGCTCCTGTCAAATCACAGGTGTTTTTATGAGTCCTTCTTGGGAGCTCCGTGGTACTGGGAGTAGGATCCTTTTATGGAGTTATGTTTGTTTCTGCTGTGAAGGCAGGTACCCCAGCTATTAACTTCATTACATTTTTGAGACTGCCAGGAACAGATGGTCAATGGGGAAGCTTCTCCCATGAGTTGGCCCCAGAAGCATCATCCATTGTGGGAGTCCTGTCTGAGATGCCTTGGGAAACAAGATCACAGGTTAATGGCGTCATTTTATGACTTTTTCAAAGAGTAACCTAGCCTTTTCATAACCTGGTCCTCTTTTTAGGACTTATCCACATTCTCTACAATCCAGTAATACTGACCTACTGGCTATTCCTTGTATCTGACACTCTATCTCCTGTGATGGGACCTTTGTATTGGGTGTCTCCTGTGAATGTTGACTAACTTTCCCTACCCTATACCAAATTCAGGTCTGTTGGGAAGAATGGGGATAGAATGCATATGTATATGTGCATAAGGGGGTACATGCCAACTTATAAGGTAAGAAACATAAATATTCCAATTCAAAGTATCAGTGGTAAATCATTCCACCCTTTCTTCCATCTTCTGTACTTCCCCATCTCAAAGACTCACTCATTGCACTCTCCTGTCTCCAAGTATTTGCTCTATCCTTGGAATATCATTTTTCTTCCTTTTCTCTTTTGCCTGTTGAGATTTTACCCACCTCCTCAAATTCTACCTCAAATTCTACTTCTTTCATGAAGTCTTCTTATATCCCTCATCATTTGATAATGACCTTTTCCCTCAGATCTCACATAACTCTTTGTTCTTGGCCCCTTTTTTGTGCTGTTTCCCCCAATTAGACTGGAAGCTCCTTAAGGGCAGGGCAGCTTTTTATTCATTATATATCCCCAGTGTTCAACATGGTGCCTAAGGCATAGCAGATACTTAATAAATGTTTTGATTGGATTAGAGTCTGCCTTTCTAATACACTTATGTAATATTGCTCAGTATTGCTATTTGATCAATGCCTTATTTCCTTCTTAGACTGTAAACTCCATGAGGGCAGGGACTGAGTCTTCAGTCTTTAGAAAGTCATTACTCACAGTGCCCAATACTGTGCTCTGCTCACAGCGGCCAATTTATCAGGGTTTTTGAATGAATGATGACCAGTATTTCTACAGACCTTTCTGAAAAGTGGGAGGAAGGACAGACCTCAAATTCCCTGTCTAGGCAAACAAAGGAAACAGTACTTAAAACGCTTTTCTCCTCCAGGAGCCTAGCTGCTCACCCCCATCATCCTCTCCAAAGAATTAGAGATCATAGACATCCCAAACAAAAAGAGCACATCGAACCTCGTCTGTGAAATATACATTCTCTAATTGCTAATGTTTCCTTTTTGATAACTAAAAAGCCTGTGCACATTAAATAAAAGGAGATTTAATTTCTAGTTTAAATACAGCTGCCGTAATTCTTATGCACCACACAGCTGTTCAGAGACCTGGCAACGAGCCACGTCTTATATGTCCTATCATGTCTCTCCCGGCATTGTCTTCCTGACACACACACACAGAGAACATCTTTTACTGTTTAGGAAATATTTTTATTCATTTTCAGGTTGGCACAGCACTGCAGAGGGAAGTGCTTCAGTATCTCAACCCCTCCAAGCTTTTGCACCTGTCAAACCACTTTATTTTTCCCTTCTTGGCTAAGCTGTTTATATAGAGAAAAATCATTTGTTTTACTGTGTCTTTTCTGATCCTATTCAGAGACAGGCCCTATAGAGCAGAATGTTCCTTAGACTCCATGCAAAAAGAAAAGAAGGGGGGGAAAGCATGCACTGATCACATGTTTTTATTTTGGAAACCACAAGAGTGAAATTTTGAGGTTGGAGGCTTTAAGATATGTTGTCAATCTGGCTGTCTCTTTGGGGGTGGGGGTGGGTTGGGGAGAAGAAGGAATCATTGCCAACTGGTTGTGTCATTCTCAATTCATTTCAGAAGGAAAATAATCTTAGGAGATATAGGAAAAAATGTAGAAAGATTAAAGTCTTCAAGGCCATCCTGACCACTTACTTTGATGTAGTCATTCTCTTTTAAAAAGGCCTGAAATATTTCCTGTTCACTTTCAAAAAAACATTGTTGTTATTGGATCAGTGAAATATAACATTCACCAAAGCCCATAGAGTGTCCTTAGCCTCTTAAGAGCTTTAACCATCGTAAGAACCCATGATCAGACTTGACTTTATGAATCCAATTCGTGGAGATAGCTCAATCTTTCTTACCACTGCCCTTTAAGATTATGCCAATCCCTCTTCCTCTTCAATTTTCCCCAGACTCAGATATGTAAATCTATCCTATTATAGGCTAGTCTTTAGAAACAAAAAATGCTATTGGCCCAGCTTCAGTAGGGGAGGTGCTTTGAACATTTCTCAGCTAGTAGCAAGGATGGATTTTTTTCTGAACTCTCTCAATTTCCTCACCTCATCCCCATGTGATCAATGGCATGCATTTTTAAGAGTTGGCTGGGTCAAAAGGTTGTAGACATTACTTATGGAATAAATCAAAGTTAACTGGTCCAAAGGAGGATTGAAGCCATGCCCCAACCTCTTTAGCACTACGCTTGAGCCAATTGAGCAATGGGTAACCAATTATCAATTATCATATTATCAAACAAGATGCTATTTGTAAAAAAAGAAGAAAAAGAAAGAGGAGGAGGAGGAGGAAAAGGAAAAGAAGACGAATTAGAAGAAGGAGAAGGAGATGGATGGAAGAGGAGGAAGAGAAAAGGAGGAGAAGGAGAATTTAGCATAGTGGCTGGCACATGGCAGGTATTACAGAAATGCTTATTCCCTTACACTACTATTACCATACAGTTCAGGAGAGTACTAGAAGTTTGCCAATATAACTGGAGTGAATCTAATCTGGTCAAATACAAGGCTTGCTGTATAACTCACTCTTTTATGATATAGTAACCACTTCAGTTTAGAAAGTTTTATAATTCGGAACTAAAAATCCTATGAAAACAAATGTTAAAAACTAGCCTTACGGGGCGGCTAGGTGGCGCAGTGGATAGCATCGGCCCCGGATTCAGGAGTACCTGAGTTCAAAGCCAGCCTCAGACACTTGACACTTACTAGCTGTGTGACCCTGAGCAAGTCACTTAACCCCCATTGCCCTGAAAAAAAAAAAGAAAAAGAAAAATTGGGATTTGGGGCAGCTAGGTGGCACAGTGGATAGAGCATCAGCCCTGGATTCAGGACTACCTGAGTTCAAATCCGGCCTCAGACACTTAACACTTACTAGCTGTGTGACCCTGGGCAAGTCACTTAACCCCAATTGCCTCACCAAAAAAAAAAAACAACCAAAAAACCCAAAACAAACTAACCTTACATGTAACTGGAAAATAATAAAATACTTTTATTTAAAAAAGAAAGTTTTATAACCTACTCTGTTGTCATAGAGTAGTCACTCTGGTTTAGAAAGTTCATTAAATGTCAGTCTGAATGCCTGAAACTAAAAAACAACAGAGACAGTGTGGAATAATAGAATGACCATTGTACTAGGAATCAGGACACCTGGATTTCTGTACTGACTCTTCTATTAATGTAACCTTGAACAAAACCTTAATTCCCCCCTTTTAGTCTCAGTTTCCTTATCTGTAAAATTATATCAATGGGGTTAGATGGCTTCTAAAGTCCTGTCCAGCTCTAAAAGTCTTTTGGGCTTAGATTTTTAATCTGTAGAATGAGGATAATAATATTCGCACTAGCTCTTTCACTGGACTGAGAGTAGGGATTCCTTGACTCTTTGTACAGGGTGTGTCAAAAGACTCTGTTGTCATTCAGTTATTTTTCAATTGTGTCTGACACCTCCATTTGGGGTTTTCTTGGCAAAGCTACTAGAGTAGTTTGCTATTTCCTTTTCCAGCTCATTTTACAAATGAACATCTGAGGCAAACAGGGTTAAGTGACTTGCCCAGGGTCATATAGTTAGGAAATGTCTGAAGTCAGATTTGAATTTAGGAAGCTGAGTTTTCCTGACTTCAGGCCCGGCACTATCCATTCTGCCATCTACCTGCCCTCAAAAGACTTAGTGCATTTTTAAGCTGCTCTAAGAATTCAGCGCAGACTTAAGTCAGTCAGACATGGGGACCTTGAACATAGTGGATACTTAATAAATGCTTGCTGACTGAATGATAAGGACCCTGCATACAAGTGACCCAGGGCACTGGGTCATCTTATCACTAGACTGAAGCAGCAATAGTTTTGAGCAGCTTTTTAAAAGACTGCACTGCTCATCTCCTGACACAAGGAAGGGGCTGGAAAAGGTGTCCTAAAAACTGTCTGTTTCACCCAACCCTGGCCTGCTCACTGTAACAGGTGGGGATCCTACCCTGTAGTCAAAAAAATTAATACAAAAATGTTAATGAAAACGATTCCACTAACTATTGACACATGGAATGTGTATATGCTTATGGATAACACAAAATCTAGTAAACCCGAGTGATGAACAGTCCTTGTCATGAGAGAACTCAGCAGGTATCACATATAAATAGCCACACTGAGTGAAACAAGGTTGGCAAATGAAGGCCAGTTTACTGAAGCTAAATTTGGATCCATGTTTTTCTGGAGTGGCTCCATGATGAAGAGCTTGCTGACCAGATTAGATCGGATATGCTGGCTTCACAGTGCTCCCCATTGCTGTGACCACTCCAAAAAATGAGTATTTAGCACTGCCTTCTATAAGCTATCCTTCATTTACCAACCTTATTTTACTCAGGGATGCTATTTGGATGCAAGATTGGGTTTGCCTCCCAAAATGTGTGAACTTCAGGTGACTCCCACCTCCAGGAAAGTGCCATTCCATCATTATCAGTGCTCCCACTGTTATAAACCCTGATGAGGTCAAAGAAAGCTTCTATGAAGACTTAGAAACCCTCATCATCAATTTGGCAAAAGAGGTCAAATTTGTGATTCCAGATGACTTTAACACCAGAGTAGGCACAGACTATCAGACACGACAAAGAATTCTTGGGAAGAATGGAATTGGAAACAGCAATAGCAATGGTCACTTACTACTGAAAACTTGTGCATCTCATGACCCCATCGCCAACACTGTCTTCTTCTTACTTACCCACAAGAAAATACCATGGATGCACCCTCACAGCAAGCACTGGCAATTAATAGGCTATGCCATCCTAAGGAGAAGAGACAGACAGGATGTAAGAGTGATGAAGGCAAAGTGTGGCACAGAGGGCTGTACTGATCATAGACTCATCCTTTCCATGCTAAACACTTGTATGCAGTAAAAGCAGTGGCTCTGAGGCAATGCAACTGTCAGAAGACTCAACATCAACAGATTAGAGCATTTCTCTGTACAAGAACAATTCATTGCTGACCTGGAGGGAAAGCTGAGTCAGCATACAGCAACAGTGATGCAGAAAGGAGTGGGCAGCTTTCAGGAACTCAGCTCATGGAGCTCTTCTAGCCCAGAACACTCAAATCATCAGGATTGCTTTGAGGAAAGTGAAGGGGAAACTCAGAAGCTGCTAAATATGAAACAACAAGTCCATGGGGTTTACAAACAAGATAGCTCATCTGTCTCAAAGAAGGCAACATTTAACTCCATGCAAAGTAAAGTGCAAGTGAAACTCAGAGAGATGGACTGAACACTGCCATAGTGTTCTCAACAGACCATATGCCTCAGGTTGAAGTCAATTTCTCTCTAGCTGAACTTCAAACTGAAGGAGAGTTACTGGATACCATCAGGCTCCTCTCAAGTGGCAAAGCCACTGGTGTTGATTCCATACCAGCAGAGATCTGCAAGACAGGGAGTTCACTGCTTATACAGAAGCTAAGTGAAAACTTCCAGATTACATAACAAAAGGAGGTTATCACCAGTAGATTAAGTTTGCCTCCATTGTCCATCTCTATAAAGGAAAAGCAAACAGGCTGTCCTGTGATAATCACAGGGGCATTTCTCTCTTAGTCATTACTGGTAAGATTCTTGTCAGTATTCTCTTAAATAGGCTGGTCATTCACCTGGAAGATGGTCATCTGCCCATGAACCACTGTAGCTTCAGAAAGGGTGAAGGAATGGTTAACATGGTGTTTGTTCCCCAACAACTCCAAGAGAAATGCCACGAGCAGAACAGAGGTTTGTATGTTCATCAACCTGACCGTGGACTTCAGTACTACCAGTCACGAGGGCTTGTAGAAGATAGCAAAATTTGGTTGCTTGGAGACGTTCTTCAGTATTGTACACTAGTTTCACAATGGCATGCTCACATGGGTTCTGGATAAAGGATGATGCTTTCATACTTTTCCAGTCACCAATGGAATAAAGCAAGGCTATGTGCTTGCTCCTATGCTTTTTAGCATGATGCTTTCCATGATGTTGTCAGATGCCTTCAACAAATATGAACATGGAATCAAGGTCAGACACTGTAGTGTTGGTAGACTATTCAACTTGAAAAGACTAGAAGCCAAGACCAAAGTGGGAAGTTTTTGTTATTAGAGATAAGTTAGCATCAATTGTTTGCAAGTCACAGTACTGGGTACCATGGCAGATGCAAAGAAATATAAGACATGGTCCCTGCTCTTAGAGAATTCCAGTGAATTTCTTCTAGTGAATAGTGTTTACTACAACCTGTGGAGAAAGTCTCTTTCTTCTATGCTCTTAGATATTTCCAATGTGGAATGAGACAACCACTCCTCCCATGCTCTCAAGGGTCTCACAATATAGAGAAATAAAGATAGAGCTCCTCTCCCAAAATAGAGTTGAGATTTCTTTGTTAAATCAAGAGAGAATAAAAAGTAAGCTTAGGAACAACAACAATAAAAAGTTGGGGTTAACAAAAATATCAATTGGGGAATGGCTAAACAAGCTGTGGCATATGATTGTAATGTAATATTATTTTGCTATAAGAAATTACAAGCAGGATGATTTCAGAAGGGCCTGGAAAGACATGGATGAACTGATGCATAGTGAAGCGAACAGAACCAGGATAATGTTGCACACAGTGACAACAATATTGTTTGATGAAGAACTGTGAACGACTTTACTATTCTCAGCAATAGACAATCCCAAAGGGCTAATGATAAACCATACTATCTACCTCCAAAGAAAGAACTGATATTTGTTGAACACAGACTGAAGCATACTATTTTTTCACTTTCTTTCATTTTTTCTTATACAAAATGATTAATATGGTAATGTTTTACACAATTGCATATATATGCAATATATATAGTGTGTGTATATATACATATATGTATATATACATATGTGTGTATGTGTGTGTGTGTGTGTGTGTGTGTATGATTACTTAATGCCTTAGGGAAGGAGGAGGAGAAGGAGGGAAAGAAGGATAAAATTTGGAACTCAAAACTTTAAATAAAAATGTTTGTTTGGTTTTTAAGGTATGTAATAAGAGAAGAGTTAATAGGACCTAGAGCTGAAAGGGACCTTAGAGATGACCAATTATAAGGTTCTTAATTCTTTTCTTTTCCTGGGCCCTTTCTCCAGGCTAGTGAAGCCTATGGAATCCTTCTCAAAATGTTTTTTAGATAAATAAAAGAAAATACATGGCATTTCAAGAGAAAAAAAGTTATGGGTGAGGAGTGGGAGGAGGTGTTCTGGTCTGGAGAAAAAGTGAGAATCATGAAGCTCTTAGCTCATCTATGACTTTTAATTGGATCTTTATTCCTAGGTTCAAGTTCTCATTTAGAACTAACATTTATTTAGTACTTTAAGGTTACCAAAGAGCTTTATCTATATTATCTCATTTGATTCTCAAATAACTCAGTGAGGTAGGGCTATTATTATCTTCATTTTATAGATGAAGAAATTGAGGCTGAAAGACTGTTGAGTGACTTGTTGAATGAGATAAGTTGAGTGATTTGCCCAGGGTCAGGCAGCTAATAAGTGTCTGTGGCAGAAGTGGAATTCCATTATTCCTGATTCCAAGTTCAACACTGTATTTACTATGCAAAGCTACCTCTCAATCAATTTATACTCTTTTAGATTCTACCTTGTGGATTAATTGAGCCAGGTTCTTATCTGCTTTTTTCTTCCCACCTTGTAAACTATTTTTATTTGTTAGCATTTATATCAGAATTCAACAATTATTCAGGGCAAGAAAAAGAAGGTAAACATTGATATTAGTCAATTTTGCTGTTTATCAATATCTTTGGTTGACAAGGTATTTTAAAGCTAATGGTTACAGTGAAAAAAATTAGATTATCTGCAGGTTTCAATTTTCTGTGCTATCATTATCCACTTTTATTACGTATGACCAATTAGCCAGAATTCAAATACGATTACATTATGTTATTGCTTCTCAGTTCATTCTTTCTCTCTGCCCTATTTGATTTCTTTCTTTATTTAAGGTTTTCTTAGCCAGGACTCATTACTTGAATTACATTCACTGAGCAGCAAAGGAAAAATTCATTTCAACTTGTCTCAGAATCATATAATTGAAAAATATCAGAGCTGGAAAAGACCTCATATCATTAATTTTGCCAGAGATGTAACTAGCATTAGATGAAGTAGACTTTGCCCCAATATCTCAACATGAGGGTATTACTCTTCCTCCCTATGGTAACAATCATCTCTGGTCCTTACCTCAAAGTACAACCAACCCTGACCACCAATGACAGAGTATCATTGGCATGGTGCCCCCTTTTCTAGAGACTACTTTCCCCCTGGCCTCTGAAGTGGTGAAAGCCACACTCTTTGGGTGATGTGTCACTCCATTTCTGGATAATCACTGTCCTCATTCTCCAACAACAACAACAACAAGTTGGAATATGAGTGGGAAGAGGTGTTCTTTATATCTTTATTCCTATTCTTTCTCCAACTCATTTTCCCCCAGGCTCACTTCCACTTGGTTATAAGAAATGTGGCTGTTTTTGTAACTTTTGAGTGAGTGAGATAGTCAGCAAGGACCTGAAGTGTCTTTCACTTTTATATTTTCTTCTCTTTTATGGAGTTTTGTTTCTCCTTCTTTTGCTTCTGCAAGTCTTTTGTGATTTCTCCTTTCCCTCATCTCCTATATCACTTGGATTATACATGAGTCATTTAAAACTTCTCATAGTGCCCTGTTTCTCCAACTAGACTGTAAGCTCCTTCAGGGTGGCTAGGATATCCAATATTTTGTTTGGTCTCCCAAAGTACCCTGCACAGAGCTTGAAACAAAGTGGAACACATCATATGCTTCATAGAGTCACATAATCAAAGAGTCAAGGGAACCTCAGAGGCTATTTAATTCAATATAACTCAAATATAATCCATTCTATGAGATTCTCAACAAGTGGTCATCTAGTTTTATTTGAGGACTTCTAGTACTAGAGAACTTGCTGTCTTCCAAAGCAGCTCATTCTACTTAGCTCTAATTGTTAGGAAATTTTTTCCCATATGTTAAGTTTAAATCTTTCTCTCAATAACTGCTAACCATTTGTTCCCAATGTTGCTCTATTTCACATGAAATTTCTTAAGATCCTTAAAGATAGTCATCACCTCCCCATTTTCTCCTCTCTAATTTAAATATTTCCAGTTCTTTCCACTGATCCTCATATGACAAGGCCCTTCACCATCCATGTTGTCTTCTTCTGGATCATGGCTCTTAACCCTTTTTTGTTTCCTGGGCCCCTTTGGCAGTTCGCTGAAGCCTATGGATCCCTTCTCAGAATAATCTTTCATTAAGTGCATAAATCAAAATATATAGGACTATAAAGAAAATCAATTACATTGAAATACAGTTAGCAAAGTATTTTTAAAAAACAAGTTCATGGACCCTAAGTTAAGAACCCCTATTCTAGATGTTCCTTAGTTTATAAATGGCTTTCCAGAAATGTGGTGCCCAGATCTGAACATACTCCATATTTGTGTTTATCTGGGTACCAGAGTACATTGGAACTCTCACCTCTCTAGTCCATGATGCTTAAGATCTCACTAGCTTTTAACATATTTTATGTCATACTACTGACACATGTTGAGTCTCAGTCCACTACTGTTGAGTGATTGGGTGAATGATGGGTCAGAAAAAAGGCTGCCCATCAATTTGAATGAAAGTTTCAGTAAGAAGCTCTTGGCTGCTGTCTGCATAGATCAATCTCAGGTCGATGCAGCCACAGTTCTCAGCTGAAGTTTGGACCAAGGGTCTAACTCCATCCTTTGAGTTAACTTTTCTTTTGCAGACTGCATCAAGTGGGAGTTGTGAAGCTGGAAACCCCAGTGCTCAAGTAGTCTCTAAGTGGAATGATACACAAGAGAAGTGATTGGATTGGTACAAGAGCAATGCAGAACCAGTCCAATGTGGGAGAGCTGACAATGGAACAAAGGGGTGCTGGAAAGAGCTAATCATGGGATGGCAGGGGCTTTAGCGCATCAGGGAATTGAGCAATTGAAGAGAGCTAGGCAATTGGAGTAGCTAGAAATGGAGAAAATTAAGGATAGAAATGATTTGGCAGGTGCGGAAGCTAAGTGATGGCTTTTCAACGTTCACCTTCAATTCCCTTTCTATCTCTCCTGAAAAGTGACAAAGAACACACATTTTCATGCTAAAATGCCTGGGAGATCACCTATGCCGCTTAAGTGGTACTTTTAGAGACACATGATTGAATTGGCCACATGGTAAACTGAAGGCTCTAACAATACAGCATCAGAAGCTAACTGTCAGGCTTAGATTGTGCTCTTGACAACCAGCACTCTTAAAGGGCACATCCTTATTTGATGCTGCTGGGCAGAGGAGATTTTGATGCTAAGAGGTGCCACTCTGCATAATGCCTTAGTGGATTGTTCCCTTATTTCTTGGGCTACATGAATCTGCTCCTTCTCTATAGTAATAGTAATGACAATTAAAAAAATAACATGGAACTATCTCAAACATTTTAGGGTAAAACAGTAGTTATATTAAAATGAAAGTTACATGGACTATAGGAAACTTTTTTTTGGATAACTTTCAGCTCTGTTCTTCCCCTTCTCCTCAGTCCCTGCTCTTGCCCTTGACTCTTTGTAGAAAGTCCCCACATGGCTTGTTCCAGGGTAGACAAGGAATGTTGGTTTGGCTTCTACTCCAGTTGTACAAACATTCCTAAAAGCTAAATACACAAATTACTGCCCCCCCATAAATGACCATCTGGTAAAGATGCTTAGAGGAAATTAGGCCTAATTTTTCACTTCTTTCTTGTTCCTCTGCCTGGTCCTGAGATTGCCTAAGCATTTCCCTTTCCCTCATGTTATTTCTACATGCTTCCTTCTCCCATTCAACCTTAGTTGCCCGCCAAGCAACAACTAAAAGACATTCTTCAATGAAGGGGAATTTCTTTAAAAACATACAAATAACCTTTATCTCCCAACATGCTAGGAGCTATCCACAGCAGAGACCTCATACTCCTTCTTCCTCTGGTGTAGGTAGAGCCAAGGCTGCCTCACTGAACTCTAGTTCCTAAGCCTTTAAGGCAGAAACCATGTTTCTGGCACACTCCTGGGTCCTGAATCTTGGTTTACCACCAAGGTTCAACAAGTGGTAACACATATGAATAATTACACTCTCACCCTTTTAGAAAATGAAGAAAACCCCAAACCACAAATGGAAAGGTTGGAAGGGCACGGTGTGTGGCCTTGAAGCTCCCCCAGCCAGCTCTGGGACCACAGGTCCTCACAGGTGTTATCATCACCTTTGACACCACTCATCCACTGGCTGCCTTTCTCTCTGATACTCCCCAGGGGCCTTGATATTAATTAACATGATTGTTGAGAAAGTATGGACCCCAGAATATATTACTTCATTCTTCCCTTCCATGCCTAGTAAAATTCTTTTTGTAGTCAGATCCTGAACTGGGCCACTATCAAAGATATTGGGGTTCTAGTCCTTCCACTCACTTGGTATGAGTATTCAGGGAGGACTAGCACCTCTGGTTTGAGGGCATGCTAAGCCCTTTTCAGGGCTGCTCATCTACCCTTGATCACTTTCACCCAACTGTTACCTGTGGCTCCAAGAAGCTGTAGCATATGCAGAGGATATACCCCAATAAATCTGTCTCAGTAGACAGGCTAAATCAGGTTGTGGGTAACTGATGGGATTCCGACCTGTTGGTGAGTTAAGGAAGTGTCTATCCCAAGCATGGGAAGACTTTTTCTGGCAGAATGTGCAGATGAGAACAACAGGTGCTGTGGAGCGCTTAGAGCTTGGTCAGACACTGAAGATGCCAAGGTTATCCACTGCATCCTGGGCCATCACTGGTCATCCTGACTTTGTCTTGCCACTGGACTTCAGTGATTCTGGAAATGAGAGCAAAGCTGATGACTTTGCGGAACTTTGCCTCACTTAAATTCAATCCATGTACAAGACAAGACATCACCCCACAAGGTCTTTGGTCCTCTTGAAAACGAAGGATGAACCACACAACATGAGACCTTGAGAAAGCCACACTGACTCTCTGCTCCTTAGTTTTGTCCCAAGGACAAAGGACAAGATTTTGTTCTCTAATATAAAGAAAATGAATTAAGAGGATTCTTCTAATGAAAATAATAACAACCTAGCACTTTAACTTTTGCAAAGTGTATTACATGCATTATTTAATTTGATCTTCATATGACTCTCTGAGGTATACCCTATAGGTAGTATTATCCCTATGTAGAAGAGAAAACAGACTCAGGGAAAGGAAGGGACTTTATGCACTGTAAGCTAAGCCAACAGTGGGATATGGTAATCAAGATAGATGATGCACTTTGGGGCTGTCCTAAAAGGCATTTTGTCTAGCATTGGGCATATGATAGTTCTCATATACTCTGTGCTTAATCAGACCACAGCTGGAGGACTGTGGTCAGGTCTAGGTGCCACATTTTCAATCAAACTAGTTGAGGAAATGGGAGGTGATTAGCCTGGAGAAGAGAAGGATAAGGTAGAAGCAGGACATGATGGTTGTCTTCAAATATCTGAAGGACTGTCACATAAAAATGAGAATCATTTGCTCTTGATGGCCTGATAGGACACAAAAAGCTGCAAAAAATAGACAAATTAGGTTTTAAAGTAGAGAAATTTTCTAGTAAGTAAAGTTATCAGAAAGTGGAATGGGGTGCCACAGGAAATGGTGGGCTCCCCTTCAATAGAGGTAGGGACCCACCTTCAGTAAAGGTTGAATTCGTTGGGTATGTTATAGGAATAGTATAGATAAAGGAAAAAGAGAAAGTATATAAGTATATAATTTTCAGTGCTTTAAGAAAATCATCCTCAAGATATATAAAAAATAGGAAGATATCAAACATAATACCAGCTTGTTTTCAGACAAAGCACTTTCTAAGTAGGACTTCTCCATTTTGTACTTGTGAAACATATTTTTTGAATCCAAACATGAGACTGTATATTTATCCCTACTCAATCCTACCCTAGTATTATCTGCTTAATACTTCCCCTTCCCCTCAGTCTGCCAAAACTTTATTAGAGCCTAACCCAGTTTACCAAAACCTTTTTCTATCCCAACCCTGTCATCCAGTGTGTGACCTGACATTCACAGATCAGAGACATGCACAAACTTGGTAGGCATGCGGCCCTTACCTTTATCCAAGTCATCAATGAGAACACTAAACAGCACAGGGTCAAGAACAAATCCTTGGGGCATTCCAATGGATGCTTCTTTGCATAGTTGACATTGAACCATCAGTAACTCCTCTTTGAGTCTAGCCATTCAGCCAGTTATGAATCCATTTACTTAAGCCATCATCCAATCTGTCTGTCTGTCTGTCTCATTCCCACAAGAATAATACAGCTTTCTTTACTATATAATTTGCTAAAATATAAAAAAATTAAATGCAACAGTGCCCTGACCCTGCTCCAAAAAAAAATAAAATAAGGTTATCCTGTAATGACCTCTTCTTGATGAAGCTATGCTAGTTCTCTACAATTATTATTCACACCTTTTCTAAGTATTCACTAACAATCTCTTCAATAATACATTCTTCCATTTGCCAAGAGTCAAAGTGAAACTCACTGGCCTGTTGTTTTCAGACTCTTTTCTTTTCACGTTTTAAAAATTTGGGACAACAAATGCCTTACATCAGTCTTATAGTAAGTACATTTCTAATTACCCAAATCTTTCAACCATCATTGACTCAACAGTCACATCAGCCAGTTCTCTCAGGACCTAGAAATGTAGTTCATCTGGACCATATGAACTTCAATTTATGAAGGGTTCTTCTTACCATCTTCTTATTCACTTGGGGCATCACCTCTCTAAAAGACTGATTTTGGAATGTTACTTACTGTCTTGCTCAAAAATTTTCAAGAGACCCCTAGGACCAAACAAACAAAATATTTCCATGGCTTCCCATTACTTACAGAATAAAGTCCACATGCTTTAGTTCAGCATTCTGGCCTCAATCTAAGACCTTTCCAGTGTTATCATCCAACAGCTAAATCCTCTGCATAAGCCAAAGTCATCTATTCCAGGTCTCCCAAACACACCTTGCATTCTTTATGCTATGTTTTCCAGGAAAGCACGGGGTATAGCCTAAAGTACCCCCAGGCACCTCTGGGACCACAGGTCCTCACAGGTGTTATCTTTACCTTTGATATCACTTATTATTCAATGTCATTTCCTGTCCCTAGTCTATGAACTCCTTGAGAGAAGGGATTGTTTTTAGCCTTTTGTTATATCCCCAATACTGAACACAGGCCCTGATACACAGTGGCTGATTAATGAACATTTATTTACTATCTTCTTTTTGGATATCTGGGTGGCACAGTGGATAGGGCGCCAGAGTTGAAGTCAGCAAGACTCATCTTCCTGAGTTCAAATCTGGCCTCAGAAACTTACTAGTTGTGTGACCTTCAGCAAGTCACTACACATTCCAGTTTCTTCCCCAAGAAAAGCCCAAATGGGGCCCCAAAAGTTGGACACCACTGAAGTGACTGGACAACAACAACTACAAATCTCTTTAAGGTCCAGCTCATGTCCAGCCTATTCCAGTCTCTTCACAGGAAACTTTCCCATACCATATCGGTCTACACTGATTTCAGCCTTCTCTGAACTCCTAGATGTTAGTCTCCATCACTCTAATTTGGAAATTGATTATATGCAGTCATGACCCTTTTTGTACTGCTGCCTTACTAAACGTTACTTAACTTTTCATATTTCTAGCCTGAGGCTGAAGGGTGAATTGACCAGGGTTAATAGAATCATAGGAACATAGAAGAGACGTTAGGGAAAATTGATCGCATCAGTGGGGCTTCCAATGTTGAATATTGTTCCAGATATGCAAAAGCCCCAGGAGCTCAAAGATGAAGAAACCATAGTTGAAAGACAACTGGCCACAAAGTCCAACCACGTGTTGGACTTAGCTTTTGTCTCCATCAGAAATGGTATGGTTAACATGATATAAACCAGCTTAAGGTATTGATGGCATGAGAAGCCATTTCTCAAGTTTATGGGAGAATGATTATAGCAGGAACTGTGTATATAAAGTGAGGAAACACATTAAGATCGGTATCCTGAGGGACTTTGGTCCTGTACTGTCTGGTAATTGGCCCAAACATGTGTCAGTATATCACTCTAGGACACATTGAGCATTGCTCTAAAGAACATGGGTCTCTTCTTTTGTGCTCCCAGGAGATTAGGGACCTTTGCCAGAGGTCTGCCTGGTTGTTATCTATCATGGATGACAAGAAGGATTTGAGAAGAATTAACCCAAGCTGGCCAGAGTACTGGTAGTTTTGGCTGCAGGAAAACTGGGTAGACCCATTTCTGAAAATAAGGTTCTGATCCTTATTTCCAACAGCAAGTGAAAACCATCGTGGGAACGGCAGCATTTTCTCCGTCTAGACCTCCTTCGTTTTTTACTAATGACAAAACTAAGACGCAGAGAGATGAATCAGATTGCTCAACATCACATAGCTGGCTAGAAGTGATTTGGGGATTGGAATTCAGGTCTCCTGATTACCAGGGTCTTCATTCCCCTATTGCTCAATACCTTTATATCATGTGTGGCATCCTGTTCTAGTACCAATGTGTAACATTCATTCTCCTCCTTATTCTACTCAGGACTTTTGCCCCATGATTTATGAGCCCCTGGAGCTTCTCCATGGCCAGGAAGTAAGTGCCAACTGCAGAAGCTCTATGTTGACATATGCCCTTGTTCATAGGATTTAGAGCAGGGAAGGATCTTTAGGATCATAAAATCAAAATCAAATCTCCAAATTTTTATGGATGAATCTTCTGGTAAAATGGCTTGCCCAAGTACCGTAGGTAAGAATGAGAAGTAATGAGATTAGATCTCAGGTCACTGGACCCCAATTTCAGTGTTCTTTCTAAGACGCCATACTAGCTGGTTAGTCCTATTTCTTCTTTTTATTATTTATTAAACATTTTGGTCTTCCTCATTCCCAGCTAGGTAAATATTCCCTCTTTCTTTTTTTTTCTCCCACTAGTTTTACTTTCTCCCAAACTGTATTAGAAAGAGGGCAAAATCTGACCCAAAGAAATTTCAATTCAATTGACTATTCTTGGATCAATGGGAATCCAATGAATCATAGAAACAAATTAATATTCAACAAGCAAGGAACAAAGGGAGATGATGAGGACAAAATGATGGATAAGCATGGACCCTACTTTTAAAGCTAATAATAATAGGGACAGCTAGATAGCAGAGTGGATAGAGCACCAGCCCTGGATTCAGGAGGACCTGAGTTCAAATCTGGCCTCTGACACTTAACACTTACTAGCTGTGTGACCCTGGGCAAGTCACTTAACTCCAATTGCCTCACAAAAAAAAAGCAAATAATAATAACAACAATGACTGACATTTATATAGCAGTTTAAGGTTTGCAAAGTGTTTGACAATCATTACCTCGTCTAATATACAGCTTACCTATCAACCTGTCTTCCCTGACTAGCTGTATTTTCTTATTTTAATTAAAGTCTTGTCACCCACCAATACCATATGTATAATTTTAAAGCCATTCATTGGTATCACTGGGTGAGGACCAATTCTTGCTGCAGATGATAAACAGCATCATTACTCCCTAATTTAATTAAAAGCATAGAATCTCAGAGTTGGAAGAGACCTCAGAGCTCGCGCTCTGAGTCAAGCAAGTCTTTTCTCTCTCATTACTTCTGAACTTAACTAGAATCTATTGGTAGATTAGGTGCCCTGGTGCTATAGAGGAGGCCATGATCTCCCAAAATCCTTCTCTAGTGACTGTATCCTAATTCTTGATTATCTTCACAAGTACAGCTAGTATAGGTTGAGTAGCTATCATCACCAAGAACTCTTAGGTTTCTCTCTGATCACTCCTTTGCTGGATCATCAGCTGTACCATGAGCATTATCTATGGGCACACTTCAAGGCTTTGACCTGGTCCCTCTTCTTTTTTCTCTCTATATTCTCTCACTTTGTGACCTCATTAGCTCCCATGGATTTAATTATCACATCAATGCAGATGATTCCCTATATCTCTATAAAATGATGATTATAATAGCTAATATCATAGCTAATCTATAATACAATAGCTAACAACCACTTGAAGGCTGACAAAATACTTGGTGTATATTATCTTATCTGATACTCACAACAATGCTGAGAATTAGGTGCTATTATTATGCCCATTTTTACAGATGAGGTCAAAAGTGATTTAACCACGGTCACATAGCTAGTAAGTGTATGAAGAAGGATTTAAATTCAGGTCTTCCTGAATTTAGCAATCTATCCATGGTTACATCTAGCTTCCTATCTAATCCCAATATCTCTCTCTCCCTCCCTCCCTCCATCTCTTTCTCGTCCATCCTATATCACCAACTGCTGATTGAACATTTTGAAATGCATGTCCTATAGGCATCTCAAATTCAGTAAGTCCAAAGAAGAACTCATCTCTCTACAAAGGGCCCCCTCTTCTGAACTTTCCTATTTCTGTTGAGGGTTTCACTATCTTTGCAGGTATACAAGCTCCCAACCTCCGTATCACCTAAATCCAATCAGTTATATTTACTTCCATAGCATCTCTTATATATACATATCTATGCATATATGTATATGTATATATATATGCGCATATCTATATACATATGCATACATTAAATACACATACATACTTACTGGCCTGTTACGATAACCTCCTAACTGGTCTCTCCACTAGGAGTTTCTCTTCTTTTCAATCCATCTTCCACACAGCTGCCAAAAACGATTTTCTCAAAGCATAGATTTGACAATGTCACTTCCTTACTTAATAAATGAGGGGAAATGACCAACTAAAATGTGTTCACCTGAAGGGCCTGGTAACTATGCCATATAAGTGCCTAGCATCATGCTTTTCTTACAGTAAGTGCTTAATAAATACAAGCATACCTAGGAGATATTATGGGCTTGGCTCCATACCACTGCAATAAAGCAAATATAGCAATAAAGTGAGTCACTTGAATTTTTTGTTTCCCAGTGCATATAAAAGTTATATTTACACTATACTATAGCCTATTAAGTGTGCAAAAGTATTATGTCTAAAATAATATATAACTAATTTTAAAAGATTTTATTGCTAAAAAAAAGATTTTATTGCTAAAAATGCTATTCATTGTCTGACCTTCAGTGAGTTATAATCTTTTTGCTGGTGGAGGGTCTTGCCTCAATGTTGATGGCTACTGACTGATCAGGATGGTGGTTGCTGAAAGTTGGGGAGGCTGTAGTGATTTCTTAAAATAAGATAACAATGGGGGGCAGCTAGGTGGCACAGAGGACAAAGTACCGGCCCTGGATTCAGGAGGACCCAAGTTCAAATCCAGCCTCAGACACTTGACACTTACTAGCTGTGTGACCCTGGGCAAGTCACTTAACACCTTCTGCCTCAACAACAACAAAAAAGAAATATTATGAGATGACCAAAATGTGACAGACACCATATGAGCACATGCTGTTGGAAAAATGGTGCCATACGGTTGCCACAAACCTATATGTGTGTGTGTGCGTGTGTATATGTGTGTAGATATGGATATGTGTGTATGTATGTATACACACATATATATATAGTCTTTGAGTTATATGCATATATAAAACTTTTAATTTATACATATGTGTATATGTATATATGTATGTATACACACATATATATAGCCTTCGAGCTATATGTATATATTTAAAACCTTCAATTTATACACACAAATGTGTATATATATGTATATATATACATATACACACATATATGTATATATATACATACACACATAGCACACACACACATATATGTATATGGTATCTGCCAGGAGTAATAAAGTGAAAGTACAATAAAACAAGTATACCCATGGTCATTAAATGAGTGAATGAATTGAAGGATCTGGGATTACTAGAGCTGGAGAAAAGGAGATTTAAGGAGATATTATAGGGGCAGCTAGGTGGTGCAGTGCATAAAGCACCAGCCCTGGATTCAGGAGGACCTGAGCTCAAATCCAGCCTCAGACACTTGACACTGATGAGCTGTGTGACCCTGGGCAAGTCACTTAACCCTCATTGCACCACCAAAAAAATAAAATAAAATAAAGGAGACATTATAAGTAACTTCAAATATATGAAGTACTACCATGAATGAAAGGAAATGAACTTGTTTTGCATTTCTCTAGAGAGAACTAGAAAGTAACCTGGAGGTGGATTTTGGTTCATTTTAAGGAAGGAGTTTCTTACAATGAGAGATGCCCAGCAATGGAATGAACTGACTCATAAAGCAGTGAGTTACCCACCAGTGGTCATGTTCAAGCAGCAACTGGATGACTAATGGCAACTGTATTGTAGGAGTGTCTGTAGAGGGTAGGAGGTTAGACTAAAGGACCTCTCAGATCTCTTCTCCTACTCTAAAATTTGGTGGCTCTAGTCCTGTTATTGGCAGGTCTTCTGCTATCCCTGGGGGAAGAAACCAAAATGAGGATTTTGAGAGTTTTCCCTCTGTTTCCAATGCCTGCAGTATGGAGGCAGCATCCCCATGCAGATGTAGAATACACTGAATGTTATTTGGGGTCGTCTGTTTAGCCAATAATTGTCTGCCTGTTTCTCCAACCCTATAAGAAAAGTGTTGTTTCCTTATCTGTGGGAAGGATGGATTTCATTATTACTTTAGGTCTTAGGTTCTTAATCTTTTTTGTGTGTTATAGGCCCCTCTGGTAATCTGGATGAGGGGGTGGGGACTATAGACCCTTTCTCAGAATAATATTTTAAATGCATAAAATAAAAGGAGGAGGATTATGAAAGGAACCATATTGAAATACAATTATCAATTCTGGGGGAGGGGCAATGAGGGTTAAGTGACTTGCCCAGGGTCACACAGTAGTATGTGTCAAGTGTCTGAGGCCAGATTTGAACTCAGGTCATCCTGAATCCAGGGCTGGTACTTTATCCACTGTGCCACCTAGCTGCCTCCAATTTTTTTTTTCCTTAAAAGTTGCAGACCTTAGGTTAGGTACTTCCTACTCTAAACTATGCTGGACCCTATAGCAAATTTCTAACCCTTATCAATGGGAGCTGAACCAGCCTTTTTAATGCTTCAAAGAGATTTCCAGGCCAATCACACACCTACTATTCTCCGATAACACAGCCCCCAGCTACATTTCTAGTAAAAACAATGCCCATTTAAGATTTTCATTTCTTGGGGTTCCTGGGGAGCAAAACATGCATTCACAGACCAAGCAAATGGACCTATTAATAGAGATCATTGGCATTAATTAACAAACAGGGAAAATTTACATAAAAATGGAGGAAAATCAATTCTATATCACAGAAATGTCTAAACAACACTCTCTAAGTAGCTTGTGAAGTACTGGAATTCTGTAACTAATAGTTTTAGAGACTCCACAGGGATCAAATTCAATAACTGTTTTCCATTCCTGTGGTCCCCCCTCTGGGATTTTGCGTGTCTCTGAGTCAGCTCAGCAATAGGCTCAAAGGTCAAAGAGGCTTGAAGGTCAGAGACTCTCAACTCCAAGTGTGAAGATTATTTTAGGATTTAACTTTAGACTGGGAATTTTCTGGGCTATGTGGATTTGGCAAAATAATAATAATTCACATCGATTTGGCCTTTTAGGGTTTGCAAACTCTTTACGTATATCATTTTCTTTGATCAACAACCCTATAAAATTAGGTGGAATTTTTACAGAGTTGGAAACTGAGACACAGGAAAACTCAGGCCTAGAATCACCTCCACAGACAATGAGTGTCTGAGGTGATATCCCAGTCTTTCTGAGTACAACTACAATCACTCAGCTGATTTAGGCTGTCTATGCTGAGATGGGAACTAGTCTTGAGCTGTTTGTTTGACTATACTTGGGAGATGACTGTGAACATGGGGTGGGGCACAGAGGAAGATACAGCAGCTAGGTTGCACAGTGGATAGAGTGCTGGGCTTGTAATCAGAAGACTCATCTTCATGAGTTCAAATCTGGCCTCATACACTTCCTAGCTGGGCAAGCACTTAACCCTGCTTGCCTCAGTTTCCTCATCTATAAAATGAGCTGGAGAAGGCAATGCAAACCACTCCATTATCTTTGTTGAGAAAACCCCAATATAGGGTCAGGGAGAGCTGGACACTCAAGAACAACAACAAACAACAGAGGAAAATCAAGTTTACTCAAACAAATTTCAAGATAAAGCCACCAACCAAATTAAAGGATGGGAGGGGGTGTTAGGAGTTACATCAGCATAATGATTTTGTGAATGCTTATAAACAACAAAGATATGCATGGATTGGCTCTTACTGGGATTGCCTCATAAAGGATTCCCTTCAATGAACAGCTGTGTGCATAGAAGTTGTTTTAAAAATGGAAATAAGTCACCTGAAAATCACTACATCCTGGGTTATATCATAGGATTATAGATTTTGAGCAGAAAGGAATTTAGAAGTCATATAGTCCACCCCCTTTACTTTAAACATGAGGAAACTATGGTCCATAGAGGTATAATGACTTGCCCATGGTTGCACACCCATAATTGGCACAGCTATGAATTGAAATCTATTCAAATGTTCTCCAACTAGAAATCCAACATTCTTTCTGCTCTAGCTCACTGCTTATTTTCCTTATCTATAGCAGACTGGGCTTCAAAATTCACCCTAAGCTCTGCTGAGAGTTTCAGGCCTCCTAGTATTGTTATCTACTTTCTTATGTATATATTATATCCTCCCATTACATTTTATCTCTGATATCTCTCTGGCCTTTTCCCAGGCTTCAACCTTCTTAGCTTCTCCATAAATTTTGACATAGAAGATCACTTCCTCTTCTTAATGGATACTCTTTTCCCTTGGCTTCTATGACTCCACACTCCAGAGCTGTTGCCATCTTCCCTTCAGCCCTTCCTCAATGACCCAAAGGCCACCCTGAAATGATGGGGTAGCCAGGTAAGAGGAGCAATATGGCTGTTCATAGCACTTAGATGAGATAGGAATCACCACCGAAAATCTTTCCAGTGAGATGGCACACCACAAGGCCTTCCTATCTGCTGCAGCTGCTGCTATGCCCTCCACACCCCTGAGCACAATCACCTAACCTGCTGCTATACCCTATGGACCCATGGACCTTACTAGCTACCCTGCTGCCCTTGGAACTTGCAGACTTTTTTATCTTCTCTATAAATGAACTCTTACACATATATATTTATATGTGTGTGTATATATGTATGTGTGCACATATACATATATGATACACATGATGCATCTATATGTACATATGTATGTATATGTGTGTATACATACAGTCTCCTCAGTTGGAAGATAAGCTTCTTGAGAGTGGTACTATCTCATTTGCTTTATATAGCCAGCACTTAAGTTCTTAATAAATAAGTATATTCATTCATTCATTCATTCATTCATTCATTCACTCACATTTTCCTGGTCCTCCACCTTCCTTTCTTTTCTTTTTTTTCTTTTTCTTTTTCTTTTTTTTTTTTTGCAGGGCAATGAGTGTTAAGTGATTTGCCCAGGGTCACATACCTAGTAAATGTGAAGTGTCTCGGGCCATATTTGAACTCAGGTCCTCCTGAATCCAGGTCCAGTGCTTTATCTGCTGCACCACCTATCTGCCCCTTTCCACCTTCCTTTCTAACCACTCCTCTGTCTTCTTTCAGCTTCTCATCCTCTTCCTAACTTCTTAATTTGGGTACATGCTTAAAGTTCTGTCTTTAGACACTCCTTTGTAATATACACTCTTTCCCTTGGCAATCTCATTTATATCTACCCAATTTAATCAAAGACACATTTATTAAGCACCTACTATGTGCAAGTCTGTTAAAAAAAGAGCTACAGACATGAAGACAAAATGAAAAGAACTCATATCCTACTGGGATGGAGGAGAGGAGGGATATGACATATAAACAGAAAAGTATATACATTATTAAGCTGAGAAAGAGGAAACTAGAACTGCAAAAGCAATCAGGAAAGGTTTCTAGATAACAGAAGAGCTAAGCCTTAAAGGAAACAAGTACCACCACATGTACTGTGATTTACAAATATGATCCCCTTTGACCCTCACAGCAACCCTGGCAGGTAGGTGATATTCTTATTCCCATTGAGGCAAATAAAGATTAAGTTATTTGCCCAGGGTTACATGGTTATTAAGTGTCTGAGGCCACATTTGAACTCAGGTCTACTTGACTCCAGCTCAACTCACTCCTATACACTGCACCACCCTGCTGCCTCTAGGCATTCTAACTAGGGAATCTAAAAGGCAAAGGTAAAGAGGGAATATCTTCCAGGAATGGGAGTAGGAGCTGGGGTGGGGTGGGAATCACCAGTATAAAGTCATGGAGGCAGAAGAATGTTGAATTCAGGGAACAACAAATATGTCAGTTTGGCTGAAATATAGATAGCGTTCAACAAGTTCAAAAGTTCAATAAATCTTGCAAGAGAGACTGGAAGCAACTCTGAAGGGCTTTAAATGCTAGGATAAGTAGTTGATGTTTTATCCTGGGGCTACAGGGAGTTATTGAAGTTTCTTGAGCATGATAGTGACACTTTCACTACTGACAACCCCTGTGCAGATGACTATACCTCGTCTTTTCTGAGCTCCAGACCCCTAGAGGAAGAGCAACTCTATCTACCAATAACACACTTCCATCTGGATGATCCACCAGTACCACAAATTTAATAGGTCCCCAACCACACTTATTATCATTTCTCCTAAACTTGCTCCTACTTCTAATTATAATATTTCTGTCTTGGATACCAACATTCACCTTACCTGACATGTTTGAAACTTTGGGATTATCACTACCTTTTTTTATATCCTTTGGCTTTGAATCAGTCACCAAGTCCTGTTGATATTAGCTCTGCAACAACTTTCAAATCTATCTTTTCTTCCCCATTACAACTGCCTCCACCCACATAGCCTTATTACTACTCTCCTACCTATACTGATACAAGTCCCCTAGATAAAAAAAATACTAATAAAATATATTTTTGTGCTCTCTGTTATCTTCTCTCCTTCAGCCCATCTGTCACAGTGTTACCAGGATCATCTTTCTTTGGTACACATATGGTCCTATCACACTTTTGCTGAAAAATCATCAATGGCTCCTGATTACCTATAAATTAAAGCTTAAATTCTTTTTTTTGCAGTGGGGAGCATTTCAGGTCTTCTACAATCCACTTTCTCACTCTGTCTCATATGACACTCCATGAAATTTGCACTTTGGCTAGATTGGATTTCCCTACTTCCCAAACATGACTGTGTTCTCCCTGCTCTGTACCTCAACACATGTTATTTTCTGTTTCAAATGCCCTCTTTCCTTCTTTTTGTCCTTCTACTATCTTCCCCCAGTCCTATATTTACCTGCTATCTGTTGAGTCCATAACGATATATGTGCATGTTGTCTCCTCTGACTAGAAAGGAAGCTCCTTGAAGGCAGGCATTGTTTTCCCTTTTGTCTTTGCATCCCTAGCACTGTGCTTTACAAACAGTAGGTACTGAATAAGTGCTTGTAGATTGTTTTAATTCCTCCTCATTTTTTCAAGCCCAATCCAAATGCTCTCCTCCTCTAAGAAAACTTTTTGGGTTGCTGCTGGTGGTGATGACCTTTCTCCTAAGACCTTACACTGCAATTTATTTTGTACCTTTCTATAGTAGACCAAGCCCCCCCCCCTTTTTTTTTTAATTTTGGGAGAGAAGGAAGGAGTGTCTGTGTCCTTGTAGCAGACTGCCTCTGCTTTGGCCCCGCCCTTCTTTCCTCCTGTGCTGCTCTGAAAATTTTAATAATCTCTGCTAAAAAATTCCATGTCCCGTGCTTGTATAGCCACAGCCTCAGGGACAATATCTAGCAAGTCCCTGCCTGTGACAGGGATAGGAAACTGATCAAGAATCTAGCCCACCCCTCTAAAGCCCATGGACCTCAGGGGCAGCCAGCTGCCCTCTGGGAGAGGGACTGAAGGACTGAAGCATTCCACACATTGAAGGGGAGGACTTATAAGAGTTAAGCTTAGGGGGCAGCTAGGTGGCGCAGTGGATAAAACACCAGCCTTGGATTCAGGAAGAACTGAGTTCAAATCCGGCCTCAGACACTTGACACTTACTAGCTGTGTGATCCTGGGAAAGTCATTTAACCCCAATTGCCTGACAAAAAAAAAAAAAAAAAAAAAAAAAAAGAGTTAAGCTCAGGCTGTGCCGAATCTCTGGACAGGCTCTCATGGGACCATTGCCGACTCCTTCTTTCTCCTCCTCCATAACCCGGAGGTCACAGTGCCCAAGGTGTCAGTGACCTTCCTGCTTACGCCTCTCCCTTGACTGTTTCTGCCTGTCTCCTGCTCCAAAATGCCTCATTTGTTTACAAGAAGCTTTTTCTGTTTCTCCGCCCCCACCCCAAATGTGCTACTGTCTTTTCCAAAACTTACCTTGTATCTATTTTGTATTAACCTACATATGCATCTGTCATCTACCCCAACAACACTGTATGTATGCTCTTTGACAGTAGCAACTGTTTAGCTTCTGTCTTTGCATCCTCACCACCTAGCAGGGTGCTTGACACATGGCTGATGCTTAATAAATGCTTGTTGACTGATGGATTTAGGTCTTGGGGCTAATAAGTGAGTTAAAACACACCACAATAAAGGCCTATTGCTTTATATATTCCTGTCCCTTTCTATGTTGTGAAAGCTTCTTAAAATAAACTGCTAGAATAGACTGGGAACTCGGTACCATTCTTGTGATGAGATATTGAGTATTACCATTAAATGTAATTGGGTCTTATCCCTCTACCAGACAGTTATGTGAGCCCTATGAGGGTAGGGAAAAGATCTTGTCTAAACTCTTCCCCTCCCTCAGCAACACATAGGAATTTAATAAATTATTACAATCCCACCATCTCCCACCAAAAAGATGCTTGCTAAAGATTTGGTGAAGAATATGAGGATGATGGTAGGAAGAAGGATGGGGTATGGGGTTTAACAGGATTCCCATATTCTAGGGCAGCTAAGTGGAGCAGATTCATCTTCATGAGTTCAAATCTGGCCTCATATGCTTTCTAGCTGTGTGACCCTGGGAAAGTCACAACCATTCTTGCCTCAGTTTCCTCATCTGTAAAAGGAGCTGGAGAAGGAAATGGCAAACCACTCTGGTTTCTTTGCCACGACTTAAAAACATCATCTTTCTGATGAAGATTTCAGGTTACTTTAAGAGACACCAGACTACAGAATATAATGCTATTAAAATAATTGGTTTCTGAACATGGGATGAATAGAGGTCACAAATGGCATTTTAGGCAGGAGGACTTAACTCGGTGTTAACTCAAACATCACTGACTCTTTGAAGAGTTTGGTGAGAACTTCAGCTTCTCTATGAGCTATGCCAGACGTGAAATGAAAGGGATATTGGCTGACCTTATTTTCAGGATGATGCTCCTGTTACTAACCCTCGCTAGGAGATGAAATGAGAGAATAGATGTGAGAGTAGTTTTGAAAAAAAAGTTAAAAGCACCATACAAATAGAAGGGATTATTACCATTATTATTATTAGGGAAGAACCTAAGACCAAAGAGGTTCTAAAACTCTTTTGAATAGTGAGTTTAAATCTCCCCTTTTCATGTCCTTGGGGCATGAAGATGAGTGAGATCTCCACCCACTTACCAGGTTTTCATTTTTCAGTGGTGTATGTGTGTGTGTGTGTGTGTGTGTGTGTGTGTGTGTGTGTGTGTGTGTGTGTGTGTGTAAGTGTGAGTGTGCATGTGTCCAGCCAAGGAACCTTTCTGTCTAACCAAGCTCCAACACAAATCAGAAGCCACATTAAGAGGCCATCAAATAAAATCCCCTTATTTTACAGACAAGAAACAGAGGCCCAGAGAGGTTAAGGAATTTCCCCAATGTCACACAGGTACTAAGTGGCAGAGCTGGGATTTAAAGTGAGGATTAGAAATAAGGTTCAATGGGTCAGGTAGACTGAGACTGGTTCTCTGAATGTTTTCTAATTGATGACCAATTAATCCATTTGGACTGTTTCTACATAGGAGAGGCAATATGGCATCCTTAATAAAGTCCTAGACTTAGAATCAAGAAAGCCTGGGTTCAGTTCCTGCCTCTGACACTTACTGTATGACCCTGGAGAAGTTGCTTAGACTCTCTAAATGTTCAGTTTCCTCAGCTATAAAATGGGGATTAGAAGAGCTACCTCAGGATTATTGTGAGGCTCAAATGAGACAATGTTGGTGGCATGGCGGTTAAAAGTGTTGGACTTTGTTGGCACAACAGATAGAGTACGGGCCCTGGATTCAGGAGGACCTGAGTTCAAATCCGGCCTCAGACACTTGACACTTACTAGCTGTGTGACCCTGGGCAAGTCACTTAACCCCAATTGCCTCCCCCCCCCCAAAAAAAAGTGTTGGACTTGGAGTCAGAATAACCTGAATTCAAATCTGACTTCAGACACTTACTAGTTGTGTGACCTTGGGTAAATCACTTAACCTCTATATGCTTCAGTTTCCTCACCTGTAAATTGGAGATCATAATAGCATCTACCTCACAGAGTTCTTGTGAAAAATAGATTAGATAATATATGTAAAGCACTCTGCAAACCTTAAAATATTCATATAAATCCTACCTATTGTTATTAATAATAGCACATTTAAAGTATTTTGTGAGTGCTTTAAAGAGCTCTAAAAACATATGCTATTATTATTTACAATCCAATTAACTGTTTTACGATGAGATCACTACTCAGTCAATCCCACTTGGCCTAGCTCCCTAGCAATGCAATAGTCCAAATCACCTTCAAATCAATTTATTGGTCATCAGTCAGAAACCATTCAGTGAAGCTCATTAGGACCAGCTTCAGTCTCCTTGACCCATTGAACCTTATTTCTAATCCCCCAGGTTAAGCTCTGCTACTTAGTACCCCTGAGACATTGGCAAGTCCTTTAACCTCTCTGGGCCTCTGTTTCTTGTCTGTAAAATAAGGGAATTGGACTTGATTGCTCCTAATATACCTTCTGGCTCTGAGGCTATGAACCTAGGGTGTTAGCTTGGCTGTGATAGGATAATGGGATGGCATTCCATACCAGGGCCAAGAGACACTACCATTAGGTTGTAATAGCAGTTGTAGCTCTTTCAGAAATCCACAGTTTAACCTCAGCTTTCCATCTGAGGGCTTACAAATGTTATCTTTGGAAAGTTTAAGGAAACTGAATTCACAATCCATCCTGCTTCACATACCCATGAAGTGTAGCCTTAGATGCCTGACCGAGGAGCCTCTCCTGGTGGTGTACACAAGCAAGGCAGCCGTATCACCTTCAAAGGGCCAACTGGGAGGCAGAATACTCTATTTATAATTTGGGGGATTTTTGAAATCATAACTCTTTCATTATAAAATGCCTTAAGCCCTCAGACGCAGCAATCAAATGCAGCAATATCCGGTGTCATTTTAAAAGTACCCTGTGTATTTTTAAAAACATTATCAAAGAGCTTAAGTCTCAATGATGTTCATTGAAGGAGAATGCTTATGACATTGAAGAAGAATATTTATGACTAAAGAGGTGCAAATATACTTATCAATGGGAAGCACCAAAGTGGCTCAGAACTATGGATTACTTCACTATCAGGCCCTTCCTTGATGTGATACCATCTTTTAAAATTTTTTTTTGACATAAGTTTATAGATACGTTCACATGCCTCTGGTCTAACCACTAATTTTCAAATCAACCAGACATGTACTTTATGGGGTAATTCAGGATTTTTGTCTTTGAAATCCCCTCTTGCGACTTGAAAATCCAGTTTGTTATGTCTTTCTTCAAGGCTCAAAATAAACTAACATTGAATTGAAACACACATTGAGGTTAGTTTATGCACCAGCTTTTTTTCCTGTAAAATGTATTTTATATTCCTCTTAAAACCAATTCCAACTTGCTCCCAAACTATTCTAAACTACTCCAAGATTTTGTGTTATTGTTTTAATTTGTTAACCTTGGGGTAATTTAATAGTAATGTGATTTAGCTTAATGAAATGAACATATGATGTTCCTGTTTTTATAAGTTCCTCGAAGGCAGGGCAGGGACTGTGTCACGCAGTTTACTTCCGCCATAGTACCTGCCACAGTACCTTGTAGTCATTTTAATAAATATTTGTTTCTTGATGTCATGTTTTAAAGGTCAAAGCCTGTGCTACAGATGAAACAGGGCAGAGAGTGATCTTGAATTCTGATACCTCTTTCTCTGCCTCATTTGTCCTAAACCTATTCTTCCTTTCCTTGACCTCCAGTCTACCCCACACTCTTTTTCTGGTCTATCACCCTTATTCTGAATTCCTTCACAGACTAGACTCTACAGTTAACCAGTTCAACTAGGCCCTGTCTTCCACCTTTGAATTCCTTGCCTTCTTGTCCTTCCATTACCAATGCCCTGATAACCCTCAAACTTATTCTCTCTACTTCCAAGGTGCTAATGGTAATGAGAGCAGGAGTTCTTTTTTTTTTTTTTTTGAGAGCAGGAGTTCTTAAGATGAGGTCCACAGATAGATTTCAAGGGGAGTCTGTGATCTGGTAAGTTTAGACATTACAATCATAGTGTTCAGTTTCTTTTATATTGTTGTAATTGTAGGAGTTGTACATTGTGTGATGATCAACTATGATAAACTTAACTCTTCTCAACAATACAATGATCCAAGACAATGCCAAAAGACTTGGGGCTGAAAATGCTCTCCACATTCAGAAAAAAGAACTATGGAGTCTGAATGCAGATTGAAGCATACCATTTTCATTTTTGTTGTTGCTTTTTTGTTATTATTATTATTGTTTATTCTTTCTTGCATTTTTTTTTCCTTTTGTTCTGATTCTTCTCTTACAACATGACTAATGTGGAAATATATTTACCATGATTGTAATGTATAACCTATATGAGATTGCTTGCTGGCCTCGGGAAGGGGGAGGGAAGGGAGAGTGGGAGAAAAATTTGGAACTCAAAAAATATCTTTACATAAATTGGAAAAAATTAAAAATCAAATCAAATTTTAAAAATTGTAAGAGTTGTATTCTTGGTTCTGCTTCCTTCACCTTGCATCATTTCATGAAATCAGCCTTCCCAAGCTACTCTGAATTCTTATTGATCATTTCAAGTAGCATAGCAAAATCCCATTAGATTCATGTGCCAGTTAGTTTAGCCATTTTTCCAATTGGTGGGCATCTATTTTTTTCCCTTTTCTTTGCTATTGCAAAAACAGTTACAGTGAATATATATGGGGCCTTTCTATCTTTGACTTCCTTGGTGTATTTGCAAATGTCTATGTAACAAGATTTGGGCTGGCTGCCTTGCAAAAGTCACTAGATTCTAAAAGACCCTGAAAGCTGTATTTCTTCCTGGCTTGGGAAGAGAGGAAGTTATCATGGGATCAAACTAAAAGGTAGGGTTTTCCAGTACAGTGATAATTTAACTTTTTTTAAGTTCTCAGGAGAGAACACAGGAAAGGAGGGAGTAGGGGCTCTTACCCCCACAGGTGGAATAGTAATGTTATGGTAGCAGCAGAAACAACATCCACAATTCCCTTCCTCAAAGCCTCAAGGGAAATTGGAGATGTGGAAGTCCAAGTACAGGAGTTGTTTTTCTTTCTTTCTTAATAGCAGGCACTCGCTCAGGTGACTGGAGCGCTGAGGGGAAAAATAGTTATATTATAGGAAATGCAGAAGAATTCATGGGCCTTATCGCCTTCCCCCGTTTTACCATACCTGGGTGGGACCAGTACCCATTTCTAAGCGTGTTCATTCTTTATTTTATTAATAATGGCATCTTTCTGATTTAATTTTGTTTCACACAAACTCCTGGGGTTGACCGTGTCTTTGCATTTCCTTGTGTCCCTTTGTTTAGAGTGTGAGAACATGGGCTTGCTCTGGCAGTCACATAGGGGATAGTGACCATTCCTGGGATAGGACTGGGATTCCACTCCTCCAGCCCAATGTCAGAGAGTTTTCTTTGATTAATTAGCGGTATAAACATGACATTGATGTTTCATAACTATACTTCCAAAGGCAGAATTACCATGGGCTGGGGTATTTCAAACAGTCCCACCAGATTATGGGACAGCTAGGTGGTACAGTAGATAGAACACTGGACTTAGAGTCAGAAATACCCGAGTTCCAATCCAGACTCAGACACGAGCTCTATTATCCTGACCAAGTCACTTAACTGCTATTTGCCTCAGTTTCCTCCACTGTAAAATGGGGATAATAATAGCACCTACCTTTCAGGGTTGATATGAGGGTTAAATGGGATGATATTTTCAAGGCACTTTGCAAAGTGGCTGCCACATATAGGTACTATATAAATGTTGTTATTATTATTATTATTATTATTATTAGCTATCATGATTACAGTCCTAAGCTATTGCTTCACCTAGTATTACATCTAAAAGTAGGTTCTCTGGGTCCAAAATAATGGACATTTTATCAATTTTCTTAGTATAATTAGTTGAATTATTTCAATAGCAACCAGTCTCCTTCCTTCCAATCTCTCCTTCCTCTTTCATTGATTCTCTCCCTAGATAGCAAAGTAATTTCCTGAAGCACAGGCCTGGCCATGTCACACTCCTGCTCAAAGACCTTTTGGGGCTCCCTATTGCTTCTAGAATTAACTAAAAATTTCTTTTTTTGTTTTGTTTTGGTTTTGGTTTTGGTTTTTTTTGCAGGATAATGAAGGTTAAGTGAACTACAAACTTCTAAGCCTGGAATTCAAGGCCCTCTAAAACCTAGCTCCAAACTACCCTTCCAGTCTTACACACTTTCAAGTACTCTTTGTTTGAGTCAAACTGAATTGTGGTTTTATGAATAAACATTTATTATCTCCTGACTGAGTTGCTTCTACACCTACAACGTCCTTTGTCTTCATTGCCCCCCGCCCCTTCTAAAAACCTTCATTCCCCTTCACATCTCAGCTCGGGTGCTACTTCCTCCAGGAAGCCTTCCTTGCTCCCCTCCTCACTTGTTAGTATTCTCACTTCAAATTACCTTGAATTTAATCCTTTTTTTGTTATTTTACTCCACTAAAGTATAAACTTTTTTGTCTTTGTACCCTCAGTGTGCAAGGCACATTGAGAATGTGTAATGGTTATTTAATAGAACAACATTAGAATCAAAATGTTCTATATCTTTTTTTTGGCAGGGCAATGGGGGTTAAGTGACTTGCCCAGGGTCACACAGCTAGTATGTGTCAAGTGTCTGAGGCTGCATTTGAACTCAGGTACTTGTAAATCCAGGGCTGGTGTTCTATCCACTTTGCCACCTAGATGCTCCCAAAATGTTTTGTATCTTAAGTGACATAAAGGCCAGCTTCCATCTATTACAGGTTAGGAGATGTTGTAGCTACACATGCAGTATGGACTTAAGTTACTCAATATACATTAGAACACCCGCTACATGTAGTTGCTATAAAAGATTCTGTGAGGGACCCAAAGAATGACGCCTGGTTCCTGCCCTCCCGGAGCTTGCAATCTAACTAAGGAGTCATAACAAAGAGATAGCAATTCAAGGCAACCCATCGTAAGTGCCAAGGGAGTATATGGACAATTAAGTTCTATGGGACTTTATGGAATGGAATGGTATCTGCTGGTTGGGCTGGTCAGAGAACAGAAGTGAGAACTAAATCTGTCCCCGAAGGTTGGATAAAACTGACATAAATGAATGGAAGGCAGAAAGAAATTGATAGGGGAAGAAAGCCAAGTCATAAGTAGTTACCAAGGGTCTCCTATGGGTCAGACACTATGCTGATCACTTATGGAAACAAGAAAAAGAGAGGGAATGGTCCCTGTTTTCAAGGAGATCACATTTCTAATGAGGGAGAAAATACAAACAATGATATATAAGCAGGATACATACAGCATAGATTGGAGATAATCTTTATGGGAAGGATCTAAGGTTGAGAAGGAATGGGAATGATTTCTTGCAGAAGGTGAGACTTTAGCTTAGAATTAAAGGGAGCCAGGAGGTTGAGATGATGAAGGAGAGAGTTCTAGGGATGAGAGAGCTCCAGCAAAAATGCTCATTCAGGAGACAGCCTGAGCCAAGACATAGATCCAAGTTCCAGAGACACAGAGGGGCATGGTGTGGTTGGGAGAAACCGAGTAGCTCTCTGGATGAATGGGGGGGTGGGGCAGGTAAAGCAAATATCAAGGGTTTATTATGAGCAAAGCATGATGCTAAGCACTGGGGATGCCCATAGAAAAGTGGGACAATCACTTCTCCCAAAGAGCTCACACACACTCTGTGAGATAGAAGCTAAATGTGGTAGGTTTCAGCAGCAAGTCAGAAGGAAAAGCCCCAGGATCTATAGGGAGCAGCAACAAAGGAGATGGTCATGCCTTTTCTGTAATGGAATTTCCATGGATAAAATCACACCAGTTGTTGATGTTAAACCATTTCACAGTGCCAAGGACTTGGGATCAAGATTTATTTTTTTTTTCCTTCTGGGTCTTCAGTAGGTGTGCCTGTAGCACCTACAGAAGCAGTCGCCAGACTACATCCCCACAAGGGTCGCTCTTTCCAAGTATTCTAGTAGCTGTGATAAGATGACCAAGGAAGTAGATTGTGATCATATGTGATTGTCTGGCAGCACAGAATTCTGAACACTGTAATACTTACCTTACCTTAGGCTGGGGAACAGGTAGGTCATCTTGGTCTCTGGAGTGCCTTTTCTGTCTTTGTTAAATATCTTTCAATCGGTCGATCAATAATCAACAAGCATTTATTAAGTGACTAGGAAGTCCCAGGCACTGTGCCTAATACTATTTCTCTAGATGTTTCACATTGGAATTAGGGAACTATTTTGCAAGACTCTAACCCAGATTCTTTTTGGTGTACCTAGGAAAGTTGAGTTTCTATGGATCTTGGCAAACTTTCAAGCGATTTTCAAGATACCTCTTGGAATCTTGATTTGGTGATTAAGATAGATTTACAGGGTCAGGAGAGTTAGTGTATTATAGAGCTGTCTGCATAAAGAAATTAGTCTGTTCTCCCCCCAACTCCTCCAATACATTGATCCAAATCAACAACTAACAAACACACCACAAATGCTGAGATGCTAAGAGCTGGTCAGGGGCCCAGGGGTGAGTGGGGGAGGATTTGTTCATGCGAGAAAAACGCAGAGCTTTTGTAGAAGCAGCTGATGTTTGTAGAAAATATAGCAAATTGTTACATTTCTTGGAGCCGTGGTTGTTGCCAAATCTCGGCCAGATTTTTTCACAGGGGGACTCCAACTCCTCTCCTCCTTCCCGCCCAGCTGAACATGCATCTCTTTGTCTTGTGTTGAATTGCACACCTGTTCGGCCATTTCTAAGGAGAAGAGCTCTTTTGGAAGGGGATTTAAGGAAACACAAAAGGCTGAAGTTTGATTTCCCTGCAAGATAGAAAAGCATTTTTAGGGGAGCAAGAAGCCCAAAAGAAAATAGAATAATAACATTTTAGAGCTTGGACCATAAAATTGATCTAGTCCAACCCATTTTTTTGTTTGTTTGTTTTTTTGTGGGGCAATGAGGGTTAAGTGACTTGCCCAGGGTCACACAGCTAGCAAGTGTCAAGTATCTGAAGCCAGATTTGAACACAGGTCCTCCTGAACCCAAGGCCGGTGCTTTATCCTCTGTGCCACCTAGCTGTCCCCCAACCCACTTCTTTTGCAGATGAAGAAACAGAGTCCCAGAGAGAGGTAGCACCTTGACCGAGAGGTCACACGGCTAGTTGGTGGACGACCCAGAACCCGGGATTTGGATTGCCAATCTAGTATCTTTTCTTGAGACCCACACTACCTTCATTCAGTAAGTTATTGCTGTAACACTGGTGATAGCTATGTTTCAGAAAGAGAGATATACTGAACACGATTTAGAACATCAAAATGCAGCGAGCAGATATCTATCTTGGGGTTCTGGCCATTTTCATGACCTGTCCCTCATGCTTAAAATGTTCTCTCTCCTCTTCTCTGCTGCTCCACTGGGATTCCTTCAAGTCTCAGCTTAGGTTTCCTTTTCTATAAGAAGGCTTTCCCAATCTCCCTTAATTCTGTTCCCTTCCCTCTGTTGATTATGTCCAATTTATCCTATTCATAGCTTATTTATATCCTATTCATAGCTTGTTTATACATAGTTGTTTGCACATTGTCTCCTCCTTTAGACTATGAACTCCTTGAGAGCTTACCTTTCTTGGTATACCCAGAACTTAGCACAACGCCTGGCACATAGTAGGTTCTTAATAACTATTTATTGTCTGAATGACAGAGGAGCATGGTAAAATAGAACGAGCCTTGGCCTGGGAGTCAGGAACACGGATAACACTGGCCCTGCTCCCAAAGAGCTGTTCTACTTGGGACCAGTGACTTAACTTCTCTGGACCCTGGAGAGTGGTCTCTAGTTGAATGCCTCTGGGATCTCTCTTTGGCCTTGTTTTACATTTTAATCTCTGACCTGGATGAAAGCGCAAGTGGCATGCTTGTCAAATTTACAAATGGGGGCAGCTAGGTGGCGCAGTGGATAGAGCACCGGCCCTGGAGTCAGGAGTACCTGGGTTCAAATCCGGCCTCAGACACTTAACACTTACTAGCTGTGTGACCCTGGGCAAGTCACTTAACCCCAATTGCCTCACTAAAAAAAAAAAAATTTACAAATGGCTCACAGCTAGAAAGGAGAGTTAACATATTTGGATGAAAGAGGCTGGATCTGAGACAATTCAACTCCACAAGTACAAATGGGGAATGGATAGCTAGGCTACATTTCATGACAAGGCTGAAGATGGGGGCAGTAATTGTAAGTTTAATATGAGACAACATGCAGCCTAGCAGCTGTAAAAGCTAACATGTCCTTGGGTTGCATCCCCTAGAGGGAGAGGAGTAGGAGAGTTATTGGCCTCTGCCCTTCCCAGATCATATATAGATTCCTGTGCTCTGTTCTGAGCACCAGATTTTAGGAAGAACAGTTGCAGCCTTTATGTTAAAGGGCCCCAAGATCCTCCTAGGAGAGAACAGTTTGAAGGAAGTGATGATGTTCATCCAAAGGAGAGGAAAACTTGAAAAACTTGGTAACTTTCTTGGAGAACTTGAAGGGTTTTCATGTTTAAGAGCTTTTAGATTTGTTCTTTTTGGTCCCAGGAAGCAAGAGAGAGGGACAATGGACAGAAGTGACAGAAAGGCAGATTTTAATTGATTTTAATAAATAATTTTGTAACATTCTAGATCTTTCCCAAAGTAGTCTAGGCTGCCTGGGATGGTGGTGGTTGTCCCTTTCCCTAAATTCTGTCAGCAAATTCTGGAGAGCCCCTTGCTGGGGATGTTTTAGAGGGGAATTATTGTTGAAATATAGGTCATACTAGATGGCTTTCAAGGGCCGTTTCATCTCTGAGATTATGTAATTATGTGGTGTTCTTTGGGTATCAGTTTCTTACCTCTAAAATGAGAGAACTGGAATAGAGGATTTTAGAGGCTTCTTTAACCACAAAATTCAGTTGTCTGGTGAGACACTTGTGACTTATCCATAAGCCATGAAATCTTTACAATGTCATTTATTTCCTTTACCAAGTATTCCTTCTAACCGCTGTTAAGTGCCTTGGGTTTGGCTATAGTAGGTGGCATAATATATAGCTAATGTGGCATAATAAGACTGAAATTGAAAGTCCCCTCCTTCCAAAAATTCCCCGCCCCACCCCCACACACACACCTGTTACACAAATGCTTGAATTCCATGTTACTATTCTGATTTAGAGCCTAAAGGCATTCATTAGAATGCAAATGCTATCTATATATTATATTAAGCTATTGTCCATCATTAACATCTTAGCTTCAATTAGTGTATAAAATTGTCTAAAGAAAGGAAAGTGGGGGAGGATCATTGTGAGTGAATTAGAAACTGTATGGGAAGGTTTTCATAAAAGTATGAGGTCAGGAAAAATCATTCTTTTTTAGATTAAAGAGCTAGGAAAGAAATGAGAAATTATCTAGTACAACCCCCTCATTTTACAGGTGAGGAAACAGATGAAGTAACTCACAAAAAATAGTTCCTAGTGGAGACTCTCTTCATATCTGAGTCTTTCTGATTCTAAACCTGGTGCTCTTTTAACCACAATGCTCTAAAGCCTTCAGGGATGTTAGCTCAGGAGGAGTCCTAGAACTGTGAAGACGTTGGACAGCACTAGGGATGGTTGGGAGATAGCGACAGCAAAATGAGTTAAGGAACACAGAAGCAGGGTTTCAGTGAGAAGAGGGGCACCCTATGAGATAACATAGACCTTCAAGAAGAATGGAGGGGTGCTGGAGGTTAAGCAATTCCATTCAAGACAATGTTTTGCAAGCCCTGCCTTAATAGGAGAATATGCTTTAAATCAAAGGATTCCAGAAACTCAGAGGTGGAAAGGACATCAGGCACAACCTCATATAACTGACACTCCAACAAATATTCATCAAACCTTTGCTTTAAGGTCTCTGGTGATAGGGAATCCACTGCTTACCAAGGCAGCCCCTTTCATTGAGGGGGCACACACGTTGCTATAAAGTTCAGTTTTTTTGTTTGTTTTTAATCATAAAATGGATTTAAATCTGACCCTTTGAATCTTCTACCCATTGCTCCTAGTTCTGCCCTGTAAAACCAGGCCGAATAAATCTAGTTTCTTTTCCACATGAAAGCCTCTCAAATGCTTGAAGACAGCTATCCTGTCCTCCCTAAGACTTTTCACCTCCAGGCTAAATGTGTTCAGTTGTTTCAGTCATGACCTACTCTTTGTACCCCATTCGGGGTTTTCTTGGCGGAGATACTAGAGCGGTTTGCTATTTCCTTCTCCAGCTCATTTTACAGACAAGGAAACTGAGGCACAGAGGTAAGTGACTGGCCCACAGCTAGAAGCATCTGAGGCTAGATTTGAACTCATATAGATGAGTCTTTCTGATTCCAAGGCCAGTGCTCTATCCACTTGCATTTACCTAGCTGAATAGACACCGTTTTATCAAGCATCTACACAATCTTGAGACTCTTTCACCAGCCTGGTCACCCTTCTCTGGACTCAATTCCTAAAACATGATGCCCCACATGAACACAGTGTTCCAGATGTGGCTTCAACAGGGCATCTGGTTTTGTTTCTGTTCCAGATACCATCCCCTCTCTTAAAGCTGCCTCAGAGGAAATTAGCTTTTTTTGGCCACCGCCACACTGTACTGTGGCTTCATACTGAGCTTTCGGTATATTGAAATGTCTATTTTATATGAATTTAAAGATTAGCCATGCTTCCCCCATCTTCTCCCTGTGAGATTATTTTTTAGCCCAAGTATAGGATTTTATATTTGTCTCCTTTCAATTTCATCTGATTTATATTGAGCTCACTATTCTAGCCTATGGAGGTCCTGAGATGCTGGATTCTGCTCCGATCATATTCACTTTCTCACTAACAGAACAGTTGGGAGGGTATTTTTCCTCTTTGTGAGTCTCTCTTCACCCAGGTGTTGCAGTCATCTAAACCCATCCCACAGGATATACTGAAGTTGTTGACTTCAGCATGCACAGAGTGATGAAAGACCCTGGAGAAGTTCAAAGTCTTATGTAAAATGTAATTACTCATATAAGCAAAACACCTTTCAGAAGACCTGGAATGGCAAGTCTGTAAGGCTCTTTGGGCCTACAGAGTCCACACCTGTAAAATGAGGTGATCTCTAAGGTCTTTTCTCCAAATCCTATGCTCTATAACCCTATGGGCCCTCCTGGACCTCTGTTTTCATCAAGAAAATGAGGATGTTAGACTAAATGGTCTTTGAGATTCCTGCCAGGCCTAGGTCTATGATTCTAGGAGCCTTCCTAAAATGTACATTTCTTCCCATACATGCATATCCAACCCCAAACCAAATCACAGGCTGGCCTCCACACCAGCAGCCCACCTACTTACTATCTTTAATTAAAAAAAAAAAAAAAGGATGATTCAAATCAGATGGGAAAGAGCCAGTGAAGCCCTAACCTATATATGCAAAGCTCCTCTATCCTGGTGAGCTTGTTAAATCTAATGTTTTATGAAAACAGACCACAAAATAGACTGCCAGCGGAGGGGACAACTTTTGTCTTCTTGTGAATCCCTAAGGACAACAAGAAGTCTGGGAAGAGATTATGGATTGCTCATTGTTCAAAATCCACTTCCTTATTAGTTTTCTTTAATTCCTTTTCTTCATCAGCACATATGATTAACACATATTACTGTTCCAAAAAGGGGGGAAAATCCTAATGAGCAATAAACATTTAGTAAAGAGTACCCCAGATGCCTTGATTTTCACCTATTGTCCTATCTGAGTGGCGTCAGTCAGCAAGTTTTTAATAAGCACATTCTACATACAAATAAGACACAAAGGGGATAAGGGAGGGGGGGCAGTCTCAGAGGGAAGGCCCTGAGGTTAGGAAAGGCTCCAAGCAGAAAGGGAGACCAGAAGGAAACCAGGGAAGTCAGGAGGTCAGGAGGTGGATGGAGATGAAGAGAGAGAGAGCATTCCAGGTATGGGGGGCACCCAGTGAAAATGCCTGGAGTTTGGAGATGAAATGTTATCTTGGAGGAATAGTAAAGAAGACCGTGTTACTACATTGCAGAATACATGGAGGGGAGGAAGGTGTTAGAAAATCGGAAAGATTGCAAGGGCTCAAGTTATGAAGGACTTTGAAAGTCAAAGCAATTTAGGTTTGATCTTGGTGGCAGCAGTGAGCATTGTGCTTATTTAATGCTGGATGGAGGTGATGTAACATGGTCAGACTTGTACTTTAGGAAGATCAGTTTGATAGCCAAGTAGAGGATAGATTGATCTGGGGAAAAGACTTGAGAAAAGGCATTCAAACAACAGGTTACTGCCATAGTGCAGGCTGGAGGTAATGACGGAACTATTTCTTAGTTTTCTTTTCCTTCTCCTTTTATTATTATTATTATTATTATTATTATTATTATTATTATTATTATTATTATTATTATTATTATTATTATTATTATTATTGGATGAGGTACAGAGGAAATTCCTTCCTTATAGTTACAGAATTGACATAAAGGTGTAGACACTTCGAGATCTCCTTGTGCTGATCATGTACAGACTACTAAAAAATCATTTCACTCAGTAGAGCGAAATGAAGCCTTAAAGAATTGCCTCTCATGAGGTGTCTCATATACACATACAAAGACCATACAAGATCCCACTAAGATTTTCAAAGTACTTTTGCAGGCATTATCTCCAGACTGTGAGGAATTTCAGGTGATCCTATTTGGAGGGGACATTGTGGTAACTCCTCTGCAAGCTGTGGGACACTCCAAGGCCTCCAAAATGTGATCTACAGTCAGTCAAAAGTTTGGCCCAACCATCAACACAGGGAAAAACAAACAGATGAGGACTGCATATCATCTGGACTATGATACATGGTTGGACAGATGATCTTTAGAGCTCATCAGTCTATACTTATACTTTCTATGGACAATGAAGATGGTCAATGAACAAGGCCAGAACAGAACTGGGGGGAAAGAAAGGATTGGGTTTCATGTGGGAAATTTCACATTCCTTTTAGTGACCCTAAAATCTTCCTTGAAACTAAGATCAATGTCCTCAACATCAATATTGATGCTGTACACCTGCACATTATGGACACTCTCTGAGTAATCACTATTTTAGGTCTCACAAAGGGCAATGGAGAGAAACATGGAGGGTATTAATAGTCTGCAGCACAATGCCATGAACTACAAGCACAAATAAGTATACAAAATATCATTAAAGAAAGGTATGACTTGAAATGAGGGAGGACTTGTCACATAGAGGAAGTGGGGAGTAACTGATGGGCAATCCAAGGGCTTCATTAATACCTATCCAATGAAGAAAGATCCAGAGAAGTACAGAGCCCAGCATATTTTCTATAACTACGCCACAAGAGGAATTATGAGAGGCCATGGGCATGAGTTACAAGGAACAAGAAGTTTTGTATGGGTTTCAATCTGCACTCCTAGAGGGAGTACCCACACCACAGAGATCACACATCCACTGAAGTATTAAAACATAAAATAGGGGGCAGCTAGGTGGTGCAGTGAATAAAGCACTGGCCCTGGAT